>NW_027263960.1:0-396410 GCF_045282275.1 Nakaseomyces bracarensis
CCCAGACCCCACAGCACCCAGACCCCACAGCACCCAGACCCCACAGCACCCAGACCCCACAGCACCCAGACCCCACAGCACCCAGACCCCACAGCACCCAGACCCCACAGCACCCAGACCCCACAGCACCCAGACCCCACAGCACCCAGACCCCACAGCACCCAGACCCCACAGCACCCAGACCCCACAGCACCCAGACCCCACAGCACCCAGACCCCACAGCACCCAGACCCCACAGCACCCAGACCCCACAGCACCCAGACCCCACAGCACCCAGACCCCACAGCACCCAGACCCCACAGCACCCAGACCCCACAGCACCCAGACCCCACAGCACCCAGACCCCACAGCACCCAGACCCCACAGCACCCAGACCCCACAGCACCCAGACCCCACAGCACCCAGACCCCACAGCACCCAGACCCCACAGCACCCAGACCCCACAGCACCCAGACTACACAGCACCCAGACTACACAGCACCCAGACTACACAGCACCCAGACTACACAGCACCCAGACTACACAGCACCCAGACTACACAGCACCCAGACTACACAGCACCCAGACTACACAGCACCCAGACTACACAGCACCCAGACTACACAGCACCCAGACTACACAGCACCCAGACTACACAGCACCCAGACTACACAGCACCCAGACTCCAAATTAAGGATATACTTTTTTTTTTGTTTATATATAGTTTTATTTATACATATATGTTCATGTTGACATATATGGGTGCTTTTTTATTTAATGTTTATTTGTTTATAATTATTATTATTATATATATATATCTATACATGCGTGTAATGTATGTAATTAGCTATATTATGTAAGATTTTTAACTGTATGTATGTATGTTTCTGTAGGTATCTATGTTTATATAGTTCTATATAAGTATATAATTCATTAAGATATGTATTTATTTATTTTATGATAGATATTTTCTTAATATCGGTTATGTTATTTTTTATTTTTAATTTGTAACTTCATGTTTTTATTTCATAATGTTTTTATTTTTCTGTATAATGTTTTTATGTACTAATTTATATTACAGTTGGTTCCTTATCTGTAGTTCTATAGCCATTGTTTAATGATTATCTGTAATGATGGAATTTTAAATAAGTACTGATGTTGCTTTACCAGAATCTATATGTATATTCCTGAAATTCACTTGTATGGTGAAACTATTAAGTGGTATATTAAATTGTGTTTTTTATATCAAAATATGCGGGTAACCGAAACTACCATACATATTATATCAGGGTTACTTTTAATGAAGTTTTTTATATTTTGGTGGCACATAAGAACTATTTTGTATCTAATTTTGGTTATGATTGTTAATGAAATATATATGTACCAGAATTAAGCTTGAAAGTTGTTTTTTGCAAAATAAGTGTTATTGGTTCATTTTTTTAAATATTTCCCGTTAAAAAGAAATTTGCTACTTCTACATGGCAATATGCATCAGTTGTATATTATACCATAAGTCGTAATATTTTTTTTCTCTAGATTATTGTGATTCATGATATCAGCAAAAATAATTTGAAATAGAAAAAAGCGATGCTTTTTTAAAAATAGTCTACGTATTGAAATTAAAGATGGGAAGCGATAAGAATAAAAGCAAAGTTTAACATTAAATTTACTTCGAAATTTACGAAGTATTCACTGTCTTTATGTACATGGCCCTTACAATATTACATTGCTATCTAAATATTGTAGTTATTTAAAGATATAGTATAAATTTAAGGCGCAAACTCAAAAATAATTATAAGAATATCCTATTCAACCGTTAGAAGAGTTTTGTAATACTGATCAATTAAACAAAATATCTGTACTAACTAGTTAAGTGGAAAGAAATATAGAAAATAGATTCTTCATAGAAGTTAGTGATTAATAAGTACACACAGTGAATAAGAATCTGACTCGGTTTGCTTTCTCCGAGGTCAGAGACCAGATTATTTTGACTTCTTCTGCCGCGGTTGAAACTTAAACATATTGTATGACTTCTTCTTAATATTTTAACTGCTTCATTTATTTAACACCTTTTTATCTTCCATTCAAAAAAAAAAAAAAGAAAGAAAGAAAAGAAAATCAAATTGTCATATTAGTGGACCAATTTCGATACATTTGGGTATAACAATATTTCTGTGAGTATCCCCATCGAATATTATAACTGGGCCAGTTAAATGGCTCTGTATTAAATTTTACGAAGTGTTTAAAATTGTTAATGAATAGTGACATTTAACACTAAAAAAATTAAAGATAGTAAGTAAATAGAAAGAAAGAGAAAATTCAACAATCAACAAAAATGAAATTTTGAAAGATATTTCTGGTTCTATAAATAGATTGAAATACTGTTGGATTTTGTATAAATGTGAATGATACACTTTCAAGTCAATATACTGTGTATTATTTTTTATTATATAAACTGCACTGTACTAAAAATATTACTATTATTTGAACTTTGTATCTTATACTAGTTTTCTGAAAAAAAAAATCAATAAATAAAAGCATAAGCAAAGTTACCTATGAATCAAATGTTACTTTGGTTATTAATTACTCTATCGAGGTTTTTACTGGCATATTGCCAAAACCCTTATCCGTCAGGTTGTGCTCCAGAAATAGCACCCAAGGCGAAGGGTATATCAATGGAACTATATGAATAACATTATTTGAATACATATGTCCTGTGCCCAGATAAGCTAAGCTATACTTGCAAGGAGTATGACATAGATACACCACAATGTTGGGATCCTGCATATCAAGATGTAAATTACCCACGTTTTGGCTATAAAAAAAATCGCTTAATCGCTACAGCAGCTGGTATAACAGGTAATTTGGAATTTAATATTAAACCCGAGTTTGCTTGTAGACCTGTGAAAGGAAATCTCCCAGCATCATATAATTATAATAAAGAAATAGATATATCTAACTTCACTATGATCCTCTACGGTTATTTTAAACCTTTAGTTTCCGGTACACATACATTCGAAATAGCTGCAGATGATTTATTATTCATTAACTTCGGGGCAGGAAATGCATTTGATTGCTGTAGGCATGGAAGTTCTGCTGATGACTTTGGAAACTATCAAGCATGGGCAATGTATGGATCTGAAGTTGTTCAGAAAACTCTTAGTGTATATCTTGATAAAGACACATATTATCCTATTAGAATGTATTTTAACAATCGTGACTGGATTGCCGCTATATTTTTCCATTTCACAACAGATGCAGAACCAAATACGGTCATACGGGATATGGAACCTTACTTTTTTCATATCAGTGATACACCCCATAGTTGTCCAGCTAATATAAAATATGTAACTAGATGTGGTACCGGAGTTGATACTACCACATACAGTACCGAATATCAAACCTTCACCCAAGCTTCTGCTCAATTACCAATTATTAAAACAACATACTCAATTGAGATTCCTTGTCGTCCAACTTCCACTCTATGTTCTAGTGATTCTTTTTTCAATCCAGCAGATTCTTCATGTGTACCAAATACAGATGTATTCCCTCCTACAGTAGAGGGTACCTCAACTTTAACGTCATATGTTACTGCTGCAATAACCTACACAACGACGTTTGAAACAATTTATCTGACAATTACGGCTTCTGATGGGGCTATTATACCAGAAGAAAGAATTGTAGTAATCGTTCCAGAATCCACTAAACCCAACCCAACCACTATAACATCAACATCCTATGTTTCGGGACCAATCGACTACACTACGACAATGCAAACACTTCATTTAGAAACTACAGATTCTGATGGTGCTACTGTACAGGAAGTGATATATGTAGTGATCGTACCAATGTCTACAGAACACACTCCCGCCACTATAACATCAACATCCTATGCTTCGGGACCAATCGACTACACTACGACAATGCAAACACTTCATTTAGAAACTACAGATTCTGATGGTGCTACTGTACAGGAAGTGATATATGTAGTGATCGTACCAATGTCTACAGAACACACTCCCGCCACTATAACATCAACATCCTATGCTTCGGGACCAATCGACTACACTACGACAATTCAAACACTTCATTTAGAAACTACAGATTCGGATGGTGCTACTGTACAAGAAGTGATATATGTAGTGATCGTACCAATGTCTACAGAACACACTCCCGCCACTATTACATTAACATCCTATGTTACTGCTGCAATAACCTACACAACGACGTTTGAAACAATTTATCTGACAATTACGGCTTCTGATGGGGCTATTATACCAGAAGAAAGAATTGTAGTAATCGTTCCAGAATCCACTAAACCCAACCCAACCACTATAACATCAACATCCTATGTTTCGGGACCAATCGACTACACTACGACAATGCAAACACTTCATTTAGAAACTACAGATTCTGATGGTGCTACTGTACAGGAAGTGATATATGTAGTGATCGTACCAATGTCTACAGAACACACTCCCGCCACTATTACATTAACATCCTATGTTACTGCTGCAATAACCTACACAACGACGTTTGAAACAATTTATCTGACAATTACGGCTTCTGATGGGGCTATTATACCAGAAGAAAGAATTGTAGTAATCGTTCCAGAATCCACTAAACCCAACCCAACCACTATAACATCAACATCCTATGTTTCGGGACCAATCGACTACACTACGACAATGCAAACACTTCATTTAGAAACTACAGATTCTGATGGTGCTACTGTACAGGAAGTGATATATGTAGTGATCGTACCAATGTCTACAGAACACACTCCCGCCACTATTACATCAACATCATATGCAAATGTGAATGTTACATCTACCATGACCACAATACATGCAGAAACTACTAATTCTGATGGATATACTATATCTGAAGACATAATTGTTGTATTAATACCAGCCTTCACAGAACCAAGTGCCTACACCACCACGGTCACCAACGGCAGCTCCGCAGAGACAGAGGTGATCTCCTTCTCCCCCACCGTGGACTCAGACGGCAAGACACACACTGCCACCACCACCTTCACCATCACTGACACAGACACCTACTCCGAGCCAAGTGCCTACACCACCACGGTCACCAACGGCAGCTCCGCAGAGACAGAGGTGATCTCCTTCTCCCCCACCGTGGACTCAGACGGCAAGACACACACTGCCACCACCACCTACAACATGGTTAAAAGTGACATAAATCCCTCTTACTCTGGTGCTCATATGAGCACTTCTTTCAGCAGCCCAATATTTTCACAGAATCAACACCAATCTGTGGGTAGTATTGTATACAAGGCCAGTGGGTCTACATTATCCACTAACACCTTTCTTATGGCTGCTCTACTTATCATTTTGTTGGCATAGTTGTTTGTATCAATCAAAGTTGATACTTTTTATTTCTTACTCACAATTGTTTCCATATTTGAAATTATTAAAGAAGTGAATGTAAGACTAACATATACCCGATTTAACTACTTGCTAAATATTTTGCTCGTTTTGGATATTTTGCTGTTCGCAATAACACAGTATAGTATTACATTGTATATAATATATTAAATCGCAATATATATATGTTATTTCTGACTACTGGTTTATAATTAAATTCATAAATAACCGAAAATATCTCTCAAAATTAGATGATGCTCGAGATTTAGAACTAAACTTATAGGATGTAAAGTATTTATAAAATATCTGGAATAAAATCATATGTTGATTATGTGTATTTGACCCAACAAGTCTGTCTTTCTACTCTAAATAACTTATAAGGGCTAATAGTAGATAAATGATCTTACAGCTGTGCTATAGTACCTATCTTGTCCTCAAAACTTCCTGATAGCCATTTTTATATATTTTTTCTACATCATCGGTGTTTTCCTCCCTCTTTAAATTTGCGACCGTATATTTTGTATGAAACCGTTCACAATCAAAACTATCCTACAGATGCAAAAAATATAGTATGATACACAGTTACTTTAGTTACTTTATTGTAATTACTGTATACCCTCTGGTTATTTTATTTTTTCACTTTTTATGTATATGTCATCATATTTTAAAATTTTCTTTTATTACTTAAAATGCTTTATGGTATGGATTATACACATACACCAAACCTACTACCAACCTACTACCCACACCACCGTCATTACCTATGCCGATGACAGCTCTAGGTCTAACGCACATTCGTTTTTCCAATAATTGCCTCCTAAGGCAAGAAACACACTCATATCCTTGACTGACTCCAACACAGACATCTATTTTATATCTTCTATTTTCGGAATTGTATTCTTAAAAAAATCAAATTTCAGGTGTTTATATGTCATCTACTACTGCTGGTGATGATTTTACTGCTGTTGATTCTGGTATTTCCTTCGTTGTATCCCAGTGCAATAATTGATATAACAGATCAGCGTTTAGTACAAACAACGCAGTTTACTCAATAGGGAATCAATACTGTGATGTTCAACATAAGACTATAGGTTGCACACTTTCCAATAACATTTATCTTATTGAAGGTTATATTGTCATTGATTACTAACTAACTAAGATATTTCAATCTATTGTTTTCTCGAAGTTTTCTTAACAACTGAGCACACATATTTGGATTTGTTGCACCAACCAATTATTTGTTCATAATTCTTTTATGTGTATGTCATCTTGAGATTCTTAGATTTTCTTTGACGAACCACAAAAACTTTTTCCTATAGAAAGTTGCATTTGCGATTGCTAGCAAAAACTTTTAATTTGGTGAAATCTTCAACTCTCTCTTAAGGAGAGTTGATATTAAAAACGAATGAACTAAAACTCATAGAATATCAGCTCATTAAAAAAAGAAAGCATTTTAGCACCTACCATCTTCAGATAACGGAGTTATAATTGCTAGGTTATCTAATTATGCATTCAAAATAATTAGATATGAATAGTTTTTTTCTATTCATCTCGAAGTTTTGCATATTCATTCTACATTTATACATTAAAAATCGTCTCCTATAAGGACTCTCTCATTAATTTCTTTTTTTTAAATTAAATGTCGGTATATAATTGCCTTTCTTTTTCCACTTTGAGAACCCCTAATCGGGCTTATAAGTTTTTTCGTTAGATCTGCGCTGTATTGACTGTGGGGAGGAGAATAAAGAAAAAGAAATAATTTTTCTATAAGTATCTTTTACAGGTTTCGATGACATATATCACCGTTAACGCATAACACCGTTAATTCATAACACCGTTAATGCATAACACCGAAGATACAAAGGTTCTATAATCATTCGATATGAAAGTGCATAATATTTATTGATGATACAGATACAGACAAATAAATGTATATAAGAATTGGATCTGTAGCTTCAAATACCGTTTCTTCTATCTCTCTATTCAAAGTCAAAAATACCATAAACAATTAGTTTATTCTAAAAAGCATATCAACAAAGAACAAATAAAAAAATGTCTAAGGTTATTTTAGTTACAGGTGTTTCTAGAGGTATTGGTAAGTCTATTGTTGATACACTTCTCTCTCTAAACAAGGATGTTATCATCTATGGTATTGCAAGAACCGAAGCCCCATTGAAGAACTTGAAGGAAACTTATGGTGACAGATTCTTCTACTCTGTTGGTGATATCACTGACAAGGCCCTTTTGAAGAAGTACATTATGTCTGCTGTTGAAGGTCACGGTAGGATTGATTCTGTGGTGGCCAACGCTGGTGTCTTGGAGCCAGTACAAAACGTCAACGAAATTGATGTCAACGGCTGGAAGAATTTGTTCAATATCAATTTCTTCAGTATTGTCTCTTTGGTTAGCTTAGCTTTGCCATACTTGAAGATGACTAACGGTAACGCTGTCTTCGTCAGTTCCGATGCCAGTGATACTTACTTCAGCAGTTGGGGTGCCTACGGTTCTTCCAAGGCAGCTCTAAACCACTTCGCTATGACTCTAGCCAACGAAGAAAAGGCTGTCAAGGCCGTTGCTGTTGCTCCAGGTATTGTTGATACTGACATGCAAGTTAACATCAGAGAAAAAGTCGGTCCAAAAGGTATGGATGAGGAAGCTTTGAAGATGTTCAGAGACTTGAAATCACAAAACAAGTTGGTAGACAGTTCTGTTCCAGCTACCGTCTACTCGAAGTTAGCACTCAACGGTATCCCAGACTCTGTTAATGGTAAGTACGTCAGCTACGATGTCGAAATTTTGAAGGATTACCAACATTAACTATACAAGGTAATCAATATTGAAGATTTTTATTTTCAGAAAGTAAATTGAAAGAAAATCATGAAGCAATGAAACGATTTATATAAAGTATTTTATAGACTGTACTAGGATGGTATAGATTTTTATCTTATATATAACTATTAATGTTTTTTGAATACACTTATTTGTCGGGCAAAGCATTTCTCTAACGTCAAAAAGGTTTTTTTGACTCATAATATTGGTGAAGATAAAAAAATACAGACCGAAGGTGAAAATGACCTTTTTTACGTTTAGTTGATGATTTAATTATTTATATATTGCTTTTACTAGTAGAAATTCTCCATGGCGAGCTGTAGAATTCTGCCTGCCAACTGAGTCATGTGATATATCCCACTAGGTGTTTGGAAGATGCTGATCCATTTTATCACTATACACGTAAAAATCCAAGCTCCAAACGGCAACAGCTATATCTCGCGTTTTTCGCAACCCCTACAGTATTTATTTTTTTTAAAAAAAAAGAGATTGCAGCACCTGAGTTTCGCGTATGGTCACCCACTACACTACTCGGTCAGGCTCTCACAAGCTTAACTACAGTTGATCGGACGGGAAACGGTGCTTTCTTGTGGATATGGCCGCAACCGAAAGGGTGTGAATATCCAAATCATATATCGACCTTAACAAGTGGGGGTGGGGGGGTTGGTTCAGATTGGAGGGGATGTTTGCATAACAGCGTGTGGATGTTAAATAATGTTCTGGGGCAACAAATATCGAAGAATTTAATGGCGATGTTTTTGAAGTTGTGGAGGGGCTGTAGAGGGGTCGTATTCGCGGATATGTAGTTGTGTCCCGCACTTTGGGTGGGCTTAGAACAGCAGTAGGATCAAAAATACCACCATTTAATAAACAGTTACTATCCTTGCTGTAAGTTTTAACTCAGGTAAAACCGCTATGATGTACCACTTTTCTTCATATAACATTTTCTCTTTATAAAACCCTCGATCACAACTTCTAACAGCTCCACTACACTTCCCTTTTTTACTTTAATAATATTCGGGTATGTTCGTCAAATATATTCCTCGTAATACAGACTTTGGTTTGTTTATCCGGAAAACTGAAGTATGATGTATGCTGTAAAAGGCAGAGGTTATATACTAAACATTAAATTAAGATATGAAAATAAATACGGATTTTCGGAGGTACCCGGAATACACCAGAAAAGAGTGGTAAATATAAAACTATAAATAAGACAAAATAAGACCATTGTGGTGTGGTTTGATTTGCTCCGGCATATGGTGCAGAAGATATATTTTGTAAATAGCAGTTCTTTTATGGTGGCGCTAATGATGGATGGGGGTCAAAAGTTACTTCCAAGCTGACTAACCTAGCCATGTGAATACAATGACTTTTGTAGTCTAAAGTTTTGCTGAAATATAGTGTAATCAGTTAATTAAATAATGTGAGTATTTATTTTCACGAGAGCCAGGTCTTAATAATGACATCATATACGAAAAATCTTATGGTTAATTGGTGTCATTATTGTCCAAATTCACAAGGTAAAAAGCGGCTCAACAATATATAAAATTTTCATTTTTTCGTTACCTGAAATAAATTTCGCTAATTATATTGATGACAAGACATACCAACCTGTAAAATAAACGTAGAGCCATTTGCCATCTGAAGAACAATGTGGGGTTATAGGCAGAAATAGGAACTGCCCACAAATAATCTGAAATTGATGATAGGATGCGACCCAGGACGACTTAATCACCTCGTTCATTTTATCACAGAAAAAAAAAATAAGTTGAGAATATAATGGAGTACATAATAAAAATTTTGGAAAAATAAAGGATAGGGAAAGAAGAAATGAAGAAAGTTAGCAACTTCATTTGATTTCCAGATCAACAATTGACTAGAAAGCACAGAATGCAGTTAACTGGACAACTACAGAAGATGGCGCCTTAAACAAACTGCCCAGAATCATTGTTGTACTTTTCATTAATTTTCATTTCTTTTCATTTCTTCTCATTTCTTTCCATTTCTTTTTTATAATTCTCCCACTAGGAAACTATTTTATAGAAACAAATATTATGGCTACCTATGGCTACTTTTTTAATGAAGTTCTGTATAAATGTAAAAAAAAGGATAATTAAAACATTGAATTATGACGTCATCCTGACCATTATAGTATAACTTGTTGAAAATTTATTCTTCACTGATATACCGCTAAAAACGAGAAATATCAATGATGTTGCACATCTTAATATATCCTGCAAATTCCGATTAACATTTTGTTAAATAATATATCTATAGTGGATTTTAATTTCAAGGCGTCAGATATGAAACTGAGCATTTCATTTTGCTCTGACTGCTTAGTCTTTATCCCGATTGTGTAAAGGAATAGCACAGCACAGTCGTGTGTATGTCATTTCTTTCAATAGTACTTGAATTGAAAAATATTGTTATATGAATAGTAAACAGTATCATCTAATCAAACAAAAATAAACTAAAAACATTTATGGAACTACCAGAAAACATCATACGTATCAGAAGTTTGTATATTGGAAGATTATTTTTACTTGTTCTTAATATTATTCAAATCCGACCTAAATAGAAGTATTTGAAAATCTATTCTCCATTTCAATGTTCTTTGCTTCAAAATATCTTGTTTTCACACCAAATAAAATCAAACATTATTAATCGGTATCTGGTTTTCTGCTTTTCATTAATCTACAGCCATTTCTGTATGTCAGATTTGGATTTTAGTTGATTTTATTATCTAGATATCCATAAAATTTACTAATATTACAGACAAAGACACAAAATAAAAAAACAATTTCACACGAATGATGTTTTAGTGCAAGTGCAATGACAGGCCTATTTCATCTGTCATATCACCGAAGTTATTTTTAGTTTTTCTGTTGTCTTTTCTTTCTGTTTTCCTGGCCATTAGATAAAAGGCACATCCTTTTTTTTATCAAAGCAATTTGATCTGCTAAATTATCCATCCCTCAATCTGCAAATCTGATGGTATTAGATTTTTTATACGTGAAACTACTTCGGTATCTTTGACTACTTCAACTTCAATACACATGGCATACATTCGCAACTGTTTTTTTTTCCATTGAAGGCTTCAGAAATATTTACATTCCTACCAATCTGAAATGATAATATTCAAACATAAATTTAGTTGGTAGCTCTAAAACTAATAGCCATTCTAGATTATTATAGTGCACTATTTTAGAGGTTTATAGTTACTTAATAACTATAATATTTATTCTGAAATTAAAACGCAATCTAGAATAAACCCACCCATGTATATAGAAAATTTCAAGCAAGTGAGTGAAAAGCGAAAGCGAACCTAGGTCCGAACTGAACTCATGAATGGTAAATGTGTTTTCATTATTTCTGGTCTAGAACTCTTCTTCCCAGTTTCCTATTAGCCTTTTTTCAATACATAATTTTGGTTATGTCCATTAGAATATAACGTCCTTAAAATGCTAGATCTTTAACGTTACTATGTTTGATTTTCAGCAACAATCTGTATAGATTAAAGTTTGGAAAGCTAGTATTTTTGTGCACCTATTTCAATGCTGTTTTTATTTTTTTATCGGATAAAAGATTCTTTTTAAAGAGGGTTAACAGCTCATAACTCTAGTGAGTAATATATTTACCGGTAACTGATTTTTTACCATCCATTATTATACACACACACACACATACACACACTCACACACACATACACACACACATACATACATACTCACACACATACATACATACTCACACACATACATACATACACACACACATATATATATCTATAGAATGGAAATCCTTCTGTAAAGTATCTACAATAACATAAATGTGATATGATACATTTTATCATAATTTATTGCTATGGACAACTAATGATCGCATTAAGAATCAAAGTTTTGTAATTGGAAGAAAACTATTATAATATATTCCCTATTTATTCTTGATTTAGATAAAAAATTAGGAATAATCATAACATAAAGGGTCAAACCATACAGTACCCTTTAGACGTTATATGTTTTTTTTCTTTGGCCTTCATCGCCTTTTCTTTGTATAGATAAAATTTAGGTTATCAAAAAAAAATTATAAAAATAGAAACTTGGCGACCCCTTATTTTAACTCTAAGAAACAGGCGTAGAGTAAATGGCATTAAAGAAATCTCATAATACAATTTATATTCATTGATAAGAAAAATATACGACAGACAATAGTATTGCATTTTCGGTGGATGTACAGATACTGCCGGTTAATATCCTACTATTTCTGTCATATTGTAGTTGTCAGCATTCTACGCTTCATGGGTGCGATTCCATATCGGAATTAGTAGAAGTAAGTTTACTAAAATATAGAAACAGCAGCAGGAGTATAATAATCAATTACAGGGGTATAAACAGAGTCCAACATATATTTTAAGTAATCACTAATCAATTTAAAACGAACTGCTAACAAAAAGGATATGTAGAAGAGTCATGTTTATTCAGTACTTGATGAGCAACACTTATACCGAATTATTGAGTCTTGACTCATCTTGGGTTTGCCCATAGATATTAATGCTGATTTATTCTATTCCGCGGCATAAATTATGTGAAATGACTTCTTAGTAAGTTTCGATTCTTATTTTTAAGATTATTTAGTAATTCGCGGTACGAAACTAATTCAATAAAACCGGTTACAAATGCTATGGCATGATAAAAAGAGTGATTACGGAGTTTAATATTATTTACTTTGATTTTATGGTGCCTTAAAAATTAATTGCATTTAGTCCAGTGAAAACCAACATAGCACCAGTGCATACTATAATACAAATTTTGATTTCTGTAGGATTTAAGATTGGAGAATCCAAACGTTTAATGCCATGACATAGATTGAACTGTTTTGTATTCCATCGGAAAAGCAAAAACAAAAACAAAAATAAAATAGCAGGTGAGTAATCAACCAATTAAAAGTGAAGAAGTATCAAACAAAAACAAGAAAATAATATCTCTTCGTGTGTTAAATGAGAAATTTTCTGATTTTTAGACGCTGGAAGAACCAATATAAATGCATGATGAAAAAGATAATTGGGTCAATTCCAACATTTTTGTATACTGAAATTACATACTACAAAAAAAAAATAAACAGATACTTGATTAGGTTTTCAATGTATATGATACTTAATATACAACTATAGTAAATTCAAGGAGAAAAATTAGAAATAAGTCGAAAAAAAAAATTGATTAAAAATATATTCCTTATGAAACGAATCATACAATTATTAATAATTTTGTTAAGTGCCTTGAAAGCATTCGGTCAAAATCCTTATCCATTGGGTTGTTCGCCAAAGTCCGCTCCCAAAGGAAAAGGTTTAGCAATGGAGCTCTATGAATATCCATACCTTAATCCAAACGTGAAGTGCCCAGGTAGCGATATTTATACTTGCAAAGAGAATAATATACACGCAAGTCATTGTTGGGATCCTGCATATCAAGATGTAAATTACCCACGTTTTGGCTATAAAAAAAATCGCTTAATCGCTACAGCAGCTGGTATAACAGGTAATTTGGAATTTAATATTAAACCCGAGTTTGCTTGTAGACCTGTGAAAGGAAATCTCCCAGCATCATATAATTATAATAAAGAAATAGATATATCTAACTTCACTATGATCCTCTACGGTTATTTTAAACCTTTAGTTTCCGGTACACATACATTCGAAATAGCTGCAGATGATTTATTATTCATTAACTTCGGGGCAGGAAATGCATTTGATTGCTGTAGGCATGGAAGTTCTGCTGATGACTTTGGAAACTATCAAGCATGGGCAATGTATGGATCTGAAGTTGTTCAGAAAACTCTTAGTGTATATCTTGATAAAGACACATATTATCCTATTAGAATGTATTTTAACAATCGTGACTGGATTGCCGCTATATTTTTCCATTTCACAACAGATGCAGAACCAAATACGGTCATACGGGATATGGAACCTTACTTTTTTCATATCAGTGATACACCCCATAGTTGTCCAGCTAATATAAAATATGTAACTAGATGTGGTACCGGAGTTGATACTACCACATACAGTACCGAATATCAAACCTTCACCCAAGCTTCTGCTCAATTACCAATTATTAAAACAACATACTCAATTGAGATTCCTTGTCGTCCAACTTCCACTCTATGTTCTAGTGATTCTTTTTTCAATCCAGCAGATTCTTCATGTGTACCAAATACAGATGTATTCCCTCCTACAGTAGAGGGTACCTCAACTTTAACGTCATATGTTACTGCTGCAATAACCTACACAACGACGTTTGAAACAATTTATCTGACAATTACGGCTTCTGATGGGGCTATTATACCAGAAGAAAGAATTGTAGTAATCGTTCCAGAATCCACTAAACCCAACCCAACCACTATAACATCAACATCCTATGTTTCGGGACCAATCGACTACACTACGACAATGCAAACACTTCATTTAGAAACTACAGATTCTGATGGTGCTACTGTACAGGAAGTGATATATGTAGTGATCGTACCAATGTCTACAGAACACACTCCCGCCACTATAACATCAACATCCTATGTTTCGGGACCAATCGACTACACTACGACAATTCAAACACTTCATTTAGAAACTACAGATTCTGATGGTGCTACTG
Organism: Nakaseomyces bracarensis; assembly: GCF_045282275.1. Taxonomy (NCBI): domain Eukaryota; kingdom Fungi; phylum Ascomycota; class Saccharomycetes; order Saccharomycetales; family Saccharomycetaceae; genus Nakaseomyces; species Nakaseomyces bracarensis. The sequence continues at coordinate 14,843 of NW_027263960.1, forward strand.
TACAGGAAGTGATATATGTAGTGATCGTACCAATGTCTACAGAACACACTCCCGCCACTATAACATCAACATCCTATGCTTCGGGACCAATCGACTACACTACGACAATTCAAACACTTCATTTAGAAACTACAGATTCTGATGGTGCTACTGTACAAGAAGTGATATATGTAGTGATCGTACCAATGTTTACAGAACACAGTCCAGCCACTATAACATCAACATCCTATGTTTCGGGACCAATCGACTACACTACGACAATGCAAACACTTCATTTAGAAACTACAGATTCTGATGGTGCTACTGTACAGGAAGTGATATATGTAGTGATCGTACCAATGTCTACAGAACACACTCCCGCCACTATAACATCAACATCCTATGCTTCGGGACCAATCGACTACACTACGACAATTCAAACACTTCATTTAGAAACTACAGATTCGGATGGTGCTACTGTACAAGAAGTGATATATGTAGTGATCGTACCAATGTCTACAGAACACACTCCCGCCACTATTACATTAACATCCTATGTTACTGCTGCAATAACCTACACAACGACGTTTGAAACAATTTATCTGACAATTACGGCTTCTGATGGGGCTATTATACCAGAAGAAAGAATTGTAGTAATCGTTCCAGAATCCACTAAACCCAACCCAACCACTATAACATCAACATCCTATGTTTCGGGACCAATCGACTACACTACGACAATGCAAACACTTCATTTAGAAACTACAGATTCTGATGGTGCTACTGTACAGGAAGTGATATATGTAGTGATCGTACCAATGTCTACAGAACACAGTACCACCACTATTACATCAACATCATATGCAAATGTGAATGTTACATCTACCATGACCACAATACATGCAGAAACTACTAATTCTGATGGATATACTATATCTGAAGACATAATTGTTGTATTAATACCAGCCTTCACAGAACCAAGTGCCTACACCACCACGGTCACCAACGGCAGCTCCGCAGAGACAGAGGTGATCTCCTTCTCCCCCACCGTGGACTCAGACGGCAAGACACACACTGCCACCACCACCTTCACCATCACTGACACAGACACCTACTCCGAGCCAAGTGCCTACACCACCACGGTCACCAACGGCAGCTCCGCAGAGACAGAGGTGATCTCCTTCTCCCCCACCGTGGACTCAGACGGCAAGACACACACTGCCACCACCACCTTCACCATCACTGACACAGACACCTACTCCGAGCCAAGTGCCTACACCACCACGGTCACCAACGGCAGCTCCGCAGAGACAGAGGTGATCTCCTTCTCCCCCACCGTGGACTCAGACGGCAAGACACACACTGCCACCACCACCTTCACCATCACCGACACAGACACCTACTCCGAGCCAAGTGCCTACACCACCACGGTCACCAACGGCAGCTCCGCAGAGACAGAGGTGATCTCCTTCTCCCCCACCGTGGACTCAGACGGCAAGACACACACTGCCACCACCACCTTCACCATCACTGACACAGACACCTACTCCGAGCCAAGTGCCTACACCACCACGGTCACCAACGGCAGCTCCGCAGAGACAGAGGTGATCTCCTTCTCCCCCACCGTGGACTCAGACGGCAAGACACACACTGCCACCACCACCTTCACCATCACTGACACAGACACCTACTCCGAGCCAAGTGCCTACACCACCACGGTCACCAACGGCAGCTCCGCAGAGACAGAGGTGATCTCCTTCTCCCCCACCGTGGACTCAGACGGCAAGACACACACTGCCACCACCACCTTCACCATCACTGACACAGACACCTACTCCGAGCCAAGTGCCTACACCACCACGGTCACCAACGGCAGCTCCGCAGAGACAGAGGTGATCTCCTTCTCCCCCACCGTGGACTCAGACGGCAAGACACACACTGCCACCACCACCTTCACCATCACTGACACAGACACCTACTCCGAGCCAAGTGCCTACACCACCACGGTCACCAACGGCAGCTCCGCAGAGACAGAGGTGATCTCCTTCTCCCCCACCGTGGACTCAGACGGCAAGACACACACTGCCACCACCACCTTCACCATCACTGACACAGACACCTACTCCGAGCCAAGTGCCTACACCACCACGGTCACCAACGGCAGCTCCGCAGAGACAGAGGTGATCTCCTTCTCCCCCACCGTGGACTCAGACGGCAAGACACACACTGCCACCACCACCTTCACCATCACTGACACAGACACCTACTCCGAGCCAAGTGCCTACACCACCACGGTCACCAACGGCAGCTCCGCAGAGACAGAGGTGATCTCCTTCTCCCCCACCGTGGACTCAGACGGCAAGACACACACTGCCACCACCACCTTCACCATCACTGACACAGACACCTACTCCGAGCCAAGTGCCTACACCACCACGGTCACCAACGGCAGCTCCGCAGAGACAGAGGTGATCTCCTTCTCCCCCACCGTGGACTCAGACGGCAAGACACACACTGCCACCACCACCTTCACCATCACCGACACAGACACCTACTCCGAGCCAAGTGCCTACACCACCACGGTCACCAACGGCAGCTCCGCAGAGACAGAGGTGATCTCCTTCTCCCCCACCGTGGACTCAGACGGCAAGACACACACTGCCACCACCACCTTCACCATCACTGACACAGACACCTACTCCGAGCCAAGTGCCTACACCACCACGGTCACCAACGGCAGCTCCGCAGAGACAGAGGTGATCTCCTTCTCCCCCACCGTGGACTCAGACGGCAAGACACACACTGCCACCACCACCTTCACCATCACTGACACAGACACCTACTCCGAGCCAAGTGCCTACACCACCACGGTCACCAACGGCAGCTCCGCAGAGACAGAGGTGATCTCCTTCTCCCCCACCGTGGACTCAGACGGCAAGACACACACTGCCACCACCACCTTCACCATCACTGACACAGACACCTACTCCGAGCCAAGTGCCTACACCACCACGGTCACCAACGGCAGCTCCGCAGAGACAGAGGTGATCTCCTTCTCCCCCACCGTGGACTCAGACGGCAAGACACACACTGCCACCACCACCTTCACCATCACTGACACAGACACCTACTCCGAGCCAAGTGCCTACACCACCACGGTCACCAACGGCAGCTCCGCAGAGACAGAGGTGATCTCCTTCTCCCCCACCGTGGACTCAGACGGCAAGACACACACTGCCACCACCACCTTCACCATCACCGACACAGACACCTACTCCGAGCCAAGTGCCTACACCACCACGGTCACCAACGGCAGCTCCGCAGAGACAGAGGTGATCTCCTTCTCCCCCACCGTGGACTCAGACGGCAAGACACACACTGCCACCACCACCTTCACCATCACTGACACAGACACCTACTCCGAGCCAAGTGCCTACACCACCACGGTCACCAACGGCAGCTCCGCAGAGACAGAGGTGATCTCCTTCTCCCCCACCGTGGACTCAGACGGCAAGACACACACTGCCACCACCACCTTCACCATCACTGACACAGACACCTACTCCGAGCCAAGTGCCTACACCACCACGGTCACCAACGGCAGCTCCGCAGAGACAGAGGTGATCTCCTTCTCCCCCACCGTGGACTCAGACGGCAAGACACACACTGCCACCACCACCTTCACCATCACCGACACAGACACCTACTCCGAGCCAAGTGCCTACACCACCACGGTCACCAACGGCAGCTCCGCAGAGACAGAGGTGATCTCCTTCTCCCCCACCGTGGACTCAGACGGCAAGACACACACTGCCACCACCACCTTCACCATCACTGACACAGACACCTACTCCGAGCCAAGTGCCTACACCACCACGGTCACCAACGGCAGCTCCGCAGAGACAGAGGTGATCTCCTTCTCCCCCACCGTGGACTCAGACGGCAAGACACACACTGCCACCACCACCTTCACCATCACTGACACAGACACCTACTCCGAGCCAAGTGCCTACACCACCACGGTCACCAACGGCAGCTCCGCAGAGACAGAGGTGATCTCCTTCTCCCCCACCGTGGACTCAGACGGCAAGACACACACTGCCACCACCACCTTCACCATCACTGACACAGACACCTACTCCGAGCCAAGTGCCTACACCACCACGGTCACCAACGGCAGCTCCGCAGAGACAGAGGTGATCTCCTTCTCCCCCACCGTGGACTCAGACGGCAAGACACACACTGCCACCACCACCTTCACCATCACTGACACAGACACCTACTCCGAGCCAAGTGCCTACACCACCACGGTCACCAACGGCAGCTCCGCAGAGACAGAGGTGATCTCCTTCTCCCCCACCGTGGACTCAGACGGCAAGACACACACTGCCACCACCACCTTCACCATCACTGACACAGACACCTACTCCGAGCCAAGTGCCTACACCACCACGGTCACCAACGGCAGCTCCGCAGAGACAGAGGTGATCTCCTTCTCCCCCACCGTGGACTCAGACGGCAAGACACACACTGCCACCACCACCTTCACCATCACCGACACAGACACCTACTCCGAGCCAAGTGCCTACACCACCACGGTCACCAACGGCAGCTCCGCAGAGACAGAGGTGATCTCCTTCTCCCCCACCGTGGACTCAGACGGCAAGACACACACTGCCACCACCACCTTCACCATCACTGACACAGACACCTACTCCGAGCCAAGTGCCTACACCACCACGGTCACCAACGGCAGCTCCGCAGAGACAGAGGTGATCTCCTTCTCCCCCACCGTGGACTCAGACGGCAAGACACACACTGCCACCACCACCTTCACCATCACTGACACAGACACCTACTCCGAGCCAAGTGCCTACACCACCACGGTCACCAACGGCAGCTCCGCAGAGACAGAGGTGATCTCCTTCTCCCCCACCGTGGACTCAGACGGCAAGACACACACTGCCACCACCACCTTCACTGTTGACACAGACACAGACACCTACTCCGAGCCAAGTGCCTACACCACCACGGTCACCAACGGCAGCTCCGCAGAGACAGAGGTGATCTCCTTCTCCCCCACCGTGGACTCAGACGGCAAGACACACACTGCCACCACCACCTTCACCATCACCGACACAGACACCTACTCCGAGCCAAGTGCCTACACCACCACGGTCACCAACGGCAGCTCCGCAGAGACAGAGGTGATCTCCTTCTCCCCCACCGTGGACTCAGACGGCAAGACACACACTGCCACCACCACCTTCACCATCACTGACACAGACACCTACTCCGAGCCAAGTGCCTACACCACCACGGTCACCAACGGCAGCTCCGCAGAGACAGAGGTGATCTCCTTCTCCCCCACCGTGGACTCAGACGGCAAGACACACACTGCCACCACCACCTTCACCATCACCGACACAGACACCTACTCCGAGCCAAGTGCCTACACCACCACGGTCACCAACGGCAGCTCCGCAGAGACAGAGGTGATCTCCTTCTCCCCCACCGTGGACTCAGACGGCAAGACACACACTGCCACCACCACCTTCACCATCACCGACACAGACACCTACTCCGAGCCAAGTGCCTACACCACCACGGTCACCAACGGCAGCTCCGCAGAGACAGAGGTGATCTCCTTCTCCCCCACCGTGGACTCAGACGGCAAGACACACACTGCCACCACCACCTTCACCATCACCGACACAGACACCTACTCCGAGCCAAGTGCCTACACCACCACGGTCACCAACGGCAGCTCCGCAGAGACAGAGGTGATCTCCTTCTCCCCCACCGTGGACTCAGACGGCAAGACACACACTGCCACCACCACCTTCACCATCACCGACACAGACACCTACTCCGAGCCAAGTGCCTACACCACCACGGTCACCAACGGCAGCTCCGCAGAGACAGAGGTGATCTCCTTCTCCCCCACCGTGGACTCAGACGGCAAGACACACACTGCCACCACCACCTTCACCATCACTGACACAGACACCTACTCCGAGCCAAGTGCCTACACCACCACGGTCACCAACGGCAGCTCCGCAGAGACAGAGGTGATCTCCTTCTCCCCCACCGTGGACTCAGACGGCAAGACACACACTGCCACCACCACCTTCACCATCACTGACACAGACACCTACTCCGAGCCAAGTGCCTACACCACCACGGTCACCAACGGCAGCTCCGCAGAGACAGAGGTGATCTCCTTCTCCCCCACCGTGGACTCAGACGGCAAGACACACACTGCCACCACCACCTTCACCATCACTGACACAGACACCTACTCCGAGCCAAGTGCCTACACCACCACGGTCACCAACGGCAGCTCCGCAGAGACAGAGGTGATCTCCTTCTCCCCCACCGTGGACTCAGACGGCAAGACACACACTGCCACCACCACCTTCACCATCACCGACACAGACACCTACTCCGAGCCAAGTGCCTACACCACCACGGTCACCAACGGCAGCTCCGCAGAGACAGAGGTGATCTCCTTCTCCCCCACCGTGGACTCAGACGGCAAGACACACACTGCCACCACCACCTTCACCATCACTGACACAGACACCTACTCCGAGCCAAGTGCCTACACCACCACGGTCACCAACGGCAGCTCCGCAGAGACAGAGGTGATCTCCTTCTCCCCCACCGTGGACTCAGACGGCAAGACACACACTGCCACCACCACCTTCACCATCACCGACACAGACACCTACTCCGAGCCAAGTGCCTACACCACCACGGTCACCAACGGCAGCTCCGCAGAGACAGAGGTGATCTCCTTCTCCCCCACCGTGGACTCAGACGGCAAGACACACACTGCCACCACCACCTTCACCATCACTGACACAGACACCTACTCCGAGCCAAGTGCCTACACCACCACGGTCACCAACGGCAGCTCCGCAGAGACAGAGGTGATCTCCTTCTCCCCCACCGTGGACTCAGACGGCAAGACACACACTGCCACCACCACCTTCACCATCACCGACACAGACACCTACTCCGAGCCAAGTGCCTACACCACCACGGTCACCAACGGCAGCTCCGCAGAGACAGAGGTGATCTCCTTCTCCCCCACCGTGGACTCAGACGGCAAGACACACACTGCCACCACCACCTTCACCATCACCGACACAGACACCTACTCCGAGCCAAGTGCCTACACCACCACGGTCACCAACGGCAGCTCCGCAGAGACAGAGGTGATCTCCTTCTCCCCCACCGTGGACTCAGACGGCAAGACACACACTGCCACCACCACCTTCACCATCACCGACACAGACACCTACTCCGAGCCAAGTGCCTACACCACCACGGTCACCAACGGCAGCTCCGCAGAGACAGAGGTGATCTCCTTCTCCCCCACCGTGGACTCAGACGGCAAGACACACACTGCCACCACCACCTTCACCATCACCGACACAGACACCTACTCCGAGCCAAGTGCCTACACCACCACGGTCACCAACGGCAGCTCCGCAGAGACAGAGGTGATCTCCTTCTCCCCCACCGTGGACTCAGACGGCAAGACACACACTGCCACCACCACCTTCACCATCACCGACACAGACACCTACTCCGAGCCAAGTGCCTACACCACCACGGTCACCAACGGCAGCTCCGCAGAGACAGAGGTGATCTCCTTCTCCCCCACCGTGGACTCAGACGGCAAGACACACACTGCCACCACCACCTTCACCATCACCGACACAGACACCTACTCCGAGCCAAGTGCCTACACCACCACGGTCACCAACGGCAGCTCCGCAGAGACAGAGGTGATCTCCTTCTCCCCCACCGTGGACTCAGACGGCAAGACACACACTGCCACCACCACCTTCACCATCACCGACACAGACACCTACTCCGAGCCAAGTGCCTACACCACCACGGTCACCAACGGCAGCTCCGCAGAGACAGAGGTGATCTCCTTCTCCCCCACCGTGGACTCAGACGGCAAGACACACACTGCCACCACCACCTTCACCATCACCGACACAGACACCTACTCCGAGCCAAGTGCCTACACCACCACGGTCACCAACGGCAGCTCCGCAGAGACAGAGGTGATCTCCTTCTCCCCCACCGTGGACTCAGACGGCAAGACACACACTGCCACCACCACCTTCACCATCACCGACACAGACACCTACTCCGAGCCAAGTGCCTACACCACCACGGTCACCAACGGCAGCTCCGCAGAGACAGAGGTGATCTCCTTCTCCCCCACCGTGGACTCAGACGGCAAGACACACACTGCCACCACCACCTTCACTGTTGACACAGACACAGACACCTACTCCGAGCCAAGTGCCTACACCACCACGGTCACCAACGGCAGCTCCGCAGAGACAGAGGTGATCTCCTTCTCCCCCACCGTGGACTCAGACGGCAAGACACACACTGCCACCACCACCTTCACCATCACTGACACAGACACCTACTCCGAGCCAAGTGCCTACACCACCACGGTCACCAACGGCAGCTCCGCAGAGACAGAGGTGATCTCCTTCTCCCCCACCGTGGACTCAGACGGCAAGACACACACTGCCACCACCACCTTCACCATCACTGACACAGACACCTACTCCGAGCCAAGTGCCTACACCACCACGGTCACCAACGGCAGCTCCGCAGAGACAGAGGTGATCTCCTTCTCCCCCACCGTGGACTCAGACGGCAAGACACACACTGCCACCACCACCTTCACCATCACCGACACAGACACCTACTCCGAGCCAAGTGCCTACACCACCACGGTCACCAACGGCAGCTCCGCAGAGACAGAGGTGATCTCCTTCTCCCCCACCGTGGACTCAGACGGCAAGACACACACTGCCACCACCACCTTCACCATCACCGACACAGACACCTACTCCGAGCCAAGTGCCTACACCACCACGGTCACCAACGGCAGCTCCGCAGAGACAGAGGTGATCTCCTTCTCCCCCACCGTGGACTCAGACGGCAAGACACACACTGCCACCACCACCTTCACCATCACCGACACAGACACCTACTCCGAGCCAAGTGCCTACACCACCACGGTCACCAACGGCAGCTCCGCAGAGACAGAGGTGATCTCCTTCTCCCCCACCGTGGACTCAGACGGCAAGACACACACTGCCACCACCACCTTCACCATCACTGACACAGACACCTACTCCGAGCCAAGTGCCTACACCACCACGGTCACCAACGGCAGCTCCGCAGAGACAGAGGTGATCTCCTTCTCCCCCACCGTGGACTCAGACGGCAAGACACACACTGCCACCACCACCTTCACCATCACTGACACAGACACCTACTCCGAGCCAAGTGCCTACACCACCACGGTCACCAACGGCAGCTCCGCAGAGACAGAGGTGATCTCCTTCTCCCCCACCGTGGACTCAGACGGCAAGACACACACTGCCACCACCACCTTCACCATCACTGACACAGACACCTACTCCGAGCCAAGTGCCTACACCACCACGGTCACCAACGGCAGCTCCGCAGAGACAGAGGTGATCTCCTTCTCCCCCACCGTGGACTCAGACGGCAAGACACACACTGCCACCACCACCTTCACCATCACCGACACAGACACCTACTCCGAGCCAAGTGCCTACACCACCACGGTCACCAACGGCAGCTCCGCAGAGACAGAGGTGATCTCCTTCTCCCCCACCGTGGACTCAGACGGCAAGACACACACTGCCACCACCACCTTCACCATCACTGACACAGACACCTACTCCGAGCCAAGTGCCTACACCACCACGGTCACCAACGGCAGCTCCGCAGAGACAGAGGTGATCTCCTTCTCCCCCACCGTGGACTCAGACGGCAAGACACACACTGCCACCACCACCTTCACCATCACCGACACAGACACCTACTCCGAGCCAAGTGCCTACACCACCACGGTCACCAACGGCAGCTCCGCAGAGACAGAGGTGATCTCCTTCTCCCCCACCGTGGACTCAGACGGCAAGACACACACTGCCACCACCACCTTCACCATCACTGACACAGACACCTACTCCGAGCCAAGTGCCTACACCACCACGGTCACCAACGGCAGCTCCGCAGAGACAGAGGTGATCTCCTTCTCCCCCACCGTGGACTCAGACGGCAAGACACACACTGCCACCACCACCTTCACCATCACCGACACAGACACCTACTCCGAGCCAAGTGCCTACACCACCACGGTCACCAACGGCAGCTCCGCAGAGACAGAGGTGATCTCCTTCTCCCCCACCGTGGACTCAGACGGCAAGACACACACTGCCACCACCACCTTCACCATCACCGACACAGACACCTACTCCGAGCCAAGTGCCTACACCACCACGGTCACCAACGGCAGCTCCGCAGAGACAGAGGTGATCTCCTTCTCCCCCACCGTGGACTCAGACGGCAAGACACACACTGCCACCACCACCTTCACCATCACCGACACAGACACCTACTCCGAGCCAAGTGCCTACACCACCACGGTCACCAACGGCAGCTCCGCAGAGACAGAGGTGATCTCCTTCTCCCCCACCGTGGACTCAGACGGCAAGACACACACTGCCACCACCACCTTCACCATCACCGACACAGACACCTACTCCGAGCCAAGTGCCTACACCACCACGGTCACCAACGGCAGCTCCGCAGAGACAGAGGTGATCTCCTTCTCCCCCACCGTGGACTCAGACGGCAAGACACACACTGCCACCACCACCTTCACCATCACCGACACAGACACCTACTCCGAGCCAAGTGCCTACACCACCACGGTCACCAACGGCAGCTCCGCAGAGACAGAGGTGATCTCCTTCTCCCCCACCGTGGACTCAGACGGCAAGACACACACTGCCACCACCACCTTCACCATCACCGACACAGACACCTACTCCGAGCCAAGTGCCTACACCACCACGGTCACCAACGGCAGCTCCGCAGAGACAGAGGTGATCTCCTTCTCCCCCACCGTGGACTCAGACGGCAAGACACACACTGCCACCACCACCTTCACCATCACCGACACAGACACCTACTCCGAGCCAAGTGCCTACACCACCACGGTCACCAACGGCAGCTCCGCAGAGACAGAGGTGATCTCCTTCTCCCCCACCGTGGACTCAGACGGCAAGACACACACTGCCACCACCACCTTCACTGTTGACACAGACACAGACACCTACTCCGAGCCAAGTGCCTACACCACCACGGTCACCAACGGCAGCTCCGCAGAGACAGAGGTGATCTCCTTCTCCCCCACCGTGGACTCAGACGGCAAGACACACACTGCCACCACCACCTTCACCATCACTGACACAGACACCTACTCCGAGCCAAGTGCCTACACCACCACGGTCACCAACGGCAGCTCCGCAGAGACAGAGGTGATCTCCTTCTCCCCCACCGTGGACTCAGACGGCAAGACACACACTGCCACCACCACCTTCACCATCACTGACACAGACACCTACTCCGAGCCAAGTGCCTACACCACCACGGTCACCAACGGCAGCTCCGCAGAGACAGAGGTGATCTCCTTCTCCCCCACCGTGGACTCAGACGGCAAGACACACACTGCCACCACCACCTTCACCATCACCGACACAGACACCTACTCCGAGCCAAGTGCCTACACCACCACGGTCACCAACGGCAGCTCCGCAGAGACAGAGGTGATCTCCTTCTCCCCCACCGTGGACTCAGACGGCAAGACACACACTGCCACCACCACCTTCACCATCACCGACACAGACACCTACTCCGAGCCAAGTGCCTACACCACCACGGTCACCAACGGCAGCTCCGCAGAGACAGAGGTGATCTCCTTCTCCCCCACCGTGGACTCAGACGGCAAGACACACACTGCCACCACCACCTTCACCATCACTGACACAGACACCTACTCCGAGCCAAGTGCCTACACCACCACGGTCACCAACGGCAGCTCCGCAGAGACAGAGGTGATCTCCTTCTCCCCCACCGTGGACTCAGACGGCAAGACACACACTGCCACCACCACCTTCACCATCACCGACACAGACACCTACTCCGAGCCAAGTGCCTACACCACCACGGTCACCAACGGCAGCTCCGCAGAGACAGAGGTGATCTCCTTCTCCCCCACCGTGGACTCAGACGGCAAGACACACACTGCCACCACCACCTTCACCATCACCGACACAGACACCTACTCCGAGCCAAGTGCCTACACCACCACGGTCACCAACGGCAGCTCCGCAGAGACAGAGGTGATCTCCTTCTCCCCCACCGTGGACTCAGACGGCAAGACACACACTGCCACCACCACCTTCACCATCACCGACACAGACACCTACTCCGAGCCAAGTGCCTACACCACCACGGTCACCAACGGCAGCTCCGCAGAGACAGAGGTGATCTCCTTCTCCCCCACCGTGGACTCAGACGGCAAGACACACACTGCCACCACCACCTTCACCATCACTGACACAGACACCTACTCCGAGCCAAGTGCCTACACCACCACGGTCACCAACGGCAGCTCCGCAGAGACAGAGGTGATCTCCTTCTCCCCCACCGTGGACTCAGACGGCAAGACACACACTGCCACCACCACCTTCACCATCACTGACACAGACACCTACTCCGAGCCAAGTGCCTACACCACCACGGTCACCAACGGCAGCTCCGCAGAGACAGAGGTGATCTCCTTCTCCCCCACCGTGGACTCAGACGGCAAGACACACACTGCCACCACCACCTTCACCATCACTGACACAGACACCTACTCCGAGCCAAGTGCCTACACCACCACGGTCACCAACGGCAGCTCCGCAGAGACAGAGGTGATCTCCTTCTCCCCCACCGTGGACTCAGACGGCAAGACACACACTGCCACCACCACCTTCACCATCACCGACACAGACACCTACTCCGAGCCAAGTGCCTACACCACCACGGTCACCAACGGCAGCTCCGCAGAGACAGAGGTGATCTCCTTCTCCCCCACCGTGGACTCAGACGGCAAGACACACACTGCCACCACCACCTTCACCATCACCGACACAGACACCTACTCCGAGCCAAGTGCCTACACCACCACGGTCACCAACGGCAGCTCCGCAGAGACAGAGGTGATCTCCTTCTCCCCCACCGTGGACTCAGACGGCAAGACACACACTGCCACCACCACCTTCACCATCACCGACACAGACACCTACTCCGAGCCAAGTGCCTACACCACCACGGTCACCAACGGCAGCTCCGCAGAGACAGAGGTGATCTCCTTCTCCCCCACCGTGGACTCAGACGGCAAGACACACACTGCCACCACCACCTTCACCATCACTGACACAGACACCTACTCCGAGCCAAGTGCCTACACCACCACGGTCACCAACGGCAGCTCCGCAGAGACAGAGGTGATCTCCTTCTCCCCCACCGTGGACTCAGACGGCAAGACACACACTGCCACCACCACCTTCACCATCACTGACACAGACACCTACTCCGAGCCAAGTGCCTACACCACCACGGTCACCAACGGCAGCTCCGCAGAGACAGAGGTGATCTCCTTCTCCCCCACCGTGGACTCAGACGGCAAGACACACACTGCCACCACCACCTTCACCATCACTGACACAGACACCTACTCCGAGCCAAGTGCCTACACCACCACGGTCACCAACGGCAGCTCCGCAGAGACAGAGGTGATCTCCTTCTCCCCCACCGTGGACTCAGACGGCAAGACACACACTGCCACCACCACCTTCACCATCACCGACACAGACACCTACTCCGAGCCAAGTGCCTACACCACCACGGTCACCAACGGCAGCTCCGCAGAGACAGAGGTGATCTCCTTCTCCCCCACCGTGGACTCAGACGGCAAGACACACACTGCCACCACCACCTTCACCATCACCGACACAGACACCTACTCCGAGCCAAGTGCCTACACCACCACGGTCACCAACGGCAGCTCCGCAGAGACAGAGGTGATCTCCTTCTCCCCCACCGTGGACTCAGACGGCAAGACACACACTGCCACCACCACCTTCACCATCACCGACACAGACACCTACTCCGAGCCAAGTGCCTACACCACCACGGTCACCAACGGCAGCTCCGCAGAGACAGAGGTGATCTCCTTCTCCCCCACCGTGGACTCAGACGGCAAGACACACACTGCCACCACCACCTTCACCATCACTGACACAGACACCTACTCCGAGCCAAGTGCCTACACCACCACGGTCACCAACGGCAGCTCCGCAGAGACAGAGGTGATCTCCTTCTCCCCCACCGTGGACTCAGACGGCAAGACACACACTGCCACCACCACCTTCACCATCACCGACACAGACACCTACTCCGAGCCAAGTGCCTACACCACCACGGTCACCAACGGCAGCTCCGCAGAGACAGAGGTGATCTCCTTCTCCCCCACCGTGGACTCAGACGGCAAGACACACACTGCCACCACCACCTTCACCATCACTGACACAGACACCTACTCCGAGCCAAGTGCCTACACCACCACGGTCACCAACGGCAGCTCCGCAGAGACAGAGGTGATCTCCTTCTCCCCCACCGTGGACTCAGACGGCAAGACACACACTGCCACCACCACCTTCACCATCACCGACACAGACACCTACTCCGAGCCAAGTGCCTACACCACCACGGTCACCAACGGCAGCTCCGCAGAGACAGAGGTGATCTCCTTCTCCCCCACCGTGGACTCAGACGGCAAGACACACACTGCCACCACCACCTTCACCATCACCGACACAGACACCTACTCCGAGCCAAGTGCCTACACCACCACGGTCACCAACGGCAGCTCCGCAGAGACAGAGGTGATCTCCTTCTCCCCCACCGTGGACTCAGACGGCAAGACACACACTGCCACCACCACCTTCACCATCACTGACACAGACACCTACTCCGAGCCAAGTGCCTACACCACCACGGTCACCAACGGCAGCTCCGCAGAGACAGAGGTGATCTCCTTCTCCCCCACCGTGGACTCAGACGGCAAGACACACACTGCCACCACCACCTTCACCATCACCGACACAGACACCTACTCCGAGCCAAGTGCCTACACCACCACGGTCACCAACGGCAGCTCCGCAGAGACAGAGGTGATCTCCTTCTCCCCCACCGTGGACTCAGACGGCAAGACACACACTGCCACCACCACCTTCACCATCACCGACACAGACACCTACTCCGAGCCAAGTGCCTACACCACCACGGTCACCAACGGCAGCTCCGCAGAGACAGAGGTGATCTCCTTCTCCCCCACCGTGGACTCAGACGGCAAGACACACACTGCCACCACCACCTTCACCATCACTGACACAGACACCTACTCCGAGCCAAGTGCCTACACCACCACGGTCACCAACGGCAGCTCCGCAGAGACAGAGGTGATCTCCTTCTCCCCCACCGTGGACTCAGACGGCAAGACACACACTGCCACCACCACCTTCACCATCACCGACACAGACACCTACTCCGAGCCAAGTGCCTACACCACCACGGTCACCAACGGCAGCTCCGCAGAGACAGAGGTGATCTCCTTCTCCCCCACCGTGGACTCAGACGGCAAGACACACACTGCCACCACCACCTTCACCATCACCGACACAGACACCTACTCCGAGCCAAGTGCCTACACCACCACGGTCACCAACGGCAGCTCCGCAGAGACAGAGGTGATCTCCTTCTCCCCCACCGTGGACTCAGACGGCAAGACACACACTGCCACCACCACCTTCACCATCACCGACACAGACACCTACTCCGAGCCAAGTGCCTACACCACCACGGTCACCAACGGCAGCTCCGCAGAGACAGAGGTGATCTCCTTCTCCCCCACCGTGGACTCAGACGGCAAGACACACACTGCCACCACCACCTACAACATGGTTAAAAGTGACATAAATCCCTCTTACTCTGGTGCTCATATGAGCACTTCTTTCAGCAGCCCAATATTTTCACAGAATCAACACCAATCTGTGGGTAGTATTGTATACAAGGCCAGTGGGTCTACATTATCCACTAACACCTTTCTTATGGCTGCTCTACTTATCATTTTGTTGGCATAGTTGTTTGTATCAATCAAAGTTGATACTTTTTATTTCTTACTCACAATTGTTTCCATATTTGAAATTATTAAAGAAGTGAATGTAAGACTAACATATACCCGATTTAACTACTTGCTAAATATTTTGCTCGTTTTGGATATTTTGCTGTTCGCAATAACACAGTATAGTATTACATTGTATATAATATATTAAATCGCAATATATATATGTTATTTCTGACTACTGGTTTATAATTAAATTCATAAATAACCGAAAATATCTCTCAAAATTAGATGATGCTCGAGATTTAGAACTAAACTTATAGGATGTAAAGTATTTATAAAATATCTGGAATAAAATCATATGTTGATTATGTGTATTTAACCCAACAAGTCTGTCTTTCTACTCTAAATAACTTATAAGGGCTAATAGTAGATAAATGATCTTACAGCTGTGCTATAGTACCTATCTTGTCCTCAAAACTTCCTGATAGCCATTTTTATATATTTTTTCTACATCATCGGTGTTTTCCTCCCTCTTTAAATTTGCGACCGTATATTTTGTATGAAACCGTTCACAATCAAAACTATCCTACAGATGCAAAAAATATAGTATGATACACAGTTACTTTAGTTACTTTATTGTAATTACTGTATACCCTCTGGTTATTTTATTTTTTCACTTTTTATGTATATGTCATCATATTTTAAAATTTTCTTTTATTACTTAAAATGCTTTATGGTATGGATTATACACATACACCAAACCTACTACCAACCTACTACCCACACCACCGTCATTACCTATGCCGATGACAGCTCTAGGTCTAACGCACATTCGTTTTTCCAATAATTGCCTCCTAAGGCAAGAAACACACTCATATCCTTGACTGACTCCAACACAGACATCTATTTTATATCTTCTATTTTCGGAATTGTATTCTTAAAAAAATCAAATTTCAGGTGTTTATATGTCATCTACTACTGCTGGTGATGATTTTACTGCTGTTGATTCTGGTATTTCCTTCGTTGTATCCCAGTGCAATAATTGATATAACAGATCAGCGTTTAGTACAAACAACGCAGTTTACTCAATAGGGAATCAATACTGTGATGTTCAACATAAGACTATAGGTTGCACACTTTCCAATAACATTTATCTTATTGAAGGTTATATTGTCATTGATTACTAACTAACTAAGATATTTCAATCTATTGTTTTCTCGAAGTTTTCTTAACAACTGAGCACACATATTTGGATTTGTTGCACCAACCAATTATTTGTTCATAATTCTTTTATGTGTATGTCATCTTGAGATTCTTAGATTTTCTTTGACGAACCACAAAAACTTTTTCCTATAGAAAGTTGCATTTGCGATTGCTAGCAAAAACTTTTAATTTGGTGAAATCTTCAACTCTCTCTTAAGGAGAGTTGATATTAAAAACGAATGAACTAAAACTCATAGAATATCAGCTCATTAAAAAAAGAAAGCATTTTAGCACCTACCATCTTCAGATAACGGAGTTATAATTGCTAGGTTATCTAATTATGCATTCAAAATAATTAGATATGAATAGTTTTTTTCTATTCATCTCGAAGTTTTGCATATTCATTCTACATTTATACATTAAAAATCGTCTCCTATAAGGACTCTCTCATTAATTTCTTTTTTTTAAATTAAATGTCGGTATATAATTGCCTTTCTTTTTCCACTTTGAGAACCCCTAATCGGGCTTATAAGTTTTTTCGTTAGATCTGCGCTGTATTGACTGTGGGGAGGAGAATAAAGAAAAAGAAATAATTTTTCTATAAGTATCTTTTACAGGTTTCGATGACATATATCACCGTTAACGCATAACACCGTTAATTCATAACACCGTTAATGCATAACACCGAAGATACAAAGGTTCTATAATCATTCGATATGAAAGTGCATAATATTTATTGATGATACAGATACAGACAAATAAATGTATATAAGAATTGGATCTGTAGCTTCAAATACCGTTTCTTCTATCTCTCTATTCAAAGTCAAAAATACCATAAACAATTAGTTTATTCTAAAAAGCATATCAACAAAGAACAAATAAAAAAATGTCTAAGGTTATTTTAGTTACAGGTGTTTCTAGAGGTATTGGTAAGTCTATTGTTGATACACTTCTCTCTCTAAACAAGGATGTTATCATCTATGGTATTGCAAGAACCGAAGCCCCATTGAAGAACTTGAAGGAAACTTATGGTGACAGATTCTTCTACTCTGTTGGTGATATCACTGACAAGGCCCTTTTGAAGAAGTACATTATGTCTGCTGTTGAAGGTCACGGTAGGATTGATTCTGTGGTGGCCAACGCTGGTGTCTTGGAGCCAGTACAAAACGTCAACGAAATTGATGTCAACGGCTGGAAGAATTTGTTCAATATCAATTTCTTCAGTATTGTCTCTTTGGTTAGCTTAGCTTTGCCATACTTGAAGATGACTAACGGTAACGCTGTCTTCGTCAGTTCCGATGCCAGTGATACTTACTTCAGCAGTTGGGGTGCCTACGGTTCTTCCAAGGCAGCTCTAAACCACTTCGCTATGACTCTAGCCAACGAAGAAAAGGCTGTCAAGGCCGTTGCTGTTGCTCCAGGTATTGTTGATACTGACATGCAAGTTAACATCAGAGAAAAAGTCGGTCCAAAAGGTATGGATGAGGAAGCTTTGAAGATGTTCAGAGACTTGAAATCACAAAACAAGTTGGTAGACAGTTCTGTTCCAGCTACCGTCTACTCGAAGTTAGCACTCAACGGTATCCCAGACTCTGTTAATGGTAAGTACGTCAGCTACGATGTCGAAATTTTGAAGGATTACCAACATTAACTATACAAGGTAATCAATATTGAAGATTTTTATTTTCAGAAAGTAAATTGAAAGAAAATCATGAAGCAATGAAACGATTTATATAAAGTATTTTATAGACTGTACTAGGATGGTATAGATTTTTATCTTATATATAACTATTAATGTTTTTTGAATACACTTATTTGTCGGGCAAAGCATTTCTTTAACGTCAAAAAGGTTTTTTTGACTCATAATATTGGTGAAGATAAAAAAATACAGACCGAAGGTGAAAATGACCTTTTTTACGTTTAGTTGATGATTTAATTATTTATATATTGCTTTTACTAGTAGAAATTCTCCATGGCGAGCTGTAGAATTCTGCCTGCCAACTGAGTCATGTGATATATCCCACTAGGTGTTTGGAAGATGCTGATCCATTTTATCACTATACACGTAAAAATCCAAGCTCCAAACGGCAACAGCTATATCTCGCGTTTTTCGCAACCCCTACAGTATTTATTTTTTTTAAAAAAAAAGAGATTGCAGCACCTGAGTTTCGCGTATGGTCACCCACTACACTACTCGGTCAGGCTCTCACAAGCTTAACTACAGTTGATCGGACGGGAAACGGTGCTTTCTTGTGGATATGGCCGCAACCGAAAGGGTGTGAATATCCAAATCATATATCGACCTTAACAAGTGGGGGTGGGGGGGTTGGTTCAGATTGGAGGGGATGTTTGCATAACAGCGTGTGGATGTTAAATAATGTTCTGGGGCAACAAATATCGAAGAATTTAATGGCGATGTTTTTGAAGTTGTGGAGGGGTTGATACGAAGTTGTGATTGGTAATTTAGGTGGGATTCCTTGGCACAGGCCCTATTAGATGACCATGCGATAAAAAGCGGTATATTGAGGCAAATTACTGCATTAGGTTTTCGCCAACGACGGACTTAGATACATTTTAACATTATGCGGTTGTAAAGTTTGTTGTATAAAATATATAAATCGGAATATACTGTATACATCAATTACTGTTAAACTATTAATCTTGTGAGCTCAAGCAAGATGATAGGTTTCTGGCGAGATAAAATTTTTGATCGGGTGATATTACTGGACTTAAAAACTTGATTTAAGTGATCTGTCTACTTTTAGTTATATTGTTAATGGCAATGTTGTCAAGTCTATAAATTCCGTTTTGTCTTCTGCAACGGAAGTAGGCATAATGATGCAGATATGTCATCAAACTGCAAAACTACTACATCATCAGGGTGTGGTGCAAGTAGCTTTAGTCTACTCAAGTAGTTTAGGGCATTTACTAAACTATTACAGACACAAATTTGTTTGTATACGAGCAGTTGAAAAATAGTTATTAATAAATAAAAATATAACAATTTTAAAAGAATATATGTGTATATGTATGTATATACAAAAAATGTTTAGACTTGATCTTTTTTTTTGTCACAATTAGATGATTTTAATTAAGTGGTTGAAGTAGCTGAAACTGGCTATCCATCGAGATTGGTTTGGGTTTGGGTTTTGAGGAAAATATAAAATTAAATTTAAAGTAGAGAAGTTTTGTCCATAATTCCAATGGTTGGTTTGCATATAACGATACTACCGAAAAGGTACTTCTTGAATAATAGCTTTTTCTGAATGACATCTTCTTTTGTTATCCATTATGACAAGAACCACAATTCTGTTATTTGACAATATCATAGGAAAAAAAGTACATTAATTAATTAATATGATAATAACATAGATAGAAAATGTGGTATATAGTCAATCCTTGAGACAAAACAGAAAGCAAATGAATTCATAGAGTCATTAGGCAATATGGGTCTATTTTATGTGGGTGTTATCTAATTTTTTCGGGGTTCTAGAGATATGAAGTAAATACATAGTAGGGTTCTTAAATATACGTGAAGTTTTTCAATAGCTTTATTATAGTTCCTAAATTTATTTGATAGTTATGACCTTACTAATAATTTATATGATAAAAATTACTAAATACCATCAAATTTAGTTGTGTATTCTGGCACGAATAATTAAAAGCTCGAACTCGAATTCAGATAATGTGGATGTGCGGATACCAAAAAAATTTTTCTCGACTAATGTTTTTTACTACAACCATTCTAGCAATGGTATATTGGCATATGGTTAAACATGAAAAGTATAAAGTACAGAATAGACTTAGCAAAACCAGTTTCAAAACATGTCTGATTATTTATAACCAAAACATTAACGTATAAAATTGAACACATATGTATATACATATATATATATATATAAATGATAGATAGCTTCTTTAAGCTTAGGTTTCCAAATGCTGGTTAAAAAGTCAATTTGCATAACTTAGCTGTGAGTTAAAGTTATCATTATGAAATAAGACATTTCAAGTTAACTGATAATGACTCTTTTAAATTGAAACACATTAATTAATATGGTTGTTTGGCCGAGCGGTCTAAGGCGCCTGATTCAAGTTTAATCACTTACTATATTAAAATATAGGAGCACTCAGGTATCGTAAGATGCAAGAGTTCGAATCTCTTAGCAACCATTTTTTTGATAAAAAAATTAATTTCTTTAACTATAAAAACGAATGGGGCGAGCCGGGAATCGAACCCGGGACCTCCCGCACCCTAAGCGGAAATCATACCTCTAGACCACACGCCCTAAAATGAATTCTATCAAGGCCTATCTAAAAAACACTTTTCACAATCCCGTGATTCTCAAATTTAACGAAGGAATCGATAAGCGATTTTCTTAATATTGAGCTTTCCTAGGTGTATTCTTTTCGCTCGAGGAGTGTTTATTTACATTTTGCCATTAAAGAACTCTCGTACAAGCTGATATACCTAGCTGTATATGAATTATAGTTCAGAGTTACAGTAGATGATATCGACCAGTGAGATCGTCAAATTATATACCAAACCGAAAATTATGCCTTGACTAAAGTTGGTTATTATTTGGAATTTTTTTAAATATTCTCTATTATTAGAAGTTTCCTTTTTTACCTATTTCATAAATAGACAATTCCATATATGACGACTATTGATTAACTGTCCTGAGGAGTCTTCGATTGCTGTTTCCTCCATATCTATATTAGCTTCTGGTCCAATAATGTTACTACCGAATTTCTTTTTCGTCCTTAAATTTTCTAATTGGCATTTATAACGTACAATGCTTTCTTCTACCGTATTAGTCATCATAAAGTTCCAAACGTATGTTTCTCTAGTCTGTCCTATCCGATTATTTCTGTTAATAGCTTGTAATTCTTCGTTTTGGTTTATTATTGGATCTAAAATGAAAGTATGAGTAGCATTTAACAAATTTAAACCAGTCCCAAGAGTCTTGGAATTCAAAAGAAGACAAGTGACATCATCATTTTCTTTGAACAAATTAATTGCGTCACCAATTTTAGCGTTGTTCTGTAAACATGCAATATTTTTAATGTTGTGCAAGTTAAGTATTTTAGACATTATCTTCAAGAAATCAAAATTTTGTGAATAGATTAATATCTGTGGTGGTGCTTTTCTATTCAGCTCGTTTCCATGTTTAAGGAAAAGTATTAGTTTGATAACAAAATCTATCTTAGAACCGAAACTATCGTGAATAATCATATTCTCTACTTCATTGGTTAAATTAAAGTACTCATATTTTGATTCAATAATTCCATCTAATTTATCCATTGAATTTCGAACATTTTCTTTATCGTCAGAGTAAAGTATTTTTTCTTGGCCTGTTTTATCACCTGGTATATGTTCTTCTTTCTTTTCTTCATTTCCATTTTGGAAACGGAAGCTGTAAATCTCACCGAAAGAAGTATCAACTTTACATAATGGACAACATTTTTTATTTTTCAGCCATGACCGAATGCAATGTTTGCAAAATATATGACCACAACTAATCATGGCACCATCTTTAATTTCCTGTAGGCAAATGGTACATTCAATTCCATGTTTATTTTGTTGAATAGACTCTTCCAATTTTTCCAAATTTTTCAGATATTTCAGCCTAGACTCTAAAACTTTCATTTTGTTACAGTTTTCTGAGTATTTATTATCATTTTTAATGGATCTAATGATCGATGCACTCGTATTTATGTCTAATTGAGAAAGTGGTGTTACAGAGTCGGATATCCTTTGTAGATGAGCATAGTATTCAGTTTTACTATTGTAAACTAAATTGTATCTTTTTAAACATTCCCTTCTCGACTTGATTTCCAGACGATGATCTTCCAAAATCCTTTCAAAGGATAATAAATAACTTTCAAAGGTGTTATCACTGTTTTTCTTACTAGGTGTGTTGGTAATGCGGTTGACAATCCTTATATTTTTTAGCTCATCAAACATTGTATTCAATGGTTCACAATAAATATAAAGCAAAGATTTTAGTAAGTCCTTGTGTAAAATAGACAGATTATCAAATGGCATATGCTTGGATTTTGTTGGTTTCACATTTTCCTCCGAAAGTAGTACCTGGTCTCTATTTTTTAGAATTCGTTCCATACAATCAAATAAGGCAAATATGTGATCTTGATCTTCAATAGAGGACGCATAGTCAGTATTTTTTGTTTCTTCATTATTTTGGTCGTAATTTTTAATAATGGGTTTATATATAAGGGCGGTCAAGTTGTCAGCCATATTATTATATTGCTCTGCCTGGGCGTTCAATGCTGAAATAATATCGTTGAGTTTGTGGAAACAATTATTGGTCGACATTGATGTTGCAAGATTGTTGTTGGTATCAAACTGAACTAAATCTAAATAGGTAGCATTCTGTTGACCTATATCATTTCTAATTTCATCAATCGTACCTTGTACTTTTATTAATCTTTCTTCTAGTAACAAATTTCTAGTTTTTTCAGCATATTGGTAATATTGCTCCTCCAGAGGGATATGCCGCTTGATTTCCTCCAACATATCAAGTCCTAATATGTCTTCCCATTGTATAGAGTCATTATTCAAATCAATAGTATTTATTTGACCTTTGTCTCTTAAAACTTCTAATATAAATGTGCCCCGAAAGTAATGTGCAGTAGCCAAAAAGAATTCACATTGGTGCAAAATCTCCAGGTAAGCTCTCTGACGTACATTGCTTACGGAATTCACTTTTAGTTTATTTGCATTTTCAATGATTTGTAATTGGTTGGTATCAATAATACTATCCTTTATTATAGCTTTAACCTCGTTGTATGAATTTTCTAATATGCACATACTATCTTTATAGTTCTCCTCACTTTCCATTAAATACTGTGCAGACCTTATTTTGAGTATATAATTCTCTCTTTTAAGTCCATCGATTTTTTCAATTAACTCCATAATCATGGTTTGCAAAATATCTAATAGATTATGTACATCATAAGATTCTCTTTTATGACTAGAGTTATGTTTTTCAGGTAGAATAGCATGGCCACAAGTATAGCGTAATTTGCTAAGCCACTGGTTAAGTAAGATATTATTCATGTGGGTTTTGCCTGAACCATCGGGGTTATACCCTGATTCTTGTAAGAAACACTTCCAAAGATCCAAGTAGTTATCCCACTCAATTGGAGTGAATGCTAACGGGATTATCATATTATGTTGCTTAGGTATATGTATTTCATCAGCAACATCCTCTTTGCAATGTCTATAAACCAAATCGAAGTCCACATATAATGAAAAAAGAGAGCTTAAATAGACTTTGGCACCTCGTACAGTTGCTTTGATTGCTCTTAGTGGAATGTCTGTCTTAGTTGCAACCATTTGTAAAACTTCGCTATCCATATTTTTGATAATGTCATCACTTTCATTAAAAGGATGTATTTGCAAATAAGATAACACCGTCTGAAAATCTCGAATATTTTGTATTGGCGTACCTGACACACCCCATGTATGAACCCTATGTAGCAATGATGTACATTTAGCAGCCTTGGTACTTCCACTATGTAGCATTTGTACCTCATCTAGGACTATTCTAAAAAACTGTAGCAGTGATAGTGGAGATGAATAATCATACCTTAGATTTTTCCTTCTATTAGATCTCGACGATGTAGCATATTGAGCATAATGTATTTCACTTGAGACTATAGAGTACGAGGTTATTATTACATCGAATTTTTTTAGAATTTCAACTAGTTCTTGTGGGTTTTCTGTATTGAATTCTTTCTTCATTGAATTAAAACCTCTGTAAAAGTATACTTTAAGGGATGCACTATTTAGCTTAAATTCTGAAATCCACTGTTTTAGAATTGAAAGAGGACACACAATCAACGTAGCTTTACACTTTGAAATTATTTTATTATCCTTAACTATATATTGCTGAGGTTCATTAATGGATAAACGTCTCTTGTTAATGAGTATGAGAGCCATGATTTCAAATGTTTTACCCAAACCCATCTCCTCTGCTAGTAAACCTTTGGCCCCATTATTGTTCCTTAATTGATCTTCTAGTAATTCTATTGCGCGATACTTTGTCAGAATAAAACCGGTAATTCTATTCCAGAATAGTGTCCCTAAGTCAACATGATCAATTGCGGAGAAGTACCCAAAGGATAACTTGCTATTTAGTAATTTTATCAGATCAGAGTTTGCAATCCCATTTATGTATGATAACGAACCTTTATTTGTACTGAAGTATCTTTCTTTGTTTAGTAACCAAAAAACAGTTTCTTTCTGGTAAGAAAATAACTTTCCATCGAGAATAGTTTCTAGTTCGGGGCAAAGCTCTATAGTTTGAGCCAATTTCTTGGTGCGATCTTTGGTATACATAATAGCTTGGTTATTGAAATGATTTTGTACCATATTAGAAGTTATGTGAGGTAATCGATTAAGGTAACGATTTTCGTCTGGAAAACAAGGGTATAAAACATCTAAAAACGAAATAACAGTAGAATTAAACTTGTTAACACAGTTAGGAGTAAAAATAAGTTTGAACGTTATGATTAGATCCCATTCTTTTTTATCGGGAACATAACACAGTTTACTTTGGTCCAAGACTATATCTCGATATACTGATTGTTTATATTTTAATATCGGATTCCTTTTTCTCTTTTTTCTGGATGTTGTATTTCCAATTTTAAGGCTACCAGACTTCGCTTGCTTATACCTGAAATCTTGATATTTCTCATTAATTATAGCCAAACTATCTTTTAGAAGAGCACGGTGGTTACTGTTCCAAGAAACTGCTGCATTAAACATTAGTGAACCATCGTGACCATAAACTCCGATAGTAAAGGCTTCACTTATATCAGAATCATCAATAAATGTTTGAACATGAACATTTAACTGATTCTCACAGTTTAGTGCTGATGATATGCCCTCTATCGACGTCTTAATTCGCAGTAAGTCAAAAAATTCTATCTTGGCACTACCACTACTGCGATCGTAGACGACCTCAGAAGCGCTTTCATCAATAAGATCATAAAACTCTCCGTTGACTTTACCCTCTAGGACAATCTCCAGCATTAGGATAGTGTATTATGGATCAGGCAACCCCGTTTGTCTAATAACAACTAAAAATATTCATCGTATTCATTACTCGATGAGCTAAAAATAAAAATGCTAATTCATCTGAAGACCAAAGTTGAAAAACCAAGATTTAAAAAATAAAACGACCCCGGTGAGGATTGAACTCACGATCTTGCGATTAACAGTCGCACGCCTTAACCAGCTTGGCCACGGAGTCGTAAATAATGCGTTGTACTCAAGAAATAAATGCATTCTTTTACCAGATTTGTTAACATCAGAAATAGTTATGGAAAGACCTATTCCATTTTTATATTCAGTGGGCGTAGTTTACTGAATTGACTTAATATTTCATAGGTTTTAGCGAAGGCTACATATGTTTAGCTTTTGGTAGATCAAAACTTGCTATTGAACTAAGCGATGATAAAAATCTTTGTATGGTTATACAGGCATAACCAAAATATATAGAGAAAGGTCAGAATGTGTAAATCGTGTACCTTTATGGTTTTTGAGATGTGATCGTAACTTATTTACTATATACAATTATGTTATCTAGCAAAAATTTCGTAGAAACATGGGGCCTCGAAGTACTCAGCAAGTATCACGTTCAAAGAAAAGAACATAATAGTGCCTTAAGACTTAAGATAATATGATAATTGCCTGAAAACGCTTCACTTTTCGAATATAATATCTTAGATATAATAAATGATGTAGTGGAATCTCTGAGTTATTATTGTCTATTTTGATAGTGTTTAGGGGTTTCAGCTTAATACTCTCTCTAAATTGTCATTACCTTCCAATTGATCCATTGTTAATATATGCTGTAACACTTCCTTTTTACTGGATTCTGCAATAGCTCCATCGCACATTACCATTTCGTCTAGAATATCATAGGCTTTATGGAAGTTAAATATAATGTCTAGTTCACATACATTTCCGAAATAAGCATCCATAGTTTCTACATACCTATGCACTAACTCTAAGGTCAGCAGCTCGTTGTCAACATCAGTTGTTATACCACATATGAAGTACAAACTGGCATATCTTCTATACACCACCTTGTGATCACCATATTCCAGGATATTACACATTTTAGGTTTCCTGGATAGAATGATAGGCGTTAGATCCTTTATTATCTTACTCTTCTCTTTCGTGCTCAATGGGGAATACCACTTCGTCAATCTTACCTTTCCTTGTCTCGAAACAAGCAGCATATACTTCAAGTGCGTCATATTGTTCGTGTTTTAGATTTGTGCTAGTGTGTTGTTTGGTTATCTGTTTAGTTATCTACTCAGCAACAGCTTCCTTGAAACAGATAGGCCTTATGTATAGTAAACTAGCTATGGCCCATTTTCAAGATGCTCTCGAGGCGTGATTCGTAATAAGTTATATTATAGTATTATAGCGATGAGCTGATTTATTTTAATTAATTATATTATGAGGATGTTGATATATTAGGTATACATCCTGTATTATAGGTATATGTGGTTATTCATATATTATGTGATGTCTCTTGTATAGTTTACTTATTCCTATGGTTGAAAAAAAATAAGAAAATAGAAACGATAGGCTAATATTAACCTGTGGTAACATTAGAATGGAGTTATATAGTAGTTGTTCTCTTTACATATCATCTTCCTCTTCGGTAGGTGGAACCCAAGGAGCTGGCTTAAAGTATTCTTGGTCAGCTCTAACATCATTCTCGAACTTTTGTCTATCATCCGTGAACTCAAGCAAATACTCTAATTCCAAGTCGTGACATTGTCTTCCCAAGATAACAAGAGAATGGAGTGGTTCACCAGAATCGTATTCAGCCAGTTCCTTGATAGTGCCTGCTTTGAAAGATTGAGTAGGAGATCCGAGCCTACTGATGCCAACAACAGGAGTATCTGGGGTGTAAGCCTTGGTGCCTCTGGTTTCTTCAATTTCTAGAAGCTGTTGGCAGCATTGAGCAATGGACATGTACCTTGGAGGTTCGTAGATTAGTCTACCACGGGCCATGTTCTCAAGACTTTGTTCCTTAACTTTGATATCTAGCAATACCAGTGTGTGTAGCCCAATCTTTCTGTTTTCCATCACCTTGTCATACCACGAGTCTGGTCTCCAGTTCTCAGTGAAGAAGACCATGGAGATTGTCTGACCGAAGTTGTACAGTTGCAAACCGCATGATCCAACAGCGTTCATGACAGAAGCGTTGTGCACAACCTCGACTGGAATTTTATCCTTCTTAGCCCTCAACACTAGATCAGTGTGCGTAGTAGCACCGAATGGATCACCCACGACCAGAAACGCAACGTCTTCTTTGTCAGCATCGCGAAGTATTTCAGCAGAACCACTCTCAACAAGCTCTCTGTCGGCCAATATCACCTCCTTCCCATAGAACTCCTCAAGATCCTCCTTAGAGGCAGCCATTAAGATACTGGTGTAGTGCTCCAGGTACACCCTACTACAGTTCCTAATGGCCTCCAGACCACGGACAGTGATATCACTCTTATAAGATAAACCCAACCCAATCAAGTACAACATTCTTAGCTTGTTCTGTTTCCACAAGAAGCACCCGATGACACCTAATCGACTACAAACTAGTCATATAATCGACAATGACAATAGCTAATAATCCATCAATATGCTACTAAAACTTGCGATGAGCTTGAAAAAAAATTTTTCAGGTTCCTCAGAAAGCAGCGTAGAGGGGGCTTTTATTATATATAGCAAGTACTCATTTAAGGCTTTAATTACACACTATAGGTATAATTGTTCACTTTGTATGATATTGTTTCAAGGTCAATAACTCGGTAAAGTAGACTTGAGACAACATTATCAAAGTCTTCTAGTTGTCTTTATTTTAAGAGTGTGTTTTTTAAGGAGATATGGAGAGAGCTCCGTTGCTTAACAGGTCACAGGAGGGCTATGAGCACTATAATAGTAATGTTGAGGAGGAAATTGTTGAGGGTATTAGGCCTGCCAGATTAAGGACTCGGTATTATATTGGTGCTGTATGTGGATTAGCTGTGTTATGTCTATTACTTGTTACATTCACACTTCTGCCCAAGCCTCAGGATATTAAGGAGCAAATGATCTCTACAACTAATGCTGAGTTAGTCAGGTTTCATATAGATGGATGGAGTAATGATGATGGGAAGGGGCTGAACACGGAGCATGGGAAAGAATTACAAGTCTCTACGTCCTTTAAGGTGTGGTTTGATTATGATAATTTGGGAGAGGATGGTAGAAAACTTAAATTTATAAACAAAAATATCGTCAGGACGGTGTGTTTCCGCCTTAACAATGTAACGTCTTATAATTCTCTGGATAGCCTTGGCAGTATCAGGATTGCGGAACCTGTATGTCTAAATGTCAGGGGTAGTGATGTTAATAACGTCAATGTTACCATATTTGTGAAGCCGAAGATGAGAGCTATAATTGGAGTACTTAAAAAAATATGGAAACATGACTATGAACAGTTGGATCTTTGGTCGCAGGTTGACGTGAAGGTTTTGAAGGGTTTTATACCGGTATTGAGGCTGAGGTCTCTCAAAATAAACTGGGATGACATTATCAATTGGGATAAAATTACAAAAGAGCTCGACGAGTTCAGTCATGTATTAACAAACCCAAACATAAAACTGGAGAATATTAATGTAAAAGAAATAACTTCCGGTCTTTATGTTGTGATCAAACCTGGTGTAGATAAGCTTTTCAGAGATGTGGGTAAGTTACTTAGGCATCGTTTGAATTTTACAGATGAAGTATACATTCCCTCTCTTGAATATCAGGTAAGAGTCCCTAATTGCTTTGAAGAATACAATATTGATCTATCAAATGCAGAGTTGAGTACAGTTCCGTTTAATTACCATCCTGACCACGACCATCAACCACATAATCTACAATTACAATGCGAACTTGGTGCACCATTACCTGAAGAATTAGTTAACCGTGAATGTTGGTCAACAAATAACAATAGAATAACCCCCTTAACGAAGATGCTGAATAAATTACTGAGTTTTAACGAGAAGATCGGTTTCATGGTCAAAGCTAATGTAGCCTCGCAAGAGATTCGGGCTCAAGATACTACACAATTAAATCCAGTAATACCGTTGGACCTTCTTGATGAAGCTCTTGATTCGGTTGGATACATTCCAGTGACTGGATACAGCGGACTGAACAGTAGTAAAGATCTGCTAGATGAGTGTGTTATTGAGGATATGAAGTTGAAGTGGGAGGACAGCAGGTTGAAAGTTGTTGGCAAGTTGTATGGGCAGATGAATTTTAGTTTCTACGAACCATTGGAAAATTCTGGCCAGAACGACTCAATATCAGTGAGCAATCTCAAGGGTAAAATCAAGCTATACCATGGAGACAAGCACTTTGCGAACGTTCCCATGAAAGATTGGGTCCCAGTAGACTCCCAAATCGAAGATCACGTATTACATATTGGCTTTGTGCTGGACACAGACCAAGTGGAAGTGTTAGACAGGTGGGAGCTTACAAAAGTGCTTAACGAGATCATGTTCCAGACACAAACAGAGGTCCAATACAAGAACCTGTTAGATATCCAGGTAAGTAGCATCCTCGGTAACTTCGAAGTGCTGGGACTTGAATGGGAAGGGTCTACTATAGTAACATAACGATGTAACAATGCACGAGGTGCCTTTTAATGACGAAGTGCCTATTAATCCGCTTTTTCTGTTTAGCCAATATATAAATTGCTCTGAAATTAATATTTATCGGACTTCTAGGATACTCCGAAATTCGGATTTTTAGTTTTAACTTCCATTGATCCGAAGTCTTATTTAATTTTAGCAGCAGAAGGTTTTTTTGTTGGTGACACATCGATGTCGGAACAAATCGCGAACATCCGGGTAATGAGAGTCATCTGTTGTCCGCCCTCTGTTAGTTTTGTTGGCTGCTTAGACTGTAGAGTGTCCCTAAAAAAACTAAAACTTCTAGGGCAGAGCCCAACGAGAAAAGCCGTGAACTCGGCAGGAGAATTAAAGGTCATGTTGCATGGCCCCCTTCTCCTCAGTAGCCCCAGTAGACGAGGGTTACTGATTCCTGGCTAGACAGTACGAGAGAGGGAGGGAGCTCTCACTGGAAGACTGTCCAAGGAGTAATATTGCTTTCTGCGCAGGGCGTAGGGCGTAGGCAGGGTTCTAGCACAGGTTGGTCTTAGCTCAGGCAGAGAGAAACTGCAGAAAGAGAGAAACGTAGGCAGGCAGAGAGAAACGTAGGCAGGCAGAGAGAAGGTGACTCAATTAGCGTAGGCAGAGGTTGAAAAAGTTTTTAAGGAGATGCCCTTATTGTAGTGATGAAATAACATAAGTTAGCTTTATTTATTTTAGGGGTTTTGTAGTTGATCATCGTCGTTCGAATTAATCTTTGAATGATTGGTTTAGCTATCGGTGTAAATATCGGCGGCTTTCTTTGTGTTGAGAAAGGGTACGAAGTGGGAATGTTTCTACTCACACACACAGTTGGGCCCTCTTTCTCGCATTCAGATTGGCTAATTCTCGGAGAAGATAACTTCGAGGAGAGGGAAGGAATGACTTCCTGGTTCTTGTAGTCCTTCTGCCCCCCTGGCCCGGCCCCCCATTCTATCAGACTAGCAGTAAAAGTGTAGATCCTCATGTTGAAGCTCAAATACATAACACATATTACATTATATATAGATATATATATAAATTGTAGTTATATTTGTGAATGATGGAATAAAGGTGGGGGGACATTAGCTTAAGAGGTAGTTTTGGATAAAGGAGGACCACATTGAAACAACAGTAACTGGTTTTAATACAACAAATATAAAATAAAGACAAAATAAAAATGGGTAAAGTCAAGGTAGCAACTCCAATCGTGGAGATGGATGGTGATGAGCAGACGAGAATTATCTGGCACCTGATTAGAGAAAAGTTGATTTTGCCATTTTTGGACGTGGATTTGAAGTACTATGACCTTGGTGTTGAGTACAGAGACAAGACTGACGATAAAGTCACCGAGGAGAGTGCTTTGGCCACTTTGAAGTACGGTGTTGCTGTGAAATGTGCCACCATCACCCCTGATGAGGCTCGTGTCGAGGAATTCAAGTTGAAGGAGATGTGGAAGTCTCCAAATGGTACCATTAGAAACATTTTGGGTGGTACTGTCTTCAGAGAACCTATCGTTATCCCTAGAATTCCAAGACTTGTGCCACAATGGAAAGAACCTATTATTATCGGCAGACATGCTTTCGGTGACCAATACAAAGCCACTGATGTAGTTATTCCAGGTGAAGGTGAGTTGAAACTGGTCTTTAAGTCTAAGGACGGTAAGAATGATATTGAGCTCCCCGTTTATGAGTACCCTAAAGAGGGTGGTGTAGCCATGATGATGTACAATACAACTGATTCTATTAGAAGTTTTGCTAGGTCCTCCTTCGAAGTTGCCCTAGAGAGAGGTATGCCATTGTACTCTACCACCAAGAACACCATTTTGAAGAAATACGACGGTAAGTTTAAGGATATCTTTGAGAACATGTATGATGCCGAATACAAGGAAAAGTTCGAAGCCAAGGGTATCTGGTACGAACACCGTTTGATCGACGATATGGTTGCACAGATGTTGAAGTCTAAGGGTGGTTTCATTATTGCTATGAAGAACTATGATGGTGACGTCGAATCTGATATAGTTGCGCAAGGTTTCGGATCCCTGGGTCTAATGACTTCGGTTCTTATCAGTGCGGATGGTAAGTCCTTTGAAAGTGAGGCTGCACACGGTACTGTCACCAGACATTACAGACAGCATCAACAAGGCAAGGAAACCTCTACTAACTCCATTGCCTCCATCTTTGCCTGGACTAGAGGTATTATTCAAAGAGGTAAGCTTGACAACACTCCAGAAGTGGTTAAGTTTGGTGAGTTACTAGAAACGGCAACTATTAATACAGTACAAGAAGATGGTATTATGACAAAGGATCTGGCTTTGATTCTCGGAAAGACCGACAGATCATCCTACGTCACAACCGAAGAGTTTATTGATGCTGTTGAGAAGAGATTGAAAGATGATTTTGCAAAAGAATTTTAAATGAGTACAAAAGATAGTGATATCAAAACCTTTGAATTTAACCTCGATGATAGGTATGTACAATGTATAAGGGTTAAGGTATGATTCCTTTTTACCATATTTTTTATATTCTTTCGATTATTTATTCGTGTGCTAAATATATACCTGTAAAAAAAAAAAACTTCAACTACTCATAACGTTTATGTCACGAAAGTTGCCCTGAAATAAGTGTAAGCTCCTAATATGGTTTATAATTTATGGTATTGCTTTGCTCTATAGTTTATATTGTAGGGCCTCTATATTAGTTACTATCCGTTTGCTATATCAGAGCCCGAGACTAATTAATACTGTGAATCATAAATAAATTTGTTAAAATTTAATTACAAAACATAAAATTTGAAAAAAAATATTAGAAATGAATATTTTTTAAATAATACACTACATAATGGAAGCCAAAGATTTTAAAGAGGTATCATGCAACCAACAATAAGATCTTGAAGTGAAAAGTGAAAGTAAAAAGTAAATTAGTCTCACAAATAAAATAATAAGAGAATGAAGAATAGGAAATAGAGAAAAAGAAAAACAAATACAACTATTTGAATACCCTATGCACTATCTGTTAGCTATATATTTTCAGCCATATCAATGCCTAAGACTCTCATTGATATTTTCTGTGCTTAGAGAGCTTCAATATTAGATCAATTTGGACTTGGACTAAATGCAATATCATCCATTGCTAAAAAATTAAAAGAATGAAAATTAAAAGTAAATTCTTCTTTTTTTTTTTTTGAATTTAACCGATTTTAAATTCAGGAAGAATATTCAACGAAAAATTGACTCAATTTTGAACTAAATGCTGTTAGTTGAGTAGCTACATTAGCATAATAAACCCATTCCAGGATGTCCTCGGGGCATTTAAGACTTACGGTGCCTACCAACCTGTCGAAGAACTGAGTTATCAACACTTCTATTTTTCTGGCAGTCTCAGGATTTTTATTCACAATATGTGGAAATAAAGAGGAATGAAGCCCCTCACTTATGCTGTTAAAGAATGCCAATAGCGAACTATTTTCATCAAAAAGACTATTAGAAGCGCTCACTAGAGTGTGAATGATAGAATTCCTGGTTTTTTGGTCAAGATCAGTCCAACTTTCTATTTCCGAAATAAAAGTCTCATGATCAACCTTGCTTTCCCAGTTATCCTTCATTTTTCTTTGGGCTGACCTAAAATTTACATTTAGTTTTGCTATGAATGTAAATTGATCTAGCAAAATATCAACAATTCTGAAGAAGTCCTTGAAAATTTTGAACTTGTGAGCAAATATATAGTTTTTCTCAGTTATGGTATGGCTGAAGAAATCCTTTAACCGGTCAAAAAACTTCGAAAAAGACTGTAAAGCGTTTTCATCATTATCATGTAATAACTTAATCTTCAGATGATAAACAAGCCACTTCAAGTTGGCAGTAAATGTTATCACATCAACCATCGATGCCCAAACATAAGCACTGGAGTCACAGCTCATTAGAGCTAGATATTTCTCAAGTTGCATGCCACTGTCTTTGCATGCATTTTCCATATTAAATACATCCACCATTTTATCAAAATTCAGATCTTTAAAACACTTCATGACATCCTGGCAGTATGTGTTGTATATTTTCTCAAAATTTTTCAGTTCATCTTTCTTTTCCTCAGTAATGAATTCTAGTTTTAATATATCAAAAATGGATGGTAGTATTATATCACCGACTGCATTTGCTTCAGTGCCATTAGAAGTAAATTCGTTTCCATAATGCAAACAATAATTTTTAAGCTGTTCGACCTTTTCAATATCTATATTTTGATCCAGAAGTGTTACATCAATCTGAGCTTTAATATTGTTATTGTCGAACGAACTTCTAGACTTTGGAGAGCTTTGAACACTAGAATGACCACTCTTTTCATCATTATAGTCATCCTCGATATTTTTAAATTTTGGTGGTACTTCTATAATCTTTAGAAGCTTGAGGCCACAATAATGGTATTTGGATTGTCCTCTCATACCGAGTCTCCTGGTGGTGAGATTAGGAAATACCGTTCTAATTAATTTTCCTAAAGAGGCTTGGGATAATGGCTTCAAATCGAATTGATCACAAACAATCGAATATTGCTCAAAGATTTGTCCTCTTGGAACATAAGAATGTGGCTCCTTATTTGAACAGTTTTGCAGAAGCCAAATTAGAGCAAATATTTGTCTTTCACGTTCTCTCATTTGTTCAGTTGATTGTATAGTGGACTTAGTATGAAGTTGGGGATTTAATTCTAATGATTTCAATTCAGCATCTTTAACAACCTTAGCATACTGTTGTAAAGGCATATCTTTAAACTTCAGAG
This sequence comes from Nakaseomyces bracarensis, assembly GCF_045282275.1. NCBI lineage: Eukaryota > Fungi > Ascomycota > Saccharomycetes > Saccharomycetales > Saccharomycetaceae > Nakaseomyces > Nakaseomyces bracarensis. Next base: position 50,591 of record NW_027263960.1, read on the forward strand.
CTATTGATTTGGGCGTATTTAAGTTTTTAACATCACGTTTCTTTTGAGATACGAATTTGGAGTTATTAGATTTATCAAGCTCTAATTTACCAGGTACATTATACCCGTTTTCAGATGTTCTAGGACTACTAAAGCTGTAGTTATGATTGAAATTTGGTGTATGGCCTGGTGTACTAGGAAAAAATTGATGATTTGAAACTAGAGGATATATGCCATATCCGGATGATCTTGGGCCGTTTGATGATGATGCCACCGATGTCAGGGGACTATTTGTAGGTATTGATGTCGAGGATGTTATAGATGAAGTGCCACTATTACTAGTAGAGCTGGTTAAATTTGGCTGCATATTACTGCTTGTTGGAGCAGTTATAACAGATATGGAATTGCTTCTATGGTACGGCAGAATTGGCGTATTAGATGTTGAAACAGATGATGTTAGGCCTAGTTGTATATTTGGGGCGGGTAGAGAACTCATATTTCCTGCAGCTAGATTTGATGCGGGAGTTCTTGGTGAAAATGGGGAATTTAACGTTTGAAATAAATGAGGCAAACTATATGAAGTTTGCTGAAACCTAGGTAACACGTACCTAGGACCGTTATTATAAATGTTTTGCTTAGTTTCCATGATTTATACAGATTATAGTAAGAAGCAGAAAAACGACGAGAGTTTCGATTCTAGTTGCTGGTTTTTTTTTATTGGATGAGTTGATAGTGAACAAATTAATCTGTATAAATTTTCAAAATGTTCTTCCAATAAGTGATTTGGATATTTCAAAGGGCAATAAATCAGATTAAATTATATATAAATAATATGGGAAGTTCGATTGTTCTCGGAGTTATACCACTTTCTTATAACAACTGGAGTTATTGATAAAAAAAAAGCTCTAATATGAATTGATGTTGAATTCTACTCTTCAGAGAGACTGCAAATAGATTTATATATCTATTTTTAGCTATCGTTATTTTCTCAATACTTCCAATAATTTGTAAGAATTGCTTAACAGAAATTCTAAAGAATAGTGATCAATATAATAAAAAAACTACCACTATAATATGCTTAACTTAGGTGATGAGTTTATATATCTTTCTTTTTTTGGTGGTGATGTGCAACACTAATATGATAATCGTATATCTCAAAGAAAAGAAAATAGTCAGAAGGGAGAATTGCGCACACAATACAACAACAAGATTTCGGAGTAGTATTTTAGCTACCATGCGCATGATTTATGCCGATCCTTATATATAATTTTTTATGTATGTTTTTTTTTTAATGTTATTTAATGTAAAATTTAAGGTATATAGGCATTTTACAATAAGTCATGATCAGATTCACTGCATTGAAGAGAAGAACAAGAAGGGGGAGGTAGAGAAGAAGAAGGAGTAGACATACCGTGGCCAAATGTAAAGACTAAATGACAATCATTTTTTTTATCCATACATTAGTAATAGTAGTGACTACATCGAAGATGAAGGTGCGGTGGGAATAAGACCAGTACAAAAAAATAAAAAAGAAAAATATATAATAGTTAAAACGCTGTACCATAGTAAAAGAAAAGATATAAATAAAATAGTTGAAGTTAATATTATGAACATACTAATATTTTACTTTATTTTTTCTGATCTTTGTACAAAGGATGTTGAACATGAAGATAGGGTCTTTTCCGATCGGAATCAAAGAAAAAAAATAGTAAAAAAAAAAAGAACTATCATTGAGTAGTTGCTGTTTCTTTTAGTTATATTTATTTATTTCAATTTTTTTTTGGCTCTTTTGAACTTAGTTCCACTAATAAGACCCTGGAAACCTTTTGTGAAGGGAGGATGACGAATATGAGAAGCATGAGAATGAATACTAAACTGAACATTTCCTAAGGGGATCCTCCCGTCAAACCATTTTTTTAATGTGCTTGTTGGTTGCTCTACACTGTTCTATTTAATGTTTTTTTTTTCTTCCATCCCTGCTTTATTCTGATCTAAGAGAAGAAGTGGAAAAAAGAACTACTCAGTTCTCTTAAAAGTTATGTAATTGGCCTTGTTATGTCATAATTTTATTTTAAATAACAGAGTGTGAAACAAAGAAAGAAAAAGAATGCAGTTCTATTTCAAACCAGTGGAAGTGGAGCCTCCCCATCTTTCTGATTTGATATCTTCTACTGTTATTGAAAATGTAGTTGTAGAGCGATCTAGAGAAGAAGAAACCACGCCATATACCCATGAATGGAAATATTCGGTACATATTTTTTTTCTCTCTTTCACACCTACAAATAAAAGAACTTGGACAAATGTCCTTATTTGATAATGTATATCCAGTGCAAAAGGGATTTGCACTACCGTAAGGCCAAGGGGGACGCCTCGCTTGACTTGTCTTAAAGTGGCTGGCCTTTCAGCTACTTTTTCGACTTTCAGCTCAATCGATCAACCGTTCGTTTGTATTGTATTCTTGGAAAATCTCCCATAACAATAGACACAGACGGTAGCTGCGGCAATTTTCTCTCCTTTTCGGGTTCATCAGCCCATCGTCTCATGCTTATTTTTCTTCTGTTGTTGGCTGAGAAACAGTACTTTCCACCTCCTTAGAATACGGTGCAGCACAGCTATTAGAAAGTGCCTCGGCTTTCCCTCTGTTTTAGCCACAGAAAACTACGTGGGAATGAACGCAGGGCGGCGTTTTTGGGTGGGACCTCTGGGAGAACTACCTGCAGAACAGAACAAGAGAAGGATCGGCTTCTCTGCATTAGCATCTTTCGTAGTCATCACTGCGGAACCCGCCGGCTGGGGGACGGAGACGCAGCTCTGTGCGGTGCTACGTTGAATCTACGGAAACCACACACTGGAGGGAACAGGGGGAATATCCGAAGGTAAGGGTAGAAAGAGAAGAGATGATTGATTTCGGGATTTGCAAAAAAACAACAACAAGCAACAAACAACCACGTCAATCACGCTTGTTTTCTCTACTACCTGTATCTGTGGGAATACTGCGGGACTCTCTAAGACGAGTTTCATATATGCTGACGATATCGAAAAAAAAAGAGGAGCAACAAAAAAGAAAAGAGATGGGAAAGGACAGTAGGGATAGGTCATGAAGGAGGGGCTGCGTATTTTCCGTAGCCAACTCTCATTTTCATGGTAAAAAAACCCATACTTCCGACGGATCAGTGCATTTGCAGAGAGAATACTGTACAAGAACATGTTTCAAAATACTGAGGACCTATCCGCTTTCCGGAAAGAGTAGTAAGATAGTATAAATTCTACAGGCGTGTTTTTTATGCTACAGCGGTTTCTGACGATTCAGGTTGCCCTGTCTTCTTCCCCCCTTTTAGTTCCCACTTACCTGTCGTTGAGGAGACAGGGTATAGGGTTACGGGAAGGTATTAGATCCGGTCGTCGTTAGTGCTATTCTTGCATTGTAGGCTGATAGCACAGCCTTAAGTACTATACGATGTTTAATGAAGAAAATGATAAAATATTATTTTTTTATTGGATTGATTTAGAGTCAAACTCTAAACTCAACTCTTAAAATTGAAATACTACAAAGGCATTTGCGATATTCGGTTCACCAATAGTTCTACTCTCTTGCCTCCCCCTCCCCTTTTCAAAAACTTGCAGGCATGGAAGAAGGCTTACTTCAACTTCTCTAAAAGCTAAAAATAAAACATAAATAAAATATTATTTTCAAAAGATAAAGATAAAAATAAAAATAACTGTACATTCTTAGGCTTCTTTTTCAACATTTTATTTTTATTTTGGCTTTTCTGAATATACTTCCGTAAATATCATATAATTTGGATACTCTTCCCAAATGGAGTGACCTGTATGCAATACTATTGATACTATTTGAAATAAGATTGATTTTAATTTGTCCTTCCATCACCTTTTATTGTTTTCCAGATTCCAGACAATGGGCAAGGCTTGTTATGGTTCAGGGTCCAGGTCAACAAAAAAATTTTTTTTTTTTTTGAATATTTGCGTTTCTCTTCCACAATTTACAGCATATCTTAGTAATTATTCTTTACCATTGTAGTACTACTTGTTAAGACATTTCAATGGTTCTAGCCAACTTTTTTCACGTTCACCTAAAATGTAATCAATAATTTAACTATCTTAACATATTTGCTCATTTTAGATTAGAGTGATTTTTTTTTACAGGAACTAGCATTGCGTTTTCCTACTTTAGTTAATTAACTTGATAATGGAATGAGGGTGATTTTTCTTTGAGATATAATGAAGCCTTTTTTTGGTTGCCTTTCTTCTTTAGTATTATTCTAAATAAGGCCCGCAATAAAATTGCTAGAGGGCAGATTGTAGCTCAACTTTAATTGAGTATATTAACATTATACTTGAATATTGATAAAAAGAAAGAAAGGGGGGGAAAGTAATTCAAGAAAACCAGTTACTAAAAATTCATCAGATTGCCAATTCCAATGGAATAACAGCTATTGTCCAATAACACAACTCAAATAAATGTTGTACTATTATCTTTGAATAATAAACCAAACAACAAAATGCAAATACAAAATACAAACCCTTGCTACGTAAAACAACAACAACAAAATTCCGGTTCATTTGCTAAATCGATATTTCCATAGTACAGCCTTCTATATTATTTCTATTATTTAGTTTTCTCAACTTCTATGTACTATATGAGATACTATAAAAAAAAACAACTTATAAATCAGCCAGAATTATAATCTATATGAAAGCTCAACAAAATACAGATAGCTGTTTTAAGCAAGTAGATGAGAAATAAAGGACAGGAGGTTTAGACTAATTTAATCAATTAGCTCTATTTCGTACATGTGTAAATTAATATAACATTTAATGAATTCTAGAATGCAAAACAGTTTCATTGTTAAAGGAATGGCTATGTAAGAATTAAAAATGGCAAATATATACACCCCTCAAAAGCTAGAGAATTAGTACTTAATTTTAGTTCAATACAATAGATACTTCACCAGTTTCAAACAAAATTTATATATTCAATTACAGACATAGGCTCTCTATACATAACAGCCGTATTGTTCACCTCCCACCCATAAATGGAAATAATGGAATGTACTATTCGACAACATGTGATGATACTTCATGCTTGTAAAAGGCACTGATTATCTAATTCTTACTTGAGTTTCCCATTCAATGCAGGATTAATAGCACAGACCACGTCTCCCTGCTTATCGCACCGAAAAGTAATTAAAAAATAGAAAAAAGAAAAGAGGTCTAGAGCTTCCTCGGGAAATGTAGAACTCTTAGAAACACCTGTATGAACAATAGTGATTTACGTAAAAGCGATCAGGTCCATTTGAGTCTTCTTTTCTTTTTCCATTCAAGTAGTTCTTTTCGTAAGACTGCAAAAACTTTGGTTTGGTAAGGAAACTATCATGAACATATAATCGATTGTACTATTCTAGAAAACTCAGATATCTAAATAGATAAGGAATAAAGGATAGGACAGAAATAACATGAATGGAATGGATGGAAATATATATTCTTCTTCCATAAATCATAACAATTGTATAATGAGACAATAAAACTCGCATATATATATGTATATATATATTCAATGACCGTTATATATCTAATCAGAATCGTTCCACATCAGCAAATTATTAGTATAAAAAAGATTCGTTCTATAAAAAGTCCCAAAACAAGAAAAAAGAAACTGAATTTGGTATATGTATTGTCTACACCTTCTTTATATTTGTACAACGTCAAGTATGGCTCTTTGAACAAGCATAGATGATAGTGTAAAGAGATATTTTAGGAATGTAACTGCAGTCATATTTATTTACCTATTTTGGCAATGACAATCGATGATGGCGCAGAGTTTATTTCTTCTATAACATATCCTATAAAAAGTGAAATCCGTAGCAGACTAAGGTCAACATAATTCGATGCTCCGCAAGAGAAATAGATGAATAATATATAAATCATCTAGGTGTGACGACTTTACGTTTAGGTGTGAGACGTTTCACTCTTGCATATTTCAAAAGAAATGATTCGAACTTGGCCTTCTTCACATTAAGATCTTCGATTAACGGACCGATCTCCTCTAATTCCCATTGGCTTTGTAAAGAGAATAAATATACCAATCTTGATTTAATGTCACCAGGTAAAGTAGCTTTATCCACGTAAGTGATCTCACCAGTATGGAAGTCTATGAAATAGTTACCTCTTAGTTCTGAAATTTCAAGATTAGTATTCGGGAAGTATGGAGGCATTTGAGATTTCCATTTTATTAAGAATTCTTCATGATTTAAAGGGTAGTAGGTTTCCTCTATAGTAGCTTTCTTATTAGTGAATTTTCTCAACGTCACTAAACCGTACCACTTCGTGACTTTTCCCATATCCAGTTCCCATGTTTGTGATTCCTCATTATAAGTTTTAGAAAACTTATTTAGAACTGTAGTCAACACTGGTATAGAATAAGGATCCCCCGGAATGTTATCCGAATCCTTTTGTACTGCATAATAGACTTCTTTAACATTTAAAGACTGGAAATTTAGCTGTTCAGCCATAATGCTTGTTAGCATTAGATCTAAAACTTTCGTAATAAACTTATCTGAAAGTTTACATATATATCCATTATCGAAAATACAACCTCCAATATCGTGCCATTCTTTTAAGGCCTCGCCAATTGAGCATAGCGAATTGGACAAAAGATCGTTGAAAGTAGTTTGACCTGAGAGTGAGCTGCCATCGTAGATTGGAATGAGATTATAGTTCAATTCTCCGGGTGTTTTGGTGAGCTCATACTCATATGAAGTGTCATTTAAGCTGGCAAAGTCTTTCTCGTTGCCCTCATTAGAGATGATCTTCTGCATCACTAAAGCACAATTACTATGGTTTTTTTGTTTTAGAACCCAAGTGGTGTCTGTGCCGCATATGACCACATCAGAACTTGATGGATCCATTGATTTAAATTCCAGTTTTTCTCCATTTCGTATGGCCTTCAATATGTCATCATTTAATTGTAACAACTTATAGCTGGGATCATGCTGTGTTCTCGAATATAACTTCATCACTATTTAACTAAAAAGAGGAGTAACCAGTGAAGGAAATTATTTTTTTGTTCTCTGTTCAATGGAATAACAAGATAAGATGAATATTCGACTAGCACCCAGTAATGATACTAAAACAAAATACCAAACGGCTAATATTAAAGGTTTTGAAATATGAGAATAAAAGAAAAAAGAGAATAACCAGTGGAGGGAATACAACTGATTACAAAAGGTAAATTGTAAGGCACAACACAGAGTTCACTGGTGATCAGGGTCTGAGTCCGAATAATGTAGGATTAACACCTGGAAACGCATGGAAACCACACGACTCTAATGCAAGATGCCGGTACTCAAGTCTTGGGAGCACTCTTGCTGTGATGTTTGGCGTTAGTTCTAGTCATTTGGTGCTCTGCCTGCCATGTCGCCCTTGCGAGCCAAAATTCTTTTAACTAAATTTTTTTAAAGAACTTTCCTAATAAGGAAATCATGTAAACAAACATGTCAATTATAGGAAAAGAAGAAAAAAAACCAAACAAACAACTAGTAAACAAACTAATTAATTAGCTCTAAAAAGGAATATAAACAAATATTGTTCCAATATACCACGTATATCTCAAGGTTGAGTTTTTGTAAGTGAGGGAAGGGTGTTATATTTACAAATTTTACACTTTGTTTGGAATAAATCACAACAGCCCTTAATATATTTTAGCCCCATTTGATCTCTCGAGAGTATTTCGAACTAGTTTCCAATCTGAAACTCACGAAACCAACAAAATAATTAGTGATAAACAACTTTCTAGATATTCGCTAAAAACTGTCAGTTTATATTTAACTACAAGAGTTTTTTTTCCTAAGTTTAAATTTTCCAAAGGGTAAAGTTATTGTATTCTGACTCTAAATCAATTATATACTAACTGTTCGAAAGAGAACAGGAATAATAACAGATAGTTAAAAAACAAAGGGAAAAAAGGAGAACAATACTCAAAGGACATAGAAAATTACAGGTATGGATTCAGAAATTTCATCCAACTACTCTAATAAGGAGGATAGTCCTATAATCGAACTTCATAATAATTTAGTCTACAATGGAGAAGAAATTGACTTCTCGCTAAAGGAGATAGCAGATAATCTTTCAATTTTTAAAGGAAAGGATGAGATTATGTGGGGGGAGTTTATTGTTGCTATTGGTACAGATGATAAAACTGCGATGCATGCAATAATGTTCGATAAATTTGGTATATCGACGTTCCGGAACTTAAATATTACGAAATCATCCCGTTACTATACAGCAATCGAAAACCTTGAGCCAAAATATAGAGACTCGAATGCTAGAAGAGGGCTCGCTGTTGTACTTCTGAAAAAATATCCATTATTTAATGAGGCTGTCGATTCTGAGTCTGATATGCCATTTGATTATGATCAGACTCATGCCGGCGAACTGGCCAGTAGTGCAACTTTGGTTTCTAATGTTGATCCAGAAGTATTTGCAAAGAAGTTGAAAACCTTTGGTATCCTTCCTAATTCCTCTCGAAGGGTTACCTCTACTATGGTTGATGTTGTGTATGAAAACAATGAAGGTGTGATAGATTTGAACAATCAATTAGTATTTTATCTGGGAGAGCAGTTGGAACAATTATTTAATCCAGTCAATGAGTACTCTCCTGAACAAACTGAATACGCCTACAAACCCCCAGAGTATGAAACAGAGGCGATGAATAGTGACTCAGAACTTTTAAAATCTGTTTGTAATGAACTATTACAACTGCAAACAAGGTTTACTTATGATCTTGTTGACTTTCTGCAAAATTTCTTAATTGTGCTAAGAGTCGATGTTCTGAACGAAGAGATAGAAGGTCTATCTACCCTAAAACTCAATCGACTATTCCCGCCCACTATCGATGAAGTTACTAGGATTAACTGTATTTTTTTGGACTCTTTAAAGGCTGCAACTCCATATGGTGCCATTGAAGTACTAAAGGCTTGTAATATTACAATTCCTTATTTTTATAAGGCATATACCAGACATGAAGCTGCTACGAAGAACTTCTCTAAGGATATAAAATTATTCCTAAATAATTTCAAAAGCTCAATACCTAGGAAAGAATTCTCAGAAATGAAACTAGATGCATTAATAAAAGGACCACAAGAGAAGTTGTTGAAAATCAAACTCATAATTGATAGATTATGGGAATCAAAGGAAGATTGGGGAGATAGGACAGCAGAAGCGACAAAATACTATAATAATATAATTGATGTGATAGTTTCATTTGGAAAACTTGAAAAACCCTTGCATTCTTACACTACAAGGGTCTTCACCCCTTCAGGAAAAATATTAACGGAATTAGCCAAGGGCTGGCCCATAGAACTTCAATATAAATGGTTAAAAAGAAGAGTAGTTGGTGTTTATGATGTTATAGATTCAAATGATGAGAAGAAAAGGAAGTTGTTGGTGATATTTAGTGATTATGTTGTATTTCTAGACATCCAGAATTCTGAGAAATATTACAGTAACCCGAACAAGCCTATGCTTTCTGATATCTTAACCAATTCACTTATTAATGAAGTTCCACTAACATCTAAAATACCGAAAATGAAAGTGGATAAGTTCTCATACATTGATAACATGTTTGTGACAATTGTGGATGGGAATCTACTGAGATTTGATTCTATGAAAGAGACAGAAGCTTTCAGTTTTACTTGCAGATTAGCAACAAAATCAGTAACAGAAGTTCAGGTTGCTGACTTGTTAACTAAAGCAAAGATCTTAGAAAAAGATACAGCCTTCCATTTATTCAAAGCAGGAATAGATAACATTACTGTTTATTCGACAGCACATGAGTATACATCCTATGAGACTGAGAAGGTTAAATCAAAGGTTGCCGTGTTTCTGAACATGGAACCGTCACACTCGAAAGTATTAGAATATTCGTTATATTCTGGTCTGTTTGTTAGATTCAGCAATGAGGAGAGATTGGATAGGGTTGTCATTAATAGAATCCTCTATGACGGTAGTGCCCATGAAATAAAGGTTCGGCCTGAAAATCTCATATCCACACTAATAGAACAACTTAAGGATATGATACCAAATTGCTACTCTTCGGCTAAATCTCCGATGTATAGATCTATTTGTCAAGTCAACTTAGAACTTTTAAGAGAATTGGTCAAACCTTCAATTAGTTACATGAAGATACAAGCCGTGGACAAAAACATGGTAACAAGCTCAAATACTGATAATTATGAAACTAATCATGAAAAGAAAAAATCTTACGGTACTATTACAACCTTCCGTAGCTATGCTAGTGATCTGAAGGATCTATCTCAAGAAGAGGATGAAAATTCTGGCAGCTTAACAGGTTCACCTGTCAAAAAGACAAAGATCAAAAAAGTAGAAAAACACTCTGTTAATACTTCAGCTCAAACCAGAGGTTCACCAACAAAAATTGCTCAAAATCATCATCATCATCATAATAATAATAATAATAGTAATAATAAGAACAATATTGGTAGACAAACGGCGGTAGAATCACCTAAGAAAAGAGGATTAGGTAAGCTTTTTAAATCAATTTTCAAAACTCAATCATCAAAAAATAATAGTTCTAAGAAAAATGTTGTTAAAACTCAATTACCTGAGGTGAAAAAATCAGTACAGATCCGAAAGAAGGAAACTGTAGCTGCTGATTCTCATTTCAATTCTCCTTCTAAAAAGCATTTCACTGAAAGCAGAGTTTCTAAAACTCCAAAGTCCTCACCACGCAAAAAACAATTAGACCATAAGGAAGCAACCAGAACAAAGGAATCTCCCATGAAGAAAATAATTGTAGACAGTACTGAACATACTGTAGCAGGAAAAACTAGTCAAAGTGAAAATAGAGTCACCTCTGTTATCCATAATAATGACTTTCAAAAATCGAATGATACAGTGCAGAATATTGAAAACATTAATAAAGAACATAAACAATCCTCACATCAACCATCTGGTCAAATAGCTGATAATAAAAGAGAAGAAGAAATTCAAAAAGATTTTATAAGAGAAATTTCTAGAGCAGCAAAACCTAAAACTGATTCCGGTTTTTCTTTACCAGCACCCCCAGTTCCACCTAAGAACGTACTTTCTCTCTATGATAGAGATTTATTTGGATCCTTTGGACCGAAAGATAACACTGATAATATCGAGGTTATCCAATCTCCAGAAAATCACTTAAGTACAGATAATATTATAGAAAAGGTTAATGAGTCAAACACATCAAAGAATGGTAATGACTTAAATAAAAATCCAATCACACCCATTGTTATAAACTCTATTAATGATGAAGTTGTTACTAAAACCGAATTACATGAAGATTCTGGTACCAACCTTGAAATGAAACCTCCAAAAATTAATAAGGCTCCAATATTTCCTAAATTCTCACAGCAAAAGCCAAAAGGTATTAATTTTGATAGATCAGCTTCTTTTATTGAGCTTTATAAAGGTATGAGATTGGTTTTAGATGATACTGATGCTAACTATAACTGGAAACGCCTGCCTAGCTTAGTATCATTGTCGACTACGAAAGCTATTAACGCAGATGAAAATACCCACATTTTTAGTACACTAACGCAAAAAGCTGATATCAAACCAGAAATGATTAAAGAAGAGAGTATTAGTGATTTGGTAGATAATGATCCGACTATGAGATTTGTAAGGGACAAGATTGATAAAACCGATTTTGACGACGGTCAAGAAACAGGTACTCTGACTGCTCTAAAATCTCCATTTAAGGCACAGTTTGTTCAAGTGAAGAGTTCAGATGAGTCTACTGTGTCAACAAATAAAGACGTTGTTAATGACTTCAAAAATATCTTCAGTGATGCTAAACCAGAAATAAACAAACCAAATTTTAGAGTGGTTAAAACATCACCTTCAAGGATAGTTCAGTTAGGTAAAGATGAAAATGGTAATAAACCACTTCCTAATATATCCGTTACTGAAGATCTATCCAAAATTTCTACCAAACATGATGTACTCATCCCACAAGGAAGATTACTAGAAATAAAGGATTCACAAACCGATTTACATTCAACATTTACAAAGGATACTAAAGCAGATAACAGCGATTCAAGTATCTTTACAGATACCAGTGTTTTGGGAAAAAGAAATGTATCTGGAAATACTGAAAGTTCTGTGGATGATGACGTTAATCTAAGTAAAGCTAGCGGTATAAATAGCTCTGATCTTCTAGAAGCGTTAGATTTTAGTTCATTCACATTAGGCTTTGATGACACTACCACTACAGCAGAAGAAAGAAATATAGCCAATCTAAGTGGTCAGAGTGGCATTCCAAATAGTCTGAACACTCAATTGAGAAGACCCGCAAGAAGACAAGGTCAAGGGCCTCAAATCTACCACCTTCCAAAAAATAATAGTAATATACAAACCTCGCAAGCAAAGAATGCCCTTGGCAGTATTGAAGAGGATCCAATTTGGGTATCTCCATCAAAAATGGTTTTCACTGATTTAGGAAATTCTAATTCAAGAGCAACCAACAGTTATAACAGAAAACCATCCAAGATAAATAAAAGCTCAAGTAGTAAAATTAACATGGCTAGAGAAGATTCATCATTTGGATACCTGTCAGAATATCTAACCACACAAGATGACAGCAATAATTTGAAGTTCGTTTAAGTAATAGCACATAAATATTTAATATAAAGAACAATAGTTTCTAAAATTTCTAGTGAGTTGGTCAATAAACTAAGAAAGTGATATAATGTTTTATATTGTAGCGTTGTATGTCGACGTAGAGTATTCAATTTGTAGATTATCAGAGAGGTGATCAAGTTCTGTTTTATTTAATGCGTTCAACTCCGTTTTAGCTTTAGGGATCTGCAGAATATTTATAAGACAATGGAAATGACAATAAAATAACGTTACTTGACAAGAGCTATCGAAGTTATGGTAACGTACATTTTAGCGTCACTTGTCTTCATCATCCAAATGTAACTGCTTTAGGGTCAATGGGTGTCCCGTCAGGTGCTATTCCGTTTTGGCCAAATTTCCTTTCGGTGTAAATCAGTCTGGCCTTGTCAAACTTTATATGTTGCTCATCCATTATTTTCTTGATCTCATCTTTGGCAGTTGCATCTAACCCACTTCTGTCATCGTCTTTGTTCCCCGATATAATATCAAAATGCCTAGAAGCCAAGCCACTTTCTAAATCATCAGTAAAAGAATTATTTAAACTTATACTTCCTCCAAATCTATTAACTAGTAAAGTATATGATTCTCTGATTTTGTAGGCTAAAGATTAAGAGTTGTCATCCACAATAAAAGTCTCCTCCAATTATGTCCCAATTCTCAAGTATGAGTAAGCAATATCCGAATATTGCGATGAGGTTAATACTAATGAAGCAATAAATGACAAATAATTGTTGTTAGTAGTCTAGTTTGGGTTACGGGAAATCAATATTTATAGCTCTCTTAAGAGACTCGAAAGTTTTAACATACAAATTTTGTGTCTGTGTCTATAAGCCATCGCAATAGCTGTCACTAGTAATACTAGCCAGAATATCTTTATATGGAAATATATGTCTAGCATCGTTTCAAAAATAACACTATATGGCCAATATTTGTTCTATGACTAGAGGCCTAAAGAGTCAAGTCAAGATACGGGCAGATATTTATAGATTATATAGCTTTTTATGTTATGTGCCTTTCTAATCGGTATTGTTTAACCCTGCCCTTAGAGCCACGCATCTACTTTCGCTCTTCACTGTGCCCTCTCTCTTAGTCTCTCTCTTTTTTTCCACTAATCACGCTCCCATCACCTATAGCAACCAGCGTATTGATATCTTGCGATGACGTGGAAGTTTGAATAGTGGTTTAGAGTACCATCACTGCTTCGACGATCAAGCAAGTCTGTAGTTCACCTTGTCTTTGACAGCTTGTGTTTTTACTGCAGCACACCATTCATTTATCAATTGGGTTCGTTGCACTGCTAATGATGAGAGGACACTAATTCTATTTGATTTTAACGGTTCCCGTATATATCGAAAAAGACTAGATAAGCTATTAAGCATTGAGAGACATGAAATTCATATATATAAAATAAACAAATAATAGTAGATACTAATAAAGATACTAATAGAATCATAAAAAAAACACTAAAAAAAAAAATTGCTGTATAATACAAATATGGGAGATACTTGACCTCTTAAAAGGCAAATATCATTTATAATTTCTCACCTCCCTTCCTTATATGAAATGCTATTGAATAAAAAAGGTAAAGCTGTACTATTTAAAGCGTGAAATGGAATGTGCGGAACAGCTGACAGGTTTTATAGAAAGTAGGGAAAGCAACTGGTGAAATAATAGAATATCGGTCATTTTCCTGATAATAAAGGATACCAAATCAGAAGTAACTTTTGATTCATTATTGTGAGTGCTTTTTTAATTATTAGCTCCTTATCTAAAGGGGCATTCTCATCTCATAAAAGTTAAATCCATCCTGTAATTCATATGGTTTCATAAAGAAAATAAAAACAGACAAGCTGATGTTTTGTTGTTGTTTGCTTTTATTTTAAATGAATTTTGCGAAAGAAATATCGAGGGCACAACCACCGTAGTTGTAGTTATTTAACCTTTGGATACAGAAATCAGCATCTTCTTCATTTTCATATTCGATAACTGCTATACCTGTTGGAGCTCCGGTCTCATCGTACTTCAACTCAGCATGTCTAACTCTACCGATCGTCTCAAACAAGTCGTAAAGATCTCCAGTAGCTGTAGACAACGGTAGGTTGCTACAATACACAACAGGGTTTCTTTCACCTCCACCAACTACATTATCTGTAAAGCTCGAACTGCCTTGAATCTCGCCCAACATCTCAGGTTCCATAGGTGGTGGGCCAGAGAAATGTTCTTGGAACCCAGGTGAATTTTTACCTTCTCTTACTTGTAACACTCTACCATCAACTTCGAACCCATTGAATCTTTCAATAGCGTTAAACATTTCATCTTCTGTCTCGTAGTAGACAGAACCAAAACCTCTCGAATATCCATTACGGTCTAATTCGATGTCTGCCCTAATGACATCACCAGCTTCTCTGAATAGGTCCTTTAGCGATTGCCAAGTCATAGCATATGGTAAGTTAATGATGAAGACTTCGAATAAAGGAGCTCTAGCAGGTGGAGGATATTCGCTGAATCTCTCTCTTGGGGCACGGTGAGCTGGTGGCATTCTCATAGGAGGCTCCATCATCTCTGGAGGGGGATTTTCTTGTCTAACAAATAAGGCCCTGCCCATAAATTCAACACCATTTAAATCTTGGATTGCATTTTCGACAGCATCATGAGTGGCGAATTCAACGGTACCCATACCTCTGTGGCGGCCTCTGCTAGTAATAACGTCAGCTCTTACCACCTCACCAGCTGAGCTAAAGAAGTCGTGTAAATCTTCAGGAGTACTGTCAAAGGATAAGTTGCCGATAAAGATACTGTTTTCGTAGTTTCTCGACAGCTTATCCTCAAGATGAGGATCCATTATTCTTCCAACTAATGGACCACCTCTACCTCTGCTTCTTCTTGGCCTATCGCCGCGGAAACTTCTACCACCGCGTGGAGGAAATCCGCCCCTGTAGCTATCAAACCCGCCTCTAAAACCACCAGCTCCTCTTCTACCACCGTACCCACTACGTGAAGAAGGACGGAAATCATCAAATCTTCTCCCACTACCTCTATATTCACCATATCCGCCCCTCATATGGTCGTCACCATCACTCATTCTCCGTCTGTTAGGAGATCTGGATCTACTCCTGTACTCATGGAAATCAGCCATAGCCTTTTTATAATGCAATATATATTTTGAGATTGGCCTAGATGTATCACTATGAATAACCAAGCTAAGTTAATACGATAGTGTTTTCGCTATTCTTCGTGTCTTTTTATTAGAAATAACTTCAAAACACAGTACTTTTAACTCCTTTTTTTGGGTGCTCTGTTCACAGCAATTAGATGAATTGATATTATAATATCTAAATGTCGGTGCTGTTGCTAGTAGTATCAGGTATATGTACCCTTCTTGTCACACTGTCACCAAATATTAAAATGCCAAATTCCCTTCAACTTCGCCAACGCATTGTTATCTTTGGACGAAAAACCTGCAAGATTTTTTTTTCAGCGTTTTTATTTTCTTGGCTCGTTACCCGCCTTGAACCGCGTGTTTAATTCGTTGGTTGTGATGTTAATTAGACAGTACTAGTGCATAGGATATTGTTCTTAATAACAGGCTGTTGTTACGTTGCGATATATATAATACGTTATATATACCTTCATGGAATCAGTTTTGTCAATCAAGATTTATTACCTCTCTCTTCTCTCTAATGTAGGAGAGGCAAGAAAGAAAAACACAATTAGAACTTATATTCTTTTTTTTTTGTAAAACTGTAACAGTCTTCCTGGTATCTTAGTTATTCTTCAACGCTGATTTGATATGTATGTACTTCTTTAGGAGTTCATTACTTTTTGGCTGGGAATGCCGATATCATGGGTGCTGGAAGCACCAGTCTCCTTGGCACCTCGGTTTCCTTCTCGACATCCTCCTCACCGTCAAATCTAAGTCTACAGGTGCCGTCTCGTTTGGTCCCCATCACGACCGCAGGGTAGAACGTCGTGGTCTCTGGGTACCTCGCTAGAACTTGCGTTCCCGGCGGGTAGTTAGGAATCTTTGATCTTGGAGTAGATTCTGATGGTATGAGGAGCAGGTCCTTCCATGTACATTTATATAGCTTCCCAGTGTTTCCTTGCTCATCCGGCTCAGGATCAACAACTTCGTACTTCAGGCCATCGCTAGAAATTTTAACTACTTCACATTGGAACCACTCACCGTCCCCGTGGCCCTTCTTAGGCTTGTAGGCCACTTCTGCATGGAGAACAATAGGTGCTTTGGGCCCAAACTGGCTTTGCCAGTACGTTCTACCAATTGGTCCTGCTGTAGCGGAACCGTCGTCCGGAATAACACCGGGCACAGGAGTGCTCCCCGCCGTGCTCTCACCGCTGGCGGGCAGCCGCCCTGCTGCACTGTTCGCAGAATTCGCTGCATCTAGTGCACTTGTATTGTTGTTATTCGTACTGATGGCGGCGTTCTCTATCACTGTATTCAGGTTACTCCTCACGGTCTCCAAGAGCCGATGCGCGCGCTTAATATTCTCTCTGTGCTCTTGAAACTTCTCCAAGTACTCCTCCAGTTGCGCATCCTCAAGGTTCTCAAAATTGAGCTTCTTCATCTCCATATCCTCATCAAAAGCAGTCACCTCATTGGCATTGTATATATCTTGCAGCGACGATATCACCAGATCCCATTGTCCATCCATTGTCGATAATAAAAAAACAAAAATTTTGGTGTTCCTCCCCTTGATCACGAAAAAGCCTTCTTCTATAAATAATATCTACCAACTCAATCGGTCTTGCTAGACTAAGATGCTGTATATAAATCAATAACATGTATTATATAACGCCGCTTTCCGACCTTTTGCGTGGGACCTCGTGACTTCTACACCTAAAGCAAAATAAAAAAAAAATATAATTAAAACAGATCAAATTATTACCCGGATAATATCACTTGACATCTCTATATACGTGTTCGTGTAGTTGTATATTTATGAACACGTGACTAATGCGTATATAGTGACGTTTAGGGTGGTACTACGTAAAGTATGATATAAGCTTGATCTTCCACTGACGAAGAAGTGGCAGAGGGTTAGTCTTACGAAGGTGAATTTTATAGAGGGATGTAGTTACCGAGCCGCAATGGATAGAGAGGGAAGGAAAACCTCTTTGCCCATATAAAAACGCGACCCGCGCAACACGGTCCAACGCGGGAAACATGAGCCTGACGGATTGTATCAAAAAGTTGCCGGCCCAAGCCCACGAAGGCTTTCTCTTCTCCATAACCAGAACCCGCACATCCATTTCGCCCAGGGCAATGCCTGGTAAAACGAGGTAAGGCGAGGCAGAAACAGGAGAAAACACCCGCTGTCAATCAAAATTGTATCAGCATTCTATTTTTAGAATACAGTAGAAAACATAATCCTTTATGTTTTTTATAGCTAATCTACTGCTTTAAATAGAAGCATGCATTTTTCTATGTTAGTTGTACATTGAGATCACAGCGGTTGTTATATTTATTAGTGGAACCTCTAAAAAGATAGTTTTAAAACAGAGTTACAGAATTGATGGTTTTGAGGTTTTAACCATTTTCGCTTTTTTCGTTCTCTTTTTATAGTTTTTCCGAAGGTGAAATATAAAAATTTTAGGAAAACAGAAAAAAAATTTTCTTCGTATAAGGTATATAGATCGTGATTAGGGTTTTAAGGGTTGTCCAATGGACCAGATCTAGCTGTTCGATAGCCTTGTTTGGTAGCAAGGAATTAGAATAAAAGGAGATGATGCTCAATGGCGTGCTATGGTATTTTAAGTGGACTGTGCGGCTGTTGTGTGGGTGGTTGTGGGCGGTAGTGTGGTGGATCCAGCGTAGTATAATGTTCTTTGTACGGCCTGTGGTGCTGTTTCTGGCTACATTCGTGGTAGCGCCAGTGAGGATAGCGGTGTGGAACTGGGTCCAGTTTATGACGCTGCCCTTGAACGTGTTCCTGAAGCTGACGGTTGGCTCTACGTGGTCGGAGTTGCTTCGGGGCTCTGGCGACTGGTTCAGCAAGTACGTCGCTGTTACGATTTTCCAGTACACCGCCTCTGTGGTGTTGCTGGGTGTAGGTCTGGGCTTGTGCTGCGGGGTCAGCCTTGGCGTTTTCCACCACTACGCGGGGGTGCCGAGTTACTACGTTGAGATCCCGCTACGGTTCTGGCGGCTGCCGGGGTACCTGTTCGACCTCGTCTGGACGCGGTTGCGGACTCGTATCCCAGAATCTGTTCTGCGCTTGCCAGAGACTCTGTCAGCTACACTGGCGGCCTCTCTGCCGCCGCTGCCCGATGAGTTTACGGTAGCCGCCGTGCGGTCCTGGTTGCGGGTCTTCCTGGGACTCGAGGAGAGCTCCCTTGTCGCGGCAACGAGCCAGGGGCTACCGAGCCAGGGGCTACCGAGCCAGGGGCTACCGAGCCCACCGTCCACTCCGAAATTCTCTCCTTACGACAAGGGCCTCTTCCTGAGAGATTTTCATACGGGCGGTAGTGGCGGTGCTCGGGTTAGTGGTACTCGGGTGGCCGCTGGGCCGCTGCCTACTGTTCCTCACGCGCGAACTGCCTCTACTACAACCTCAGAAGTGGCTAACGCACAGGTCCGGTTTACCCCAAGGCGGCAGACGCTGGAGGTAGAATCCCTACCACAACACCTCGAGCCACACTCACCCGAACCAGTGTCCATGCCTCACCGTCACGAGCTCTTACCACAACACCACGAAACGGTCTCATTACCAGAACGACACGAATCAGTGTCCCTCCCTGTATCTCTGCCTGGCTCTCTGCCTGGCTCCCTGTCTGGCTCTCTGCCTGGCTCTCTGCCTGGCGCCCTGGCTGGCATCCTGCCTGAACAGAACGCGGATACCAGCACCACAACAGCCAACGAGACCTCGAACGTCTGGGACGAGTTCGATACGATACCGTCCCTCCTCGACGAAGACACCGACCGTCTAACGACGGTCACCAACAGGCGGCAGAAGCAGCCTGCCTCCGACGTGATAGAAATCCGTAAGATGAAGCCATGACCTATATAGATTATATAAGAAAAAGTAATGCCTATAAAAAACTCAATAACGTTGAAATCTGAACTTGCTATACTGACTCAATGCTATTGACTATCTCTTTTAGTAAATGACCTCTTTAAGGGTCGTCGGGTTTCCGGATTTTAAGGAACATTTTTCTGTTTTAACGATATGGTAGCAGCTTTTGAGAACCGTACTGTTATACTTGTATAATAGGCAATAGCAACACATATTTAAGAAAATACATGTGGCTGGGTGTTGTTGCTCGTCGGACATTTTCAACATCAACTATATCTAGAGGTTTAATGACTCCTTACTATGATTCTGTGACGAGGAATCTCTCTGGACTGCAGACCAAGTTCCTCTTCAAGAGAGGTGAAATTGAAGTCATTGAGAGCCCTGCTAATTTCTACGAAACTCTCAAGGCCAAGATCTCGCAAGCCCAAGACCGAGTGTTCATTGCGTCACTATATTTGGGAAACAGCGAGGATGAGTTTATACAATGCATAAGTGACGCCATGAGGAAGAACAAGAATCTCAAGGTACATTTTCTCATTGATGGGCTCAGAGGCACAAGAGAAACACCGAAGAAGTGCTCAGCGAGCCTATTAGCTACATTGGTTCGAGATTATGGTGATAGAGTGGATACACGGCTTTACAGAACGCCAGCCTACGTAGGTTGGAAGAGGATGCTGATACCAAAACGTTATAATGAGGGAATTGGATTACAACATATGAAGATATATGGGTTTGATGATGAAGTGCTTCTATCAGGTGCGAACTTATCGAATGACTACTTCACGAATAGACAAGATAGATACTACTTATTCAAAAACAAAGATTTCTCGAACTACTACTTCTCCCTACATAAGATGATCAGTTCCTTGAGTTATAAAGTTGAATATTCCGATAATGAACAGAAGTACAAAATGTTTTGGCCAGTTAATAACGCCTCTGGAGAACCTATACATGGTAGACACAAATTTTTGAAGGACTCTTCTGACCTAGTCTCGAGGTTTTTAAGCACTCCTTATAAACTAAGTGAAGAAAGAAATGCTGATAGAGATGGTTGTGATTATGATACAGTGGTGTACCCAGTTTCTCAATTTACACCCTTATTTCAAAAGCATAATGATAAATCAACAGAGAAGCCATGTATACTAAACATGATAAAAAGCATTGGAAATGTATCAACAGCATGGACTTTTACAGCGGGATACTTTAACATGCTACCGGATATTAGAAAATGTCTATTTGATTCCCCTGCTGGAAAGGGAACTGTCATCACTGCATCACCTTATGCCAATGGTTTCTTCGAGTCGAAAGGGATGTCTGGAAATATACCCGATGCATATCTCTATCTAGCTAATAAGTTCTTGAAGAAGGTAAAAAAGGCTGGCAAAGAAAACGTTATATCTTTAAGAGAGTGGCAGCGTGGTATTGTAAATAAACCCAATGGTTGGTCTTATCATGCTAAAGGTATATGGATATCAGAAAAACTAAATAACGAAATGACACTGCCAATTGCTACTGTAATAGGTTCATCAAATTATACCAGGAGAGCATACTCGCTAGACTTGGAATCTAATGCAATAATTGTGACAAAGGATAAGGATTTACAGCAGAAAATGCAACATGAAATTGATAATATATTACAATATACAAAAGAAGTTAAGCTCGAAGATTTTAAGAATGATGCACATCGGCAGGTAGATACAAGGGTAAAACTAGCTGCAGCGGTATTAGGTAAACGCTTGTAATCGAAATTCACGTAATTTATGTAAATACTCAGTAATTATATTCCCATAATGGATTCAAAATTCAGTACGGCAAATTCACAAACTAACA
The DNA here is from genome assembly GCF_045282275.1 of Nakaseomyces bracarensis. NCBI lineage: Eukaryota > Fungi > Ascomycota > Saccharomycetes > Saccharomycetales > Saccharomycetaceae > Nakaseomyces > Nakaseomyces bracarensis. The sequence continues at coordinate 72,121 of NW_027263960.1, forward strand.
TCATCTTTTAACCATGCTAGATGATATTTCTGATCAGCATCGAACAGGTCCACTCACGTCAATTTCAATATAGAGCATTTAGATTGTAGAATGATAGTAATTAGAAAGTAATCCCGCTATAGAAGGAATAATAAGACGAGAATAATGCAATATATATTAGATTTCTATCAATCGTAAGTCCTCTTCAAGAAGGGCTTATTTTTAGCATATGCAAAATTATGTTGGTAAAATAGAAGTAATAATGCCAGCAGATGCAAAGCAGATACTACGCGCGGCGTCATATTGAAAGGCCATTCGTAGAACTCTAAGTTATCTATCGAGACAAACAGATTAGACACCTGAATTATTATTGTAGAGATAAGAGAGGTCTTCAAGTATCTAGGTGAAAATCCCTTTGTAGACATCCCTACCCAGTTTAAAGACAGCTGAGGAAAGTATTTAAATGCAGACAACGCGTTGCCAATAACCCAGAGGTAATTAATATGCTCAATATAGAATACTCCAAATCGTCCTGAGTTGCTCTTAGGTAAGTTGTGCAGCGAACAGGCATAAGTGAAGTAAGAAAACACTACCACGGATGTAAAGATTCCTAGCAGCATAAGCGATGCACCTTGCTCGACATTCCGTGTGGCTCGGTATTTCCACAACTGTGAAATTACCACAGCAGACGCTATCATCAAGAGCGCATCGATTACCAATAGCGCCATCGACACAGGGACACCTGTCCCCTGGGACGGGTATAATAGCGGGTACCTATTGGTGAATTGAACATTCGCGAGATCTGAGTACCTGTACAGTACGCTGCAATATGTCGATATGAAGTTTGTCACGCATTCCAGCAGATATAGGTCGTAGGATAGCCCATACACGGACTTGTGCACAGAGTTGTACCGCTTCTGCTGAAACACAGCCCAAACTAGACCTAGCCGACCCAGACCTTGGAGAGCCTCAGTATACAGCATCGTTATTCTGTTACTAGTGTCGTCGTCAGTGTGTGCTTTTGTTTATGAATATCAAGTAGAAGAGACCTGCTTCTACTTAAAGACCTAGGAAATGGGTGTCTGTCGTTCGTGGGACCGGGGATTGAGCTAGCGCTGCAACAAATATATGGGGTAAGAGTGCTGAATGAGGAGCGTTCTAGTAGCACATAGAACAGATTAACAAAGAAACTGGCAGATTCGAAAGGCCCTTTTAGAAGGTAGAAGGTGGAATCGGTAATGCTATTATGTTAGCCAAGGGCTTTGCGATGCCGGGTGATTTGGGCCCTCCGCCATAGAAAAAAAATCAGCGTATGAAAATTCGTGAAATTCCTTTGATGCAGCTTAAAGGTTGTGTTCAAGAAGTGGTCAATTGAGCAATTAGGACCATAACAGCTCATCCAATTGACCTTTTAACGCTGCCTGTTGTAATTATCGTAACTGGCTTAGTTATATATTGTTTTTGAAGGGCAGATATACGGCTTGTGGAAGATATAGAGAAAAGAAAGTAACACGAGATGGATACTGATTACGAGCAGGCTGAGTCCTCCAACCCTGTGGTTGCGGCTATAAGGAAGTACCAGAACATGTACCAGATGTATTTAGACAGAGCTACTCCGTTTATGAAGGAGAGATGGGCTGCTGTTGTTGTGTTGATTATTATATTCCTCTTACGTGTCACTTTAGCACAAGGGTGGTATGTGGTCTGCTACGCCCTGGGTATCTTCATATTGAACCAGCTTCTAGCGTTTTTGACTCCTAAGTTTGATGTCTCTTTGCAACAAGATGAGGAGAACAGTTCCTTGGAGGCCGGTGAGAAGTCGGAGGAGTTCCGCCCTTTCATCAGACGGTTACCGGAGTTCAAGTTCTGGCACAACTGTGTAAGGGCCGTGGTTCTCTCTTTATTCCTATCCATATTTAGAATCTTCGATATTCCTGTATTCTGGCCTATCTTGCTGGTCTACTTCATTGTTTTGTTCTTCTTCGCTATGAGAAGACAGATCCAACATATGATCAAGTACAAGTATATCCCATTGGACATCGGTAAGAAGAAGTACCGCGGTAAGAATTGATTTCATAAACCTATGTATAACACTACAAAACCAAGAAAGTAACATAGAATGATATAATGTAAAGAAATAATCTAACTCTAAGAACACATAGACGCATTTGATTCTTTTAGATTTGATTTGATTCGATTTGATTTGATTTAGTTTGATTTCATTTATCAGAGACATTGAAACAATGCTGTATAGTTATAATTATGACACGGGAGAACTCCTTTCTTTCTAGATAGTCAATAGTTAGTTATTTCGAGGCAGATAAAACTCTTTTTTATTTATTTAGAATTGATCTTTGAAAATATACACATCATCATTCATTGGTAATCACTCATATTACAAATGTAAATAACGTATAGAACCAATATTGTTTTCAATAGATTAATATCATGCCCGTCTCGGTATTTAAATAGCATGTTCTGCTCATTGCAGCGAGTTGTAAAAGCATAAGTTATGCAAAAAGGGCTTGATCTACAGTGAAGGAAAGCTTGCATTTATCGTAGATCATCAGATTAACTTCTACAAGTGTTAACAATGGTTGTTCCCCCTACTTTATTGGCCCCAGAAGCAACGTAAGTCTACCGATTAAGGAAAATGGGTGTCTGCCATAGAAATATAGAGAAAAAAGAAATTTAGGAAAGCAGTTCAAATGGAAGAGCATTAGTAATCTTAATCCACTTTTTAAAACTCCATGAAGCAAGGTTATTAGGTGAGGTGCATTTGCACAACTCGTACCTTTGTATCGTTCCTTTCTTTTTTTCTAACATATAAGTCAAATTACACCCATATTTTCAGGTACTTTATATAAGTTGTTAATTATATATATATATTTGGGCCTTTGCTATACAAGTAAGTTTCCTGAGGTTAATAAGATGCTTGATTTACTGTTACCTATTAGAACTTGTATATATTATCATTTTGTTACGTACTCACATTAATATTTAGGTAGTTATTTAGCGCCATATACCTTATAAGAGTCATATATAACTACTAGGAAAGGATAAAGATGAAGGTTTTATCTATGGAAAAGGGCAAACAGGTTCGTAATCAGACAGTTCTGACTATTGTACCAGAGAATAAAGAAGACTTGTTTGCTATGTATCAAATCATTGATATTGACGATATAGCAATATTCAAGAAACTTTACACCAATAAAAATGAGGACACCAATAAGAAAACCACTACAGACTTGGCCAGAATTAAATTGAGAATACTAAGCCGTGAATTTGATATCAGAGATGAATATTTGAGATACAAAGGTGTCTCCTGTCCCGATGACACAGGATCCGAAAACATTGATTCAGAAATCCCAATAGGAAAATATATTAGCTTCAGCATAGCTTACAACCACCCAATCACCCTTTACAAGACGCATTTTAACAAGTATGCTGAACAGTTACTGCTAGAGGCCACAATGCCAGAGGCTCAAGCAGATACCGCCGCGGTTGTTTTACAAGAGGGTATATCCCATATATGCCTGTTAACAGCCTCATCAACAATAATGAAACAGAAAGTGGAATTCAGTATGCCAAAGAAGAAGAATGCTAACGATGTTGCAAAATTTGAAACAAAGATGGAGAAATTCTACAGAGCTACTTATGACGCTATCAAAAAACAATTCGATTTTGACCAATTGAGAATGATTATCTTATGCTCCCCAGGGTTTTACGCTAAGACTCTTTTTGATAATATTATTAAATATGCCAATGAAGAACAAAATGATACAATCTTGAGCAACCAGTCAATTTTTATTGTGGCACATTGCTCTACAGGTTATCTTCAGGGTATATCCGAGGTTTTGAAGAATCCAGAATATTCTTCATTATTAGAAGATACAAAGTTTGTTAAAGAAACTCTTTTGTTTGATAATTTCCTAGAACATATTGAGTCTGAAGACGATTTGGCATGGTATGGTAGGTGTGAGATTTATAAAGCAGTAGAAATGGAAGCTGTCGATACTCTACTAATAACCAGTGATACTTTAAGATCGGATAACATAGTTGAGCGTGAAAACAATATGGATCTAATAGAGCTAGTCAAAAATCAGAACGGTAAAGTTGTTATTTTTAGCAACTTTAGAGATTCAGGAGTTGAGTTACAGCATATTGGAGGTTTTGCCTGCATATTGAAATACCCAGTTGTGGACTTAGACGATATTGCGCTTGAATTTCCTCCGATTAATTTGATTACAGCATAAAAATAAGGTTGTGATTAGTAAACATTTCCTTACTTATCTTATCCCTACTAAAAAACTATCATTCATATATAATTTTTGTTATAGAGTTTTTTTTTAATTAATAAAATATTTAAGCCATTATATGAAAATAGAAAGTTAGAAATACCTAAAGGATGATAACAGTAATATTACTTTGGAAAATCGGGTTCGTATAATAAATTATATATAACAGCTTTAAGCAATATTTCAGTAGAATTAACATCAGAATTATATAAAAGTAATAACAAAAAAAAAATGCAAATGGAGTACATTTATAACTTCTTATTATCATGTGATATATTAATATATACTATTAAAACTTTGTTTTATTCTTTATAATTAATTATTTTACTTTATAGTGTAATAAATACATTGGTTGTGGTTTCCGAACACTGATTCTTTTTATGTGTCCTTATTTTTCTATAAAAGCGAGATTTTCTTTAATTTTTATCCGATTTATTTAGAGATACCGTATTTTTCTGTTTTAGTATGCTTCTGATGCTTATTCATTGTCGTATAGAGATATATATGGAATGGTTTGTGAATGACATTTAGTTTTGATTGCCAAAGTTAAGATATTATACAAAAGTAGAATGCATTAATTATGAATCCTTACTTCTAACTATTCATAATTATTCAGCTGACTAACTCTCTTCTTGTAAAGTATGTAATTAGTTTTCATTATTTTATAATTGATTTTAAGAGGTTTTTTTTATTGAATCATTTAATATATAATTCTTATTCATAGTGTATTACATCTAGTAATAAAAGCACTTATAGTTAAGACTGATCCCTGTAACGCTGTTATTTAATGAATGATACTACTTTTTTCATCAAATAAAAGAACAGGTCATTCTCTCTAATGTTATTATCACATTTAATTCTGTGAATATTAAGATTTATTTATCTTTTGTATATTATCGTGGACATTTAAGTTGTAGCATTCCAATATTCAGTAATGTAATTGTTGTATCACTGGACTGAAACGGTTTATGAGATGAAAGAGATAGTTTTACTATAAATAAAGAGGTTTAGTTCTATTTATTTATCTTTATTCTGATATATTTTTGTATAACCCCAAGTTTTTAATACGAATTAAGATAACCATATTGTATTTAAAGAAAATTTACTTCTTTTCAAATATTTGTTAAGAACATTTCATGAAAAAAAAATAACTGCTTCATTTTTTTTTTTTATTTTGTAAATTTAAAAGAAACAAGTATTTATAGAAGATTTAGATGTGTAGAATTTATAGGATTTTAGCTTCAACGTTGATAAGCCTGGTTGCTGTTAACTTGGTTTGAAGCACGGTTTGTAGCATTTTCTTTCAAAGCGATCAATTGTCTAGCTCTGAAGCCTTCGTAATGGACAAAAGAGGTAGTCTCGATCAAGTCTTGTAAGTGAGTTCTGATCAAGTATTCTCTTAAGTAAACAAAGTCACATTGGTTGATATCTTCGACGTTTATAGCACCCCAGCGTGATTTCCTACCTCTGAATGTTTCGCCGTTAACCTCTATTTCCTTTTCTGAGCCCACTACAGCGAATGGGATCACTGATCTGATGCTGTTGTTCAGCACGACTTCATCTTCTGTAAGGTCATCTGAGTCATAAGGGTAGATTCTGAAGTTGTATTTTTTGAACTCGTCCTGGATAATCTTCTTAAACCTTGTTCTCTCGTCTAGGGTCAAAGTGTCGGCCTTTGCTATCACTGGGATGACGTTAGCGATTTCTGTTAGTCTCTTCAACGTGGCAACGTCTAGTGCAGTTAGACCCTTGCCGTTAGGCTGCAAGAAATACAGCACAGCGTGCACTCTGGTGTCTGGAATATGTCTTTCACGTTGTGCGGTCAACTCTTTACGCAAGTACTGAGAGTACTGTTCCTTGATGTACTTAACAATTGGCTCCCATACCTTGTTGTTGTTAATGTTGTCGCCAAAACCTGGAGTATCGATGATATTAATGTTTAAACGTACACGGTCCTCTAGCAATGTGTGGGTGGAGACCTTGATCTCAGTGGTCTTAGAGATGGGCTGTTTCGTGATATCTTCACCTGTAGCAGAATCAATTAGATGGGAAGAGAATAAAGTATTCACCAGCGTACTCTTTCCGAGACCGGAGTGGCCAACTACCATCACATTGAACTGGAAACCCCTTTTCAACAGCCTGTGCTCGATCTGACTGGTAATAGTGTCGAAACCAACATAATTAGAAGGCAAAACAGACTCTGGAACAATAGACATTTTGTTGTTTATGTTTGTTTTTTTCTCTTTATCCTGCTTATCCTCAAAGTTATAATCTGATGACTGTCTTAAGAACTTGAATACTGCACTGAACAATATGGGATCATCTTACTAAATACTTTACTTAAAGGTCACAAAAAAAAAATAAAGAACAAAATGAGCTTTGACGCGAAAAATTTAAAAAATTTAAAAAATTTAAAAAAAATCTTGAAGAGGCCACCAAAACCATTTCTTTTCGTTTTGTGCGGCGTTTTCTGTGTGGAATCCGGGTAATATTTCATAAAAAACAAAGCCAGGTCATCGTGAATCGTATAAACTGATATATATTATTATATTATTATATTATTATATTATTATATTATTATATTATTATATTATTATATTATTATATTATTATATTATTATATTATTATATTATTATATTATTATATTATTATATTATTATATTATTATATTATTATATTATTATATTATTATATTATTATATTATTATATTATTATATTATTATATTATTATATTATTATATTATTATATTATTATATTATTATATTATTATATTATTATATTATTATATTATTATATTATTATATTATTATATTATTATATTATTATATTATTATATTATTATATTATTATATTATTATATTATTATATTATTATATTATTATATTATTATATTATATTACAATACTGTATTAGTACATTGTAGCAAATATCTATTAGATATAATATTTTAATGACATTTCTGAGGATAAGAGCTTTAATTATTTAAATATATAGGGATGCATTGGGTTGATGAATGGTATCTAGTAAAGACACATTATCCTTTTGTCAAAAATTGAGGCTACAAATCTAGTGTGATATAGAACAAGCATATATTGGCACACTCTGTACACAAATACAGGCCACAAAGCCCCTCGATCAAAGAAAATTACGAATATACAAATTTATCAGTTATTTCAAGTATACTAACGGACAAGAGTGAATATATATGAATTGAAATTAATAACTAGATATGTATTATCAATAAAGCTACCCGACAATAATATCCATTATAGTTATGCTAAAGTATATTATAAAATATATAATTATATGTATGATATGGAAGCTGTATATATATTATTTAAAATATTATATTCCTATCAATAAACCTGTAGCTTTTGATAACATAACATTGAGTGTGAGCAGAAAAAGTTCTCATAGTTTCTTAGATCATCATATACTTTAGCAATATCCCGCCATATTACTTATTATGACTATTTTGCAACAACATGTTCTATATAAAATCACTTATTCGATAATAGAATAAACAAAAAAAAGGAAATGCTCAAAGATATTCTAGCTGCTGACGAGTAAATTAATAAAATGCCACCTAAAATCTATTAATCAACAATAAATATAAATATTCAATATTATTGTTACAATTACTATTACTGGTCAATATTACTACTACTATTACAACACAATATTACTTCTCAATATTATTAATACTACTACTACACAATATTACTATTACTATCTATACCCAATACTACTATTCTATATTATTATTAATAACTACTATTATATTACTGCTACTACGCAATATTACTATTACTGTTACTATTACTATTACTACTGCTATTGCTATTAATATTACTATTACTATTGCTATTACTATTACTATTAATATTAATATTGCTATTACTATTACTACTGCTATTAATATTAATATTACTATTACTATTGCTATTGCTATTGCTATTGCTATTGCTATTGCTATTATTAGAGACTCACACTATATAGTAAGTTCGTCAATTATTATATAATAAATTACCCGGAATTAGGACGGCTTTTTTGACGGAGGGTGAAAAGCCCAGGAAGCTCACCAAAGGGCCATCTAGAAGGGCTTCTTGACTATGATGATCCTATAAACGAAGCTCAATACTCACAAGAAGCTTGAACTAGTTCTTGGATACATCTGCTATTCGTATCTTCTTTCATTTGGTTAGGGAATAGGTTCTGAGAAAGGTAGGGAGAAGTGAAAGAAAAAAAAATTTTTTTATTAGAGGATGGCTACTATACTTGCAAGGATGAATGTTGGGCTGGTCAGCCAGAGTAATGTGCTTTCATTACTGCCGGTAGGGTTTGTAGGTGGTGCAGTGAGCGGAGCAGCGGGGATACTGGGGCAATTGGTTGGAGGTTCAACTGGATCACAGGTTCCAGAGTCTTTCCAGGATAATGGTATACTTCTAGCTGCTCCCAAGAAGAAAGTTTCACATCAGAAGAGAAGACAGAGGTTACTAGCACCCGGGAAGAAGCATGTCCAGATGAAGCACCATCTGAATAAATGTCCGTCTTGTGGTCACTACAAACGTGCCAATACCATTTGCATGCACTGCTTTGAGAATATCCGTTACCTATGGAAATCATACACGATAGACCAGCCACAGGAGCCAGTCCAGGAGCAAAAACTTACGGAGCTGGACAAGAGAGTTCTGTACCCTGGGAAAATGGACACTGCATATGCTGAAAAGCTTAAGGATAGAGACAGCTATCTCGAGCGTCGTATGAGAACTCTACCAAAGGATAAATAATAATCATCTGTACAAATTTTTTTTTATTCACCATGTAAATATATGTTTTGTACTTATAATAAGAGCATATCTAGTTTTAAATACCTAAAGACGAATTGATTTACCTAAAAACGTCAATTAGCCTATAGTCAGCTCGAGTAATCACATGATTAAGGACTGGGCAAGCGTGGGCAAGATAGGTGAGGGGGGAAGGATGTCAACAATTGAATTAATCCCTCAAAACATCCCTTAAATGAGACTTTCTTTTCTAATCAGCTCAATTGACAATAACAGGCACCTTTCGTTGCCAAGTAGATAACTTTCAATGTTGCTATGTAGATAACTTTCAATGTTGCTATGTAGAAAGCTTTCAATGGGTAGTGTGAAGGCAAAGCAACATTAAATGAGGGGGTGTCCTTTATTATTTTATTTCAATATTACAAATTAGAAAATGTTTTCTTTCAATAACTAATACACAGAGAGGATGGTCTAATATCCTATAGAGTTTTATATATTAATAAAAAAAAAAAAGAGCAAGTCAATTGGGTTAAAAAAGTGACTTCAATGATTTTATCTTTAATGGTGGTTTTTGAATAGGGTTTATTTTTTTATTATTGATATTATTTTATTAAAAAAAAAAGAATTTAGATGTGTATTAATATTATAATATAGTTTTTTTTTTTTTTCAATTGGGAAAATTAGGTCTAAACGATTAAGAAAAGATAATAAAGAAATGGAAAAGAAACAGAAAACTAAGAACAAAAAAAGCCAATATCTTTACAATTAATTATTTCATTTCTGTTCAAGTTATTTCAATTTCTTTTCTCAACTTATTTAAAACCTTTCTTAATAAAAATGTTGATTTTTTGTTTAATAAATGATTAAAAAACAAATCAAAAACAAAAAACTTAACATATTATTTTTTTTTGTTGATGAAGGGATTATCTTTCTTGTGTGGGGGTGTGTGTGTGTATATTTTATATTAGAATTTTTTTTTTAGTGGGTAAGGTTTATTTTTTTTTTTTCACTTAAGGAAATAAAGATAAAAAAAAAAAAGAGAGCTTACATAACAGTACAACAGGAGAACATACCGTCCTTTTCCTTCTTTTCCTCCATCTTGGCGTCACCGGAAGCGGCGGTAGCGGTAGCCTTCTTGGCTGGGGCGGCCTTCTTGGCTGGAGCAGCGGACTTTTGTGTAGCGGCAGGCTTATCTTGTGGAGCAGCAGCCATGGAAGCGGAAGTGGTTGGGACGAACTTGGTGGCGGTTTCGTAGAAGGTCTTACCTTGGATTTGAGCGATTCTCAATTCTAGGTCGGAGGCGGTTCTGGAACCGTCAGCACCGGCCAAAGTACCGGCACCCCATGGGGAACCACCGTGGACTTCTTCGATGTTGGCCAATTCGGCGAAGGCGTTCTTGTAACCCAATGGGACGTAGATGATACCGTGGTGGGCCAAGTATGACAAACAGTGCTTGACGGTAGCTTCTTGACCACCACCGTAACTGGAGGTGGAGACGAAGAAACCAGCGACCTTACCGTTCAAAGAACCTTGGGCCCAAAGACCACCGGTCTTGTCCCAGAAGGAGGACCATTGTGCTGGCAGAGTACCGAATCTGGTTGGAACACCGAACAAGAACGCATCGTACTCAGTCAAGATGTTCTCAGTAGCAACTGGAATGTCAGCAGCCTTCTCTGGAGCATTCATCTGAGCCAAGATCTCCTTGGATAGAGTCTCCTCAACCCTGTAAAGGTCAGCCTGACCACCAGCAGACTCAACACCCTTCTTCAGAGACCTAGCCAAATTGTCAATGTGACCATAAGTAGAGTAAGTAATAATAGCAACCTTCATCGTTAGTATGTGTGTGTGTGTGTGTGTGTGTAGTATAGTTATATAGTTACCGTTCTCCAAAAGAGAAAACTTTTTAAAGACCTTTTCGTTGGTACTCCTAAGCAACTCCTCTCTTTATAAACTATTCCCTCCCTCTCACCTCGACCTTCAAAGGTCCCAATTCAAGAAACTGCCCAAGCTTTGCCCACCACACAAAGAAAATCCTCTTTGACGTCCGCGCAGTTGCGAGCAGCCCAGAAAAACCGGCTCAATAATACACTGGCCCCCCCTTTGGCACAGAAGAGCGCGCACCACACCACAGAAAACACAGTTTTTTTTTTCATTCTGAACCTTGCTTGCTAGAAACCCACGCAGGGGTGGGTGCCCTGTTTTTGTTTATTGGGTAATAATTACCATAAGAGAAGGTTCCATGCTGTTCTACCCCCTCGGTTGTACGGGAGTGTCTGTGGGGGGACGAGTGGAAGCTAACGCGTACACTCCCTATCAATTGGGATTATAGTCAATTCCTCGAAAAGATTTCCGGATTGGGAAATGTTTGTGGCTGACAGAACAGCGCAGCCATGTCCCTTCACGAGTGTAAACAAAACAATGAATAAACAGAAAAAAAAGGGGGTTTGACGGTTGTGTGTGCGGTGGTTTCTTACGCCTCCTTTTTGTCGTGCAACGGGATGTACCTTAAAAAGACTGACTTATATAAGAAGCGAGAAAAAAAAGGGGGGGGAGAGAGAGAGAAGTGAAACAATAACGATAGTGGTTGCCACGTAGACAGTGACACTTATTACGTGATGCTTATTATATAGTTGTGATTGGGATGTGATATCATATTATACGTGAACAATGCTTATAATGGTTTTGGTGTGTATAGTTTGGGGCTATAGCTTTACGTAATGGCGTTTAGCCAGTTCTATGTATTTATCTGTGGAGAGAGATTTGGGTCTTTCGATGGGTGCTCCTAGGGCGCGGTCTGTGATGAGCTGTGCCATGACGCCGAAGCAGCGCGAGATCCCGAAGAGCACTGTGTAGAACGAGGGCTGGTCGAGTCCGTAGTATGTCAGGAGGATGCCTGAGTGGGCGTCTACGTTGGGCCAGGGGTTTCTCGTCTTGCCGTGTTCTGTGAGGACTTCTGGGGCGACCTCGTAGATGGTGGAGACGAGCTTGAACATGTCGTACTCGGGGAAGCGTTCCTGGGCGAACTGGCGCTGGACGGTGTAGCGCGGGTCTGTCTTGCGGAGCACGGCGTGGCCGTAGCCCGGGACGACCTTGCCGGAGTTCAGGGTTTTCCAGAGGTAGGCGCGGATGACGTCCTTGTCGGCCATGTGCTCGGCGCCTACCTCGTCGCGGAGTTTGAGGAGCCACTCGAGGACCTCCTGGTTGGCGCGGCCGTGCAGGGGCCCCGCGAGGCCGTTCATGCCGGCGGCGAACGCGAGGTACGGGGAGGAGAGCGCGGAGCCGACGAGGTGGGTGGTGTGCGCGCTGACGTTGCCGCCCTCGTGGTCTGCGTGGATGGTGAGGTAGAGTCTGATGAGGTCGTGGAAGTCGTCGCGCTGCTGGGTGATGCCGAGCGCGCGGCAGAGGTTCTCGCTGTAGTCCGCGTTGGGGTCCATCGGCGGGATCCGCGAGCCGTCCTTGAAGACGTTGCGGTATATCTTGCCCGCGATAGCGGGCAGCTTCCCGAGCAGGTCCATGGCGTCCTCGTACGTGTACTTCCAGTACTCGGACTTGGGCATCCCAGCCAGGTACGCGCGCGCGAACTTCGACTCGCTCTCCAGCGCAGTGATGGCCATGCTGAACTGCGCCATCGGATGCAGGTCGCGGGGCACGTTGTTCAGCAGCTGCTCAACGTGCGGAGGTAGTTCGGCACGTGATGCTAGGTCACGTGAGAGCATGCTCACCTGGTCCTCTGTGGGCACTTTGCCCGTGAGCAAGAGCCAGAAGAGCGCCTCCGGCTGCGGCTCCTGCGCGCCACGGGTCCTGGGCAGCTGTTGCCTGATCTCAGGGATGCTCAGCCCACGGAACTTGATCCCTTCCTCGGGGTCCAGCACGGACCCCTCCCACACCATCCCGGTGATGCCGCGCATGCCCCCAAGCGCTTGCTCTACAGTGATCTGCCCAATGACAGTGTGGCCATACTCCTTCTTGAAACCCTTGAGTCGCTCAGCTTGGCCCGGCAACTCATTAGCATAGATGTCCTTGAGACATAGTGATGACATTTTTCTTTTTTTTTTGTTTGCAGTATATATTGTTTTTACTTATTTTTATATACTATTGTGAACTTTGAAAGCTCAATAGTCTTACAAAAGTTGCTCGGTTGTGGTCTCTATTTATACCTGTTCCTTGCTAATTAAAAACGTCATCGAATACTTCTTATAGCGTTACCGCTTTCACGAAATTACGTTCTAAGGGTCATTCCTTACAACTTACGATCCTTCCTGCGGAAGGTTCTAAGCACGTCAACCAAAAAATACCCAAATTGAGTCGTGACCATTTCAGTCATGACCCAACAGATAATGACAATGGGCAACCTTTGGAAATTGAAGAGACTACCTATCAGCTTTTTTGTTTACAAGTTAGACTTGGACTTGGACTTGTAATTGATTCCCATTCTTTTAAAACTCGGAGTTCCTTTTAACAGGGACTGGACTAACGGAATCCAAAAGTCAAAAGAAAGCGAATGGAGGGGGAAGTGGCTTTTCTGTAAACTGTAAGTAAATAAAAGGGGGGAAGAAGGGAAGGTAGGCTGGGGGGTTGTGTGAATGTGATTTATATGTAAATAGATATATAGTGTTACAAACTTCTCTTGGAGGGCTGAAGCACGGAGTCTTCTTCTAGGGCCCTTTTCTTCTCTATAATTATGGGGTAATGGTTCTCTTTATTGACATTGAGTTGTTGTAGCGGGATCTTCTCTAATGTGTGTAGGTTTTTGTCTTGGTCGAGGATCTTATGTAATATTACTCCAACGTTGTCTTCAACTCTGTTGACACCACCTATGGAACTTGTGGTGGTCTCTGTAGAGTTGTTCATGAACTCCAGCAGGGATTTGTTCTTCTGTCTGATGGAGGCCATTTGGGCTCGGATTACCTCATTTTCTCTAATTACCTCATCGATGGGTTTCTGGCGCTTGGTGTGGTCTTGTATCGAACTGATAGAGTTGCCGATGTTGTCCTTGGAGGAGGAGATCACCTGCTGGATGTCAGCCAGGTTACTTCCTAGATTTTGATGGAATAAGTTGTTTAGGGAGTCGCATTCATTAATCAGGGCTGATGAATTCTCCCATTTGACCTGTTGGGTGCCGAACATTTCCAATTCATTCTTAATGACGCCATCGGTGGCATCCATAACACTGTTCAACATTTGCCTCTTGTTGTCCGCTAAATAGTTCTCCATCATGTCTTTGAAATTTCTTAGTAGCACAACCGAGGCTTCCTCAAATTGACCATACGTCTCTTGCACGCTCCTCGAAAGTATCTCCTCATGGTTGTTCTTGAAGAAGTTATTTTTCAAGTAATGCTTTAAGTTGTTGTATTCCTCACTTACATCGGATAGTGTCTCCGCAAGCTTGTTATGATTTTCTTCCGCGAGCCTATTAATATTGTCAAGACGTTCCGATACGCCGTCGAACAACTTCGGAGTTTCATCTAAAATCATCTTAACGCACTCGTCGTACGATTTACTAGCCTCTGAACCAGCATTCCTAACTACATTAATGATCTCTTCTTCCATCACCCTTAGGTCATTACCAACATCACTATTTTTCAAATGGCTGTTAGACTGCAAGTAATTGATATGTTTGGTCAGAACGTTCCGAACTTTAGCAATTTCAGTGCCAATAAAAGTGGAGATACTTTGCTGAAGCTCTCTTTCCTTAGCTTGAAATAATACTATGGTGTTTTTCATATCTTCATTAGCATCTTGCAAATTTATCAAAAGATTTGACATAGTACTTTCCTTAGTATTATGCTCTTCCAGAACACTATTTAGCTGCTCAGCATTTCTTTTTAATTCTATTATTTCTGAACGCTGACTAGCATTTTCTTCCTTTAGAGCCAATCTCTCAGATTGTAGACTTTCGTTTTGAGCCGTAAGGTTCTCAATGGCCCTTCTACTCTCTTCAATTTCTGTCTTATAGCATTCAATATCGTAATGTAAGTCTTTATAATGTTCATGACTCATATAAACACCCTCTTTGGATTTAGTAGACAGTAAATCTGATTTTACCTTCGCTAACTCACTAGTAATAGTTCGTACCAAAATATCCTTCATTATGAATGCTCCTAATTGTGGTTTGTTTTTGATATTCTTAGCTTTTGAAGCATATTCTAGAGTGCTACAGGTCTCCTCCGAGGTTGCTTTAGCAGGTGAAATAGTAGCAATTAAGGCAGTCTTTGTATTACCACCCAACGAATCTTGCAATAATCTCGTCAGTTTAGATTCCCGGAAAGGAATATGTTCACTTTTATCTGCCAGTGAGTTAATTACTCTACCAAGTGTCAAGAGACTTTGATTAATGGAGCCTGCTTCCTTAGCTCTTTGATTCATAGCACCAGATCGACTTATGTTCTCTGAGCCAGCCAGATCTACTAAGTTCATCTTTGATACTCTGAACAATTCCCCTTCGCGTTCCTTGTAAAGTGTTATGGTGAAGATGGAATGAGATCTACTTGAAAAGTCATTCATCTTCGTGGAAGCCACTTGCCTCTGCTTTAGACCCTTCTGTAAAAGCGCAAGTCCCTCCATTGCTGTAGTTATATGGAACTCCTCCAAATTCTGAATATAAATACTTGCCGATTGATCTATTTGCACCGGTTGACCTGAACTGCTACTATTATTAGTATTATTGCTGTTACTACTATTGGTACCACTATGAATATTAGTATTATGCTGTGATTGAGATTTACCATTCTCCATAGAGTTTGGTTTAGTTCTACTAAACCTATTCTGACTTGATATAGTTGCTTTAGTACTGCCTGAATTATTCTGTCTATTAAGTTTTCTTCGCAGCAGTTGTGCTCTTGCATTATCTGGAGGTGCTCTCGGCGAGTTATTTCTTGAGTTTGATCTGCTACTGGACCTACTAGCGGATGGGTTACTCACGCTGGAATCAAATATACGGAGTTTTTTATTTTCATTAACTGTTGAGTGAACATTACTATCTAGCAAATCCTTCAACTCTTCATTGTACAGCTCCACGAATGAACACTTAACAAGATAATCGTCCTTATTATTTTCCAAGGTATCGAAAAGTTTGAAAAGCACTCTGGGTATTATACCTGCTGCATCCCCGAGCTCACCATTATACAGTTTTTCATCACCAGTCATCGTATATGTTTTACCCGTAGAGGTCATACCATAGACCAAAATAGTGCAGTTATAACCCTTTACAAAATCCTGGAACAAGGGCTCTGCAATCTCCTCAAATACTAACCTCTGCGATGCGCTGGGCCCAAAAACTTTATCTACAGTATAGGTCTTGGAGTTCATCTTGGCCGCTATCCCAACATCGTCAGTAGTATTTATCGACACTTCATTCTTACCCATTGCATCCGGCACATCTACCACTACTGAACTTTTAGCCTTTATTTCACGCTCATTACGTCCCCGGCACCGTACTGCCACCAGTATATTCAACTCTTCCGAAGACTTCTCCGCCGAAACCTCACTTGTACGTCGATCATCCATTACCGACGCCATAGCCTTTATCCTTATAGTAAACTTCGTAGAGTCTTTATTGACCTTTTTATTAACAGTTTCCACTTCTAAGTGTATTCTTTCCAGCTTCCTTGGACGCGTATAAACCAAAAACACCTGGGTGGCGGAAACAACAAGTATAACGGTATTCACTAACTAAAACCTCAGTGTTCAATTGGTATATCAGGGATATCAGATCTCTAAATTAAACTCTCATTGATCAATTGCATTTGTGCCATTCCTTTGTTTACAATTAAAAAAATAGAGTTTTCCCGTTTTCGCGATTTACTCCCAGCACAGAAAATAGAGGCGATGAGATCACTATACACGACAAGAATAAATTGTAGTTTATAAAACTCATCTCCATTGCATATTGGGTATTATTAGTTCATCAGATAAGGTATTATTAATATTTATTATGATTTTATTTCAAGTATATAATCGTATAAGAAATGTAGAATGAAGGCAAAACAAAAAAAAAACAATCTTTTAGCCGTGAGAGAATAAGATAAAACAAAGATATAAAGTTGGCATCAAAAAAATAATGATATAATATAATAAAGGTTTTTTTTTAAAGAAATCATAATAATAAAGAATTAAGAAAGAATAAAATGCTGGAGACACAAGCTCAAGATTTCATTTTGGGATAAAAAGTTAAAAAAAACAACAACTTAAAGATGGAATACATGAGTCATTTCCTCTTTTGGCAATTTATTTTTTTTTTAAAAGATGTTCATCTTATCCAACAAGTTTCTTACTTGCTCGAAAATGTTGTCAGAAGAGCCAAGATGGCCGTTGACGATGTTCTCTAGGTAATCCAGCCCTAGTTCACCGCGGAAGCCCTTAATGTCATCTTCGGCAACAGTAGCATTCCAGAAAGAGCTCAAGTCGTGACCACCACCGTTGTAGATTAATAGATTTGGAGAATCACCATCTGGTAGATCACTTAGAACGCCCTTTGTACTGTAGGCAATCAACTTCTTCTTCAATTGTGCTGGGGTTACTGGGTGTTTCGAGGCGTCGTAGAACTCAGAGTCGGAATCTGGTTGTAAAGATAGGAAATACGTCAGTAGACCAGCGACATGTGGAGAAGCCATAGAGGTACCGGACAAAGTAGCAGTCTCTTGGTTGCTGTCACCAGTGTAAGTAGACAAGATGTTTAGACCTGGAGCAAAGATATCAACACACTTACCCCAGTTGGAGAAGTAAGCTCTATCATCACTTAGAGTGGAAGCACCAACAGTGATAGCCTTCTCAGATGAGGCAGGAGATGTGTTACAAGCGTCCTGGTTTTCATTACCAGCGGCGACAGCAAAGTGAATACCGGCTGTAACAGCAGCATCCACAGCCAAATCTAGTGCAGGTGACTTACCACCACCTAGAGACATGTTAGCAGTAGAACCCTTGAATTTCTTGTTTTCTTTACTTTCCTTCAAGTGGGCTTGAGCTGCGTATTCGACACCCTTGATAACATCAGACATAGTACCAGAACCGTCAGACTTCAACACCTTAACAGCCACGACATTAGCCTTCTTGGCAATACCGTAGTGCTTGGAAGCGATGGTACCAGCACAGTGGGTACCGTGACCGTTACCGTCAGCATCGATATCATTTAGTGGGATAGTCTTACCCCACTTGGCTCTGCCGTCAAATTCGACATGGTTGACGTTGACACCAGTATCAATGACGTAAGAGGTAACACCTTTACCACCTTCGTCGTCATATAGGTACTTGTTGAAGTTACCTAGGTTCAAACGATCTCTGTGGGAGATACGGGCCAGACCCCATGGAGCGTTGTTCTGAGTGTCGACGGAGTTAGCATAAACTACGGAGTCACGCTCAACAAAGTCAACCAATTCGTGCTTGGCAAGCAATTCAACGACTTGTTCTGGGAAGTAACCAATCATACCTTGGAACAAGTTGTTAATGTTGAAGAGGTCCTTGATACCGCCTCTTGGCAAACCTTCAGCCTCAGTAAGAGCGAAGAAATCGTGGTCCTTAGGCATCTCTCTGATAGTGTTTGCATGAGCCACGTTGACTTCGCTCAAGAAGTTCGTAATAGCTTCTGGGGAAGCACCTTCCTTGAACACAATGATATATTTGTGTGGAACAATAGATCCCATTGCACCAGCTGGAACGAACATGTTCTCCTTACCCTTATGGTCCTTATGGTGCTTACCATCGTGAGGTGGGTGAGGATGAGGACCATGATGAGGTGGGTGAGGAGGATGAGGACCGTCGTGAGGAGGATGAGGTGGATGTGGGCCATCGTGAGGTGGGTGAGGTGGATGTGGCTTATGAGGCTTCTTCTTATCGTCATCGTGATGCTTTTTCCCTTCATGATGCTTCTTACCTTCATGGTGCTTCTTTTCATCATGGTGCTTTTCATCATGATGGTTCTTGTGTGCTTCTGGGCCATGGTTCTTATGACAAGGTCTCTTCTCATCCATAGGAATGACACCCGCAGTAACAACAGATGCCGCCATACCGGCGGCAATAACAGTTTGCAATTTCATATTTTTTTAAGTTTACTATTTCAATCCTTTAATCTCCTAATTCTTTGGAGCTTCAGGACGTTGAGGATAGGACTCAAGTCCAAAAGAGAAGTTTCTTAGTCATTCCACTAAATAAAAATATAGCCCTTTTTATATATATAATAACCCCTCCTTCCCAAAGAGCCTTTTAGTAGAGAAAGTGAGCGTGCGCGCGCCCCCTCTTTTCTCCCATCATTGTTACCCGGCTTACCACAAGCCCTCATTCATAGCCGAGTCTAAGAAACACCCGTACAACAAAATTTCTGCACCCTTGTCCATTATTCTTTTTTACTTACTGCAGCTGTTTCTGTGTTTATCTATCGAAATGCCACAGTTAGATATTACCCGGAGTTTTAAGCCACGATTGGTATTACCGCAGGGTAACAGAGCATAGAAAACCCTAATCTTCCTGTTTTTTTTTTATCTTAGGGCTACTTTAATCTTATCTCGGCAGTCACAAGCGAACTACAAAAGGAAGGGGGTAGTTCGTGATCAGTGATAGCTGATCAGTGATAGCTGATAGCTAATAGCTGATAACGTATATAGTCACATGTATTCTCCGATAATTCGGAACATGTTTCGTAAAAAGTAATGGCATTACATGTGGTTATATCGTATCCTGGTATTTGATGTACGTACACAAGTACATCACGTGATCATTTCAACGATTTTACATATACACATATATAATTCATACCTACACATATATGTATGTCATTACAATTAATAATTGAATATATATATTACGTTAGCTCATTATATCCTTTTTTTTTTTGACGTATACTCTATTTATATTTGTCAATTCGTGGAGCTTGTGGTCACCTCTATAGTGCGGTCCACACACTCTCGGAATAATCGTGTAAAGGGGATGCATATGAACTGGTCCCTCTGTATCGCGTCCGCAGGTATATCGAGACCCTTCTGTATCCTCTGTAACTCAGGTATACAATGGTGTTGTGTCAGTTCCTTTAATGGGCAGTCGCGGTCCCGTAAGGTCTCGGGAAGTGCGTCCAAAACAGGTGTAGGAGGCGCCATGATCTGAATATCTTTGTTTTATATTCTGTATAAATTGTATTTCTTATATTCTCCAACCAATGTCTTGCAATTGATTTCCTCCCCCTCAGTATTGCGTCTTCCTTTGTAAATGTCCTTTAAAAAAAATCAAAAATCAAGCATTTGGATATTTATAGATATTTTACATTTCCTATAAACTACATATGATAGGAACGTAACCCAGTCTAAAAGCATAAATGACGTTAGAGCAATTGTATGAGAAGAACTGTGCCACCAGGGATCAAGTGTACCAGTACGGTACTGCCGGGTTCAGGACCGATGCTGCTATTCTGGACTCTGTAATGTTTACCACTGGTATTATAGCCACTCTAAGGTCCATATCCTGCGGGTGTAAGTCAATTGGTGTTATGATTACTGCTTCTCACAACCCTCCAAAGGACAACGGTGTCAAGATTGTGGAGACTGACGGATCCATGCTGCAACAGTCCTGGGAACCACTAGCCACTAAATTGGCCAACAGTGTGAGTAGTTTCGAAGTATTCACTCAGGCATTGGATGAAATCATGCAGGACTTGAAGATTTCGAAGGATGGTGACTACTCTGCCAAGATTGTTGTCGGTCATGATTCTAGAGAGTCATCTCCACGACTACTCTCTAACTTACTGGACGGTGTCAAGGCTTTATTCCCAAATACAAAGATAACTAACCATGGTCTGTTGACCACCCCACAATTGCATTTCCTAACAGCAAATGATACATATTTTGAAGATTACTACTACAAGTATTTCCTAACTGCTTGGAACGAGCTATTTGGGCTGTATAACATTGACAGCTTCACTGCATTCAAGACATTGTCTATCGATTGCGCTAATGGTATAGGTGGCCCTCAGTTCCTGAAGATGCTATGTTACTCACATGAAGAATTCTCCCACTTACAGAAAATAAGACTAGGCCAAGTTGATATCATTAATAACAGCTGGTTAGATCCATCTAAATTGAACTACGGCTGTGGTGCCGACTTTGTGAAGACAAATCAAAAGCTACCAGAAAGCATTAATGCGAATCCCGAGACTCTGTACTGTTCCTTTGATGGTGATGCTGATAGAGTGGTCTTCTATTACGTTGACGGCGGAAACAAATTTCACTTATTAGATGGTGACAAAATATCTACATTATTTGCATATTTCTTGAACAATTTGCTGAAGGAATCTAAACTAACGGACAAATTAAAGCTGGGTGTTGTCCAAACCGCTTATGCTAACGGCTCCTCCACGAACTACCTAAACAACACTTTAAAAATTCCTGTCTCCATTGCCAAGACTGGAGTCAAACATCTACACCACGAAGCTGTCACCAACTATGACATTGGTGTATATTTTGAAGCTAATGGTCACGGTACAGTGCTATTCTCTAACCATTTCTACGATGTAATTGACTCCGAATTGGCAAAGAACAAACAAGACAAGAGTATCCAAACATTGAAACTCTTCTCTCAACTAATCAACCAAACTATCGGTGATGCTATCACCGATATGATTGGAATTATTGCCATACTCTCCATCCAGGAATGGTCTCCTGCCACTTGGGACAAAGAATACACCGATTTACCAAACAAATTGACCAAGGCCATAGTTCCAGATAGATCAGTATTTGTAACCACCGACCAGGAACGTCGTCTCGTCTCCCCAGAGGGACTCCAGGATAAAATCGATGCCCTAGTTGCAAAGTGTCCAAGAGGTAGGTCATTTATCAGAGCCAGTGGTACCGAAGATGCTGTGAGAATCTACGCTGAAGCAGAAACGCCAGAGGCGACCGAAGAACTGTCCAAGAATGTCACTGCTGCTCTAGCGGAAACAGTATCCAGTAAGAACTGAGTAATACTGTACTATATATATGTATAGTCAACTAATATATCGTTATTTCATTAATATTTCAATTAGCAGCAGTATGTACACCCGTGCACCACATAATATATGACACGAAAGCTGGATTTTTACGTGTTCACCTCAAATTTCATCCTGCTTACATTAAAGATGGTCGATGAGTATCTACAATGTTAATACATAAGTATTGACTTGTATCAACGACACAAAGACGATTAAGGAGTCTAAGTAAGAAGCTATGGACTTGAGTAATTTGAGTAGTTTGGGCCCGGAGGCCCTACAGAAGATGGCTGAAGTTGCAGCAGCTGCAGAGCAGCAGAATCAGCAACCAATGAGCATTGACGAGGAGTATGAGTTATGGAAAAGCAATGTTCCTGCGATGTATGATTTTGTCAGTGAAACAAGGATGACTTGGCCTTCTCTAACGCTAGAATGGCTACCTCAGCATAACTTAGTCTCATCCAGAAATAGACAGCAGATGATAATAGGTACACATACATCGGGAGAGGAACAGAACTACTTAAAGGTTGGAGCAGTAGATCTACCTGATGAGATTGTTCAAGCTACAAAGGAAAACTCTAGTGAAGCTGACGACGGCGAATTCCCAATTGCAAATGTTAAAATTATCAAGAAATTCCCACATGAGGAGGAAATAACTAGAGCAAGATACATGCCAGCAGACGACAACATCATTGCTACCATCAATGGCAGTGGTAAAATGTTTATTTACGATAGGTCTAAAGATAGTGAAGAAGGTCTTCTATCTACTTTAAGTTATCATACTGAGAACGGTTATGGTTTATCCTTTAATCCTCTGGAAGAAAATAAACTCCTAAGTGGTTCAGATGATTCCAATGTTGCTATATGGGATATCTCTAGGTTTGAGAAAGATATCAAACCCCTTTTCACTATTGAAGCAGCGCATAATGATATAGTGAACGACGTAAAATGGCATATGTTTGACAGTAACATTTTCGGTACCGTGGCAGAAGATTCAACTATGAAGCTGTTCGACCAAAGATCTCAAAAAGAGACCATCTCAGTAACTAGTAAACAGGCGTACAACACTTTGGCATTTAGTCCATTTGCTCGTAATTTGTTTGCTGCAGCAGGAACTGAAAATTTAGTGTACCTCTACGACATGAGAAATACTGCCCAACCATTATATGCAATGACCGGACATGAAGATGCAGTTACAAGTCTTGAGTTTGACCCAAGTAATGATGGAATTATAGTAAGTGCTGGTGCAGATAGACGGGTAATTGTCTGGGACATTGAAGAAATTGGTGCTGAACAGCAACAGGATGAATTGGAAGATGGAGCACCAGAAATTCTAATGATCCATGCTGGTCATAGAAGTGCGATAAATGATATCTCAATCAATCCAAACATACCTTGGCTGACTGCAAGTACAGAGGAGGAAAACATTGTCCAGGTCTGGAAATGTTCAAGTAACATTCCAAGAATTGGCGGTGCACCAAACGTAGATCTAAGTATACTCTCATAACTCCTTACTAAATGCATATATTATTACGTAGTTGATATATAATTGTAATAGTACTCTCACATAATCATATTACTTCGAAGTTAAGAGATTTAGAGTAAACTTACTCGATAGCCTTATTAGCTTGCTTTTTAGCAGCCAACCAGTTAACAAAATCAAGAAATATAGTGTGAGGAAACTTTGATTCCTTCAGCCATTCCTTGATAGTAGAGGAATAGGTATCGACCAGATTTTCAAACATACCTTGTTTATAGTCGGCATTTTCAATCAGCACCTTGCTAAAGAATAATGATGTACTAGAACACAAATTGTAGTATATGTTTGAATATTGGCCAGATTTTGCGAAAAGGAAATCTTGATGAATTCTTTGGAAATCTTCCAAAATAGTGACAGTATCTAAGCTCAATTTATTGATACGAATCTTAAAAACTTTACCTTTTAGTAGCTTCGATAATTTGTCAGCTAATGCCCGGTCTAATGTTTGTCTAATACACTTAATTATCGGTATTGGAAATGTTAACAGATATCCGACCTTTTCACTAACAATATCTCCATCGTTTGAGTCTTGCAATACTAATTTTTCAACGTATTTAATATAAATGCCCAAAAGATCGACAACTCTGTGCTTGAAAGCAATAACGTTTTCTCTGGATTCTTTAACTTCATTTTTTCTCTTATTACCAGTTGGAATTTGTGATAATGCATCTTTTCTACGCTTAAAAATTTCAGATAACTGGTCATCTAATTCCATCATTTGCTCGTCATCCATTGATTCGTCATCCATTGATTCGTCATCCATTGATTCATCTTCAGAAGGTTCTTCTAACCTATCAACATCAACTTCACCATTATCCTTTATAATGTCTTCCGGTAGATCCAAAGCTTTAGCCAATGCACTGGTCGTTTCTTTGTCAATCTTAGCAACGGCTACATTATCTTCGCCACTTTCATTGGATTCATCAGAACTATCGTCATCTTCATCTTCATCTTCATCTTCATCATCTTCGTCCTCTTTACTTTCAGCTAACTCGTCTTCCTCGTCATCAACTTCGTATTCATCTACACCTTCAAATAGATGCGCGAACCCTTCTTTGTTCTCTCTAGCCAGTAAAATATCTAGTAATAAATTTAATTCTTCTTGCGTAACGTATGGTACCATCTGTTCCCAAACTGCAATACTTGCCTTTTTGAGTAGAGCTTTCTTTTGAGCAAGTAAAGAGAGTAAAATTTCTGTGACCGACGAGAGTTGCTTTTCGGATTCCTGATTTACCTTATCATAAATATCCTGTAATTCACCCAATGTTCCGACAGATTCACTGTCACCGGTATATAATTGTAAGAGACAAGTAGCAAAAAGAGACCCAAGTCCGGCCAAATACGATTTTTCTTTCGAGGAACCAATTTCCTTTAGAATCTCCAAGGACTTCTTCTCAACATTAGCTAACTCTTCATCTAATTCAGAAACAAGTTTCTTTCCGGATTTTAAGCCTTCTTGTATTTTCAATACAACAATATATTGAGGGGATACTTCAGTTCCTAATTGGGAGTTATTGTTCAATTCAGAGAGAATCGAGAACAGCCTTTCTTTAGAAAGTTCGTGTAAAACTTCATTATCGTTTGCGAAGAATGAATATTCAACGAGTTTATCCAGCAATTGATCCTTCACAAGAACTACGTCGATAGTCTGTTTGTGGTTACGAACTAAATGTAGCATGTTATCCAATACAAACTGGATAGATGCCTTATCATCCGTGTTACTGTCAATTGAAGAGCTCAATAAGTTGAACATGTTAACAAGAACGTCATCTGTCATGGTTTTGATAGCGGTAAGTCTATCCAAAAGCTTTGTCTTAGATAACCTATCAAAATTAGTCGACCCGTTTTTACCGAATGCTAAAGCATTGAAAGTTGGGACAATCCTCATAGAGTTTTGTTCGCATGAATGTATGATGACTTCGACAACTTGTAGAGCAATTTTATTCAGATGTCTCTTCTTGTCGCTGCACTGGTTAATTAGGGATCTGACGAAATTTTGGCTTAATGAGTCAGTCACCATATCAGAAGTTTCCAAGAGAGGAAAAGTGGTCTCAAAGATCAAGAAGCCCAAGTACTTTCTCTCACTAGAGGCTTTATCGTTGAAATAGGTCTCATCTACTACCATTTGCCAGAACTCATGGAACTGCACATAATTAATGACGCCATTATCCTTCTTCCTCTTTTTGGAGACGTGCTTACTGTTCTTATTCTTTTCTTCTTCTTCTTCAATGGTCTTTGTTTGCACTAAGAGCTTGAGTAAAATGTTCCAGACGAAGTGAAGCCTGGGGCTCCAAGTAGTACCCTTCGATTTCCCTTTGTTGTCCTGGTCCTCTGTGTCTTCGATGTGTTCGTTATCTAGCAGGACCCTCGAGAGCAAAGGCATGTTCCCCTTCGCCAGCGGATCGTTCAGCTTCCAGCCTGGGTTCTTCAACTGTATCTTACTTGCATCTGCAGTTTTCAACTTATGAGATTGGTGAATGACCAGCAGGTACAATGCTAGACCCTCATTGGTCAATGTCAATTTATGATTGTCGAGAACCTGGAACAGGTTGGAGATATCCTCGTTGGTGAAGTGAGCGATGAGCCGCTCAACGGTCTGGTACAGAGTGAACAATGCTGGTTCTCTAATCCAGTTCTTTGTCGAGCTGAGAGAGATCAGTTCCTCAACGAAAGTGGAAAAGAAATGGGTGATCTTGTCATTGTGGAGGAAAGCCTTTGTGAAGAGCGGATCACTGAGCAAGGCCTGCAGACCGAACAGTTTCCCGAACAGTATACCTCTTTCCTCTTTACCCTTTTTCTTCTTCGAGTCATTTTCAAGGTTAGAGTTCAACAGTTCGAGGTAGTTATGCATGTCATCGAGTCCCATTGGTGCATTGTCCATAGACATAGCGAGGTTTACAGCTTCGCTGAGACAAAGGGAGAACCCGAGTCTCGCACTGTTCCTACTAGAACCGAGACCTCTAACGAGTCTGTTTATGGTGTACTGCCATTCAGAAGCACCGTCCTCCGGCAGCTCTGAGAGCTCATTAATAACAGCGAGAGCAGCTTGCAGCCGTTCCTCGGGCAAGTCAGAGGCCAGCTTATAGAAATGGTCCCTATTAATCATGTTATAGTATTGCTTGTTACCTACAATGGAGGGAGGATACGACATACAATGGAGGAATGCAATATACAATTATAACACAATGGGGGGAATATCAGCCGTTTCTATAGTCGATGACATGAGCAAAAAATTTTCCAAGCCGGGTAACAAAGAGAGGTAAGAGTAATTTAGAGTAAAGTAAGCCTAATACGGTTTTTAGATAAGGATTTTTATTAGTAATACTTAGTAAGTTTTAATTAGATCGTTGATGGCGTGCCATGACAACGCGAGGTACAGGCCGTGGCGGGGGTCCTTCTCGAGGCAGCGGGTCCACGGCGCGGCCTGGAGGGCTGCCGCCGTGGCGGCGTGGTCGAGGCCCAGCATGGCGGCGAGCTTCTCGAACTTCTCGCTGTCTGCGGCGGGGTCTATGAGGAGCACGCCGTTGACGCCCGGGTAGAGGATCGGCAGCAGGTCGGTCTCGCTGTCGCCGACGTACCACACGGTGTTGTCTGCGCCAGCGTCACTGCCAGAAGTCTCCTTATCCAAGATCTCATGCAGCTTGGCGATCTTGTCGGACCCGCAGAGCACCTCGTTCTCGAACTCGCCGGTGTACGTGCCGTCCTCCGAGAGGAGCCGGTTGCAGTAGATGTTCTGCGGCGGGACGTCCACGAAGGCGTGGATGAACTCCCGCGACCAGTTCACAGAGAGCACGTAGCACCGCTCGCGGGGCACAGCCCCTCCTATCACCGCGAACACCCCGTCCCGCACCTCGACCCCTTGTTCTTCTCCTTCCCCCTCCTCCGCGTCCTTCTCCGCATCGGCGCTCCCGCTTTTGCTTGGGCTTTTGCTTTTGAGGTTCTCTACGTAGCCGCGGACATCCCGGTGGCTCACTCCGCGGAACACCCCTTGTTTCGCCATCTCGACGGTGCTGGCCAGCTCGATCGCGCGGCTGTTGCGCTGGTACTCGATCTCCTCCCTGAACAGCACAGGGAAGTTCTCCCGCGTGATGCCAGCGGGAGCGGGAGCGACAGCGGCACTGCCTGTCGCACAGGCAGTGCCACAGGCAGTGGCACTGGTAGCGGTAACACGTGCCAGAAGCGGCAGGCGGCGGAGGTCCTGGTTCTCAGCGTGGGCCTGGCGCCAGTTGGCGTAGTAGGCATCGGCGAAGTGCTCCCACGGCGGGAGGCCCCGCTTGACGGCGTACGGGATCCGGGCGAGGACGGAGATGGTGTCCCTCCTGGTGATCGTCTCGTCGAAGTCAGATACGATTACGTGCCTCATATTTTGTTTTTTTACAAATTACTCTATATAATGTTGCGACTCCTTCTATATCGACTATCAGTAAATGTATTAATAGCCGACTCAAACCGGTGCAAGTTGATCTATTTCTTTGATTACTCTTTTGGAAGAGCTAATTTATAAAAAAGGAATTTATTAATTTAAAAAAAACCCTTTTTGATTAAAAGAAAATGCTTTGGTCTCTCTTTTAAAGGGAAGGGGGATAGTAAGAAAAGAAAACTTCGGGCCCTTTTTATAAGGCGAATTTTCGTCCAGCGAAAAAAAAATTTTTTTTTCTTTCATGACGTAGTGCTATTGTATTGTATTGTACAATGCCCTACACTGCTCTGCTCTACAGTACACTACTACATTCTACTCTACAATGCCCTACAGCCACTATACAGCATTCTACTCATACTACACTACATACTACAGTACATACTACAGTACATACTACAGTACATACTACACTACACTACATACTACACCAGGTCTAGACCTAGACCTAGACCTATGATGTAATTCGCCTAAATGTAATGCCAAATTCACTAGCAATATAGCAATATAGCAATATAGCAATATAGCAATATAGCCATATAGCAATAATATAACTGTTAATAGATCAATATACAATACATCACACTGAGTCTTTCCTTTTTCCTTCTAAGGACCAGAAAAAAAAAAAATTTAAATTAATTAATTAATCTACCTAGAAAAAAAAATTTTTTTTTTTACATTGAGATATAAATAATCCTGAATTCACAAAGTCTAACAAGGGGAGAAGTAAGCCGGAATCAAATAATGCAAAGGATCAAAGCTTTATTTTCAAAGAAGAAGATGGAAGATGGAGTAGAAGTTAGGAGATTACGTGATGAGGAGTGGACCCCGCATGTTGGTGGTGATCTGATGGGGTCGCTGGCGAAGGAGCTGACGGCGGTGGCGGACACGCCGGTGCCGCCCTCTATGGATGATTTGAACATGGACCTGGGCTCTACGCCCAAGGAGCTCGGTACTATGGGGCTGGACATGAACATGGACATGAGTGCGCGGACTGCGACGCAGCTCTCTGATCTTGAGTATAAGCCAGACACGGCGTCTGAGCTGAATATATCGTCAGACTCGTTCGAGGGCCAAGAAGAAGTGGATGGCTGTAATAACCAGGAGTATGACGTCGAGGAGGATTACGAGGAGGACGAGGACGAATACGTGGAGCTGGAGAAGGAGTACACTAATAAGCCGCTTCGGTTTGCTGAGCAGGTCGAGTTGAAAGGGTATACGCTGATCGAGAAGATCGGGGAAGGCGCTTTCTCAAAGGTCTTTGCGGGTATACCTGACCGCAGCAGCGAGAATGCGTTCTTAGCTAGAAACTTCAAGCAGGTGGCGGTCAAAGTGATCAACAAGCACGACCTCGACATCTCAACCAAAGAACAGGAGGCCAAGAACAAGAGACACAACAAGGACAAAGACAGTAGGATGTCCTCTAGAGAGCAGGTATTGAAAGAGGTCAGGATACACAAGTCTGCCTCCTCCGGCAGCCCCTACATCGTCGGGTTCGTTGACTTTCAGGAGACAAAGAGGTACTACTACATTATACAAGAGCTGCTAGACGGTGGTGAGATCTTCAACGAGATCGTGAGACTCACATATTTCAGCGAGGACCTGACCAGACATGTGATAAAGCAGGTCGCCCTTGCTGTGCGCCATCTGCACACGATGGGTATAGTTCATAGAGACATCAAACCGGAGAACCTGTTGTTCAAGAGCATCGAGTACATTCCTTCCAAGTCCAGGAAGTTCCGCAAGAGCGACGACCCAGCTACAAAGGCAGATGAAGGTGTGTTCATACCCACCATCGGTGGCGGGGGTATCGGTATAGTGAAGCTCGCAGATTTCGGTCTTTCGAAGCAGATATACCAGACCAACACAAAGACCCCCTGCGGTACCATCGGGTACACTGCACCCGAGGTGGTGAAGGACGAGCGGTACTCGATGAAGGTCGACATGTGGGGGCTTGGCTGTGTCCTGTACACCATGCTATGCGGGTTCCCACCGTTCTACGACGAGAAGATCGACGTGCTCACGGAGAAGATCAGCCGCGGTGAGTATACGTTCTTAGAGCCTTGGTGGGACGAGATCAGCGACGGCGCCAAACACGCCGTGCGCAAGCTGCTAGAGGTCGACCCCGAGAAACGGTACGACATCGACGAGTTCCTCAGCGACCCCTGGCTCAACACCTTCGACACGTTCGCCAACAGACGCAAGAAGAAGCTACAAGAAGAGAGAGAACTCGAGGAGAAGAAGAAGATAATGAAACGCAGACGCCGCAAGAACGCTTTCGAACGCGACCCTTCCTTGCTATACTCCCCAGCAGCAGTGGCCATGCGCGACGCCTTCGACATCAGTAACGCTGTCCAGAGAGACGAAGTCGATAAGAGAACACCAGGAGGCGCTAAACACGACCTCGGCACTCTACCTGAGGACGACCTCTACGAGAACCTAGACGAAAAGATGTTCAAACTACAACTAAACACCTCAACTATCCTAAAGAGACGTAAAGAAGAACCACAACAGTCACCACTAAAACAACAGGTCTAAAAAAAAAAGAAAATAAAAGTATATATAAATAAGTTTAATATCAAATTAAAAAATACCAATATCAAAAAGCAAGAAAAAAAAGCAATACATAATAGAACATAATAAACTTATTAAGTATAATGATAAACCAGAGTTGTCACGTAATACGTAAAAAAGAAAGAAACTAAAAAAAGAAAGAAGTATCACTGTTAACGAAAGCTCATCGCAAGAAAAAAAATTTTTTTTTCAGGGCCGTTTCTTTTTTTTTTTGGGTTCGTTGTGCGGCATGTTCTAAGCGAATTTGTTTTTTTGTGATGAAAAAAATTTTTTTTGAATTTTTTTTTTCAGTTTGGGCGAATTTGAAAAAAAAACAACGGTGCGTTGTGCGGGTGGTCTGTGGGAAGTTGATGCAAAAACCAACATGGTCAATGAAAAATTTTTTTTCAAAGCTCATTGCTTTAATTATTTTTTTTCATTCAAATCCCAATTAGTATTTAAAGGTGATGGGAACATCTTTGAAATGTTTGAAATATTTTTTTTATTATTTTATTATTTAATTATCTCTTCTTGTTTTTTATTGTTTTTGGTTTTTGGAGATTTCAAGAACTACAACTAAAATAAGACCAT
This sequence comes from Nakaseomyces bracarensis, assembly GCF_045282275.1. Classification (NCBI taxonomy): domain Eukaryota; kingdom Fungi; phylum Ascomycota; class Saccharomycetes; order Saccharomycetales; family Saccharomycetaceae; genus Nakaseomyces; species Nakaseomyces bracarensis. The sequence goes on from NW_027263960.1 coordinate 103,235, forward strand.
TAAAATGACTGACTCTGATCAATCTCTTAAGGTTCTAGAAGAGCTGTTCAAGAATCTATCTGTTGCCACTCCAGACAACAGAGTTGAAGCTGCTCAAGAGGTTGCTTCATTCTTGAATGGTAACATTATTGAGCATGACATTCCTGAGAAGTTCTTCGAGGAGTTGACTAAGGCTGTCTCTGACAAGAAGACTGCTGCCAACTTCTTGGAAGCTGTTGCTCACATTTCCAACGAGTCCAACTTGTCTCCATCTGTTGAGCCATTCGTTGTCCAGTTGGTTCCAGCTATCTGTGCCAAGGCTGGTGAGAAGGACAAGGACATCCAAACTGTTGCTTCCAAGACCTTGATTGCCATTGTCAAGGCCATCTCTCCAGTTGCTATCAAGGCTTTGTTGCCTCACTTGACCCACTCTTTGGAGACCACCAGCAAGTGGCAAGAGAAGGTTGCCGTTTTGGCTGCCATCTCTGCTCTTGTTGACGCTGCCAAGGAGCAAGTCGCTTTGAGAATGCCTGAGTTGATCCCAGTCTTGTCCGAGACTATGTGGGATACCAAGAAGGAAGTCAAGGATGCTGCTACTGCTACCATGACCAAGGCCACCGAAACCGTTGACAACAAGGATATTGAACGTTTCATTCCTCAGTTGATCTCCTGTATCGCTGACCCAAAGCAAGTCCCAGAAACCGTCCACTTGTTGGGTGCCACCACTTTCGTCGCCGAAGTTACTCCAGCTACTTTGTCCATCATGGTCCCATTGTTGTCCAGAGGTTTGGCTGAAAGAGAAACTTCCATCAAGCGTAAGGCTGCTGTCATTATCGACAACATGTGTAAGTTGGTCGAAGACCCACAAGTCGTTGCTCCTTTCTTGGGTAAGCTATTGCCAGGTTTGAAGAACAACTTTGCTACCATCGCTGACCCAGAAGCCAGAGAAGTCACTTTGAGAGGTTTGAAGACCTTGAGAAGAGTCGGTAACGTCGGTGACAACGATGAATTGCCAGAAGTCTCTCACGCTGGTGACGTCGAAACCACCTTGGGTGTTATCAACGAATTGTTGAAGGACCAAAAGGTCGCTCCAAGATTCAAGATTGTCGTCGAATACATTGCTGCTATGGCCGGTAACTTGATCGACGAAAGAGTCATTGACCAACAAGCTTGGTTCACTCACATCACCCCATACATGACCGTTTTCTTGCATGAAAGAACCGCCAAGGACATCTTGGATGACTTCAGAAAGAGAGCTGTCGACAACATCCCAGTCGGTCCAAACTTCGACGACGAAGAAGACGAAGGTGAGGATCTATGTAACTGTGAATTCTCCTTGGCTTACGGTGCTAAGATCTTGTTGAACAAGACTCAATTGAGATTGAAGAGAGGTAGAAGATACGGTCTATGTGGTCCAAACGGTGCTGGTAAGTCCACTTTGATGAGAGCTATCGCTAACGGTCAAGTCGACGGTTTCCCAACCCAAGAAGAATGTATGACTGTCTACGTCGAACACGACATTGACGGTACTCACGCTGAAACCTCTGTCGTTGACTACGTCGTCTCCTCCGAGGTCGGTACCAAGGAAGAAATCACCAACAAGTTGCTAGAGTTCGGTTTCACCAACGAAATGATCAACATGCCAATCTCCTCCCTATCTGGTGGTTGGAAGATGAAGTTGGCTTTGGCCAGAGCCGTCTTGAAGAACGCTGATATCTTGTTGTTGGATGAACCAACTAACCATTTGGATACCGTTAACGTCGCTTGGTTGGTTAACTACTTGAACACTTGTGGTATTACCTCCGTCATTGTTTCTCACGACTCCGGTTTCTTGGACAATGTCTGTCAATACATTATCCACTACGAAGGTTTGAAGTTGAGAAAGTACAAGGGTAACTTGTCCGAGTTCGTCAAGAAGTGCCCAACTGCTCAATCTTACTACGAATTGGGTGCCTCTGACTTGGAATTCAGATTCCCAGAACCAGGTTACCTAGAAGGTGTTAAGACCAAGCAAAAGGCTATCGTCAAGGTCTCTAACATGACCTTCCAATACCCAGGTACCACTAAGCCACAAATCGAAGACGTTTCTTTCCAATGTTCCTTGTCTTCCAGAATTGCTGTCATTGGTCCAAACGGTGCTGGTAAGTCTACTTTGATTAACGTCTTGACCGGTGAATTGCTACCAACTGAAGGTGAAGTCTACACTCACGAGAACTGTAGAATTGCCTACATTAAGCAACACGCTTTTGCCCATATCGAAGCCCACTTGGACAAGACTCCATCTGAATATATCCAATGGAGATTCCAAACTGGTGAAGATAGAGAAACCATGGACAGAGCTAACAGACAAATCAACGAAAACGATGCTGAAGCTATGAACAAGATCTTCAAGATCGAAGGTACCCCAAGAAGAATCCAAGGTATCCACGCCAGAAGAAAGTTCAAGAACACCTACGAGTACGAATGTTCTTTCTTGTTGGGTGAAAACATCGGTATGAAGTCTGAGAGATGGGTTCCAATGATGTCTGTTGACAACGCTTGGTTGCCAAGAGGTGAATTGGTCGAATCTCACTCCAAGATGGTTGCTGAAGTTGATATGAAGGAAGCTTTGGCTTCCGGTCAATTCCGTCCATTGACCAGAAAGGAAATCGAAGAGCACTGTGCTATGTTGGGTCTAGAAGCCGAATTGGTTTCTCACTCCAGAATCAGAGGTTTGTCTGGTGGTCAAAAGGTCAAGTTGGTCTTGGCTGCTTGTTCATGGCAAAGACCTCACTTGATCGTCTTGGATGAACCTACCAACTATTTGGACAGAGACTCTTTGGGTGCTTTGTCCAAGGCTTTGAAGGCTTTCGAGGGTGGTGTTATCATCATTACTCACTCTGCTGAGTTCACCAAGAACTTGACTGAAGAAGTCTGGGCCGTCAAGGATGGTAAGATGACTCCATCTGGTCACAACTGGGTCACCGGTCAAGGTGCTGGTCCAAGAATCGAAAAGAAGGACGACGAAGAGGACAAGTTCGACGCTATGGGTAACAAGATTGCCGGTGGTAAGAAGAAGAAGAAGTTGTCTTCCGCTGAATTGAGAAAGAAGAAGAAGGAGAGAATGAAGAAGAAGAAGGAATTGGGTGACGCTTACGTCTCTTCCGATGACGAAGGCTTCTAAGCTTAAATGATAGATTTTAAAAGAAGATAAAAAGTTTTCATTTTTATTTTTATTTTTTATTCATTTTTACATTTTTCTCACCTTTTTTTTTTTTTCAGGCCCAATAAAAACTCAATCGGTTCATGATGTTTAATTATTATTTCTTAATTTATTATATTTTTATCTCATAAAGAGATATTACTTCTTTATTATACATTTTTCCAAATTTATTTTATTATATTTAGGTATCTATATGTTTCATCTGTTGTACTATTGTTAATAAAATATAGATAAATTTTTTTAAAAAGAAAGAAACTCTCTACAATATCAATGTCTGATCTGTAATATATTGGTTACTCATTAATGAATATATAACGACCGATATACTAATGTGAATCCAGAACTTATATAGTTGCCATAGTTCTCACACCCTTACGGCTTCCTTTGAAAAAAATCTATAAAATGACGTATTTCTCGGGGTTGCCTTCTACAGGCTTCTCGAGGGACTGAAAAATTAATTAATTAATAATTAAAGGGCAACTTGCAAGATATTGTTGATCCGACAAATAGCTCAATTAAAGTATATTCTTCAAAGAAAGTATTTACTATAAGTACTCATCACGAACCATTGCATTTCCCATTCTCAAAAAAAGGTTAGTTTTTTAATTTACTTCTTTTATTTCGAATAAGCTCTAATTTTTCAAATATATTGAATACATATAACAAAAAACTTATCAAAAGACGCTATTTGAAAGCTTTTGTGTACAAGAAAACATGTCGAGGCTATTTAGGTTGTATGAACATCAGTTGAAGGTGCGTCCAAAGTTGACGAATGCTATAATGACCGGTTCTCTTTTCGGTATTGGTGATGTCTCAGCTCAGCTGTTCTTCCCGAACAGCCCTCAGCTGCCTCCATCCGTACAGGATATTGAGGCTAAACCTTCTTATGATATACCTAGGACCGTGCGGGCTGTGGTCTACGGTTCAATGATCTTCTCCTTCATCGGAGACAAGTGGTACAGAGTTCTAAACAGTAAAGTACGGATCAAAGGCAGAAAACCAAACGATTGGGCTAATATGGTACTGAAAGTAGGGGTAGACCAGTTAGGGTTTGCTCCCTTAGGTCTCCCATTCTATTTCGGCTGCATGTCTCTCCTTGAAGGTAAGGGACTCGGTGCTGCCAAGGAGAAAATACAGCTACAATGGTGGGACACCTTGCTCACCAATTGGTGTGTGTGGCCTATGTTCCAACTTATCAATTTCTCACTAGTGCCTGTCCAGCACAGGCTATTGGCTGCAAATGTAGTGGCTATTTTCTGGAACACCTTCTTAAGCTACACAAACTCACAAATGGACTCTCAGCACAAACTAGCTGTGCAATACCCACCTACCGTTCAGTAAATATATACTCCGTTATTATTACAAGGACGAGCTATAATTGAACCAAGAACAAATGCATTTGTATAACATATATTACACGGGGTGTGTGAGAGTTTCTGTTATGGTTCACTATGGAATTACTTTTATATCTGGTTTATGATACAACTACAGGGAGACAAAGGCTATGAGCCATGTTGTTATAGCTTCCTATTATATATTTATATACTTTATTCTTTCATAGATTGGCTGGCTAATCGCAATATCACAATAAATTCTTATATTACTCTAATTTATAATCTCTTGCTACGGGAGTTTCTGTGTCCGGGCCTATATTTTCGCATTCCAGGCTCTATGGAATGACAAACAGGCAAGGAACCCAATGCCAATTACTAAAAGGTGTCAACTGGGGGATGTCAAATATTGGTTATGAGGGGCACATTGAGTTCGTTACAATAACTAGTCTATATAAACATACTACATATAAAATTAAGCTCTGTTGCTAATCTAGTAGACGTTAAGGATAGCCAAAATTTAGGAGGATGAGTCTTCCAACGTTAATAAGGAACCTTACCAGGCCGCAGAATGTTGTCCAGGGAGGTAAGAGGGCACGGTTTTATGACAAAAGGTGGGTTAAGATAGTAGGAGTAGGGACAGTAGGTGCGGGCATCTTGTATGCAACGAATGAGGACTTCCATAAGAGTGTTAGACATAGTTACTACACTTTGAAGAGATTCGGTGTGGTGACACAGGCCCTTGGTAGGTGTGTATACCATTACAAGAGGGTACTATATCTTAACGACAGCATCGAGAATGAACATGTCAGAGATGAGAATTTAAGTAAGTGTCACTTGACAGCTGCGAAGATAACTCTGAGAGCACTGGAGAAGAACGGAGGTGTGTTCATCAAGTTAGGACAACATATCGGGGCTATGACTTATATATTGCCCCCGGAATGGACTCAAACGATGGTTCCTTTGCAGGATCACTGTCCTGAGTCCTCTTTAGAAGAAATCGATGAAATGTTTACTGCGGAGATGGGTGGAGAGGACTTGGCATCCTATTTTGAATGGATAGAAAACGATCCTATAGGAGTTGCTTCATTAGCACAAGTTCACAGGGCAAAGCTTCGTAATGGTACCAAAGAGGTAGTAGCCGTGAAATTCCAACACCCACAACTATATGAGCATGTATCTGTAGATGTGAAGCTGACTCAGTTTGTTTTTGATGTGCTGGACAAAATTTTCCCTCAATATTCCTTATTGTGGTTAGCAGATGAGCTACATAGCTCGATTTACGATGAGATAAACTTTAATAAGGAAGCCCAGAATGCTTTGTTGACCACCGACTTCTTTTATGGCAATAAAAAGTTGAAGCAGACTACAAGCATCAGGATTCCCAGGGTAATTGATCATAGACACAGAGTGTTAATTATGGAATATGTTGGTGGAGCAAGACTAGATGATCCTGATTTTCTTGATAAGCACCACATTAAGAGAAATGAAGTATCTGAATCTCTGGCACATATATTCAATAGTATGATTTTTACAGATGGCGCTGGTATTCATTGTGATCCACACATGGGAAACATAGCGATTAAAGCTCAAGAGCCAACCAAAGAGAATGGCTACAAGAATTACGAAATAGTTCTCTATGACCATGGTCTGTATAGATACCCAGAACTGGAAACAAGAAGGAATTATGCCAAGCTATGGCTTAGTGTTCTAGATCGGGACCAAACAAGTATGAGGAAATGGAGTTATGAGCTGGCCGGCATCACGGACGAGGAGTTCCCGCTCTTTGCAGCAGCAATAACGGGCAGGTCCGTCGAGAAAGCCCTTAACTATGACATCAACAGTGTCCGAGACAGCGAAGAAATACAGGTAATGAGACAACGCATGTTCAATGCTGAGCCACACCCACAAGGACAAACCAACGATGTTGAGTCTTTTGAGGGAAACATAGCCTTCAAGCGCTTGATGCAGATCCTCGCACACATACCGAGAATCGTGTTGTTACTGCTGAAGACTAACGACCTTACCAGGTTCCTGGATGAGTCCCTCCAAAACCCGTTGGGCCCAGCAAGAGGCTTTCTAATCCTGACTACATACTGCTGCAAGCTGGTCCTCAACGAAGATCTAGAAACCGCAATGAATCTTTGGGCCTCAAAATCTTACTTCGCGGCCATCTCAAAATACGTCACCGCTTGGTACAAATACATCTCTACAGCTTATATACGAGTTAACGTCTACGACTCTTTACTCCGCGCCCGCGATCTCATCAAATAGTACTTGTAATTATTTTCTTAACCGTTATCTGTTAGTGTTGTTATACTTTTTGTTTATTAATGTGGTTCTGAATGGTTTAGTATAAGGATTTGGTTGGTCCCCCAATAGAAACCCCGTAGTGCGCTTTTTCTTTCATTCTTTCTTTTTTTATTCGAGGAAATTGATATTCTTCTATGCTTTTGCCCCTCGTTTAGATCTCGATCGTTTAATTAAGAAGGACCCTGAACCATCCTGCTAAGAAACCCATGTAGGGGCGAATAAATTGTACGATGCCGTAAGGGAACTTCGTATACTCCCCTTCGGCAATCTCTGAGATACGATAAATAAAGTGAGGGGCCAGCGTGCGGGTACGGAGTATTGTTAGGAACAAAAGAAAAGAGGTCAGTTCTCTACGGTTGTTTCTCTGAGGTTTGGTTTTGTACACACAAGACGGCGCAGTCGCATTGTTCTTCTCGAGACCTGCGAAAAAAAAGAAAGAATAAAAAAAACGAACAATGGGAAGCAATAATAATTACAATTTTTAATTTGGAATATTTGGGATATCATAGTGGGAGAAGGGTATAAGTGTACTAGTGCAAGACCAGAATAAAAACTGAAACAATGGGCTCTTGTTCTTATTATAAATCTTGATAAAAGAAACCGGAAGAACCCATCATTTATAAGTTTTGTTTTTGGGATAGAAGAAAGTAAAGAAGAAAGTTTCCCATTGTTCTTGGTGATCAGGCTGTTGAGTTTTTTCTTTCTGTCCCCATTGTTCTTACAAAGTACACCCACAAAAAAAAAAAAAAAATACCTTGCAGTCATAAGATAGTTATAATAATACCAAAGAAATTCTTTTTTCCCTTTGATAAAAACAAACCAAAAAAAAAAAATTTTTTTCTAACTATTTATAACAGGTACTTATCATTTCTAATAAAACTTTTTATTTTTGATTAAAAGAAGTAAAACCCATAAGCTTAAGAAAGTTTTGAGATTAATCCAAGAAAAAACAAAGAAAAAATTGAAATAGGATGAATTCCAATATCTCTCAAGGTGCTAAGAAGAAGAGGAACAGAATTCCTCTTAGCTGTACTATTTGTAGGAAGAGGAAGGTTAAGTGTGATAAGACGAGACCTCACTGTAACCAATGTACGAAGACTGGTGTAGCACATTTGTGCCATTATATGGAACAGAATTGGGCTCAGGACGCTAAGCGTGAGATTACGAAGGATAATGAGCTTAAGAACTTGAAGGAAAGATGCAAGATACTAGAAGAGAAACTGGCACGATACATGCACAACCCATCCTCGGGACCTTTGAGCGCTACAGCAGCAAATTCCCCTGTGGGACTTATAAATTCCATCCAGGAGACGCCTATAAAACTAACTAATAGTCCTATTGTTAAGACCGAGGATAACATGGTGATAATTAATGAAATTGAATCAGAAAATGTTAATAAGGCTCACGACTATGATGAACTGGATTTAACAAGGCAGTTTGACCTGCTCCACATCAAGACGAACGGAACGATCCATCTAGGGGCAACACATTGGCTTGCTATTATGAAGGGTGATCCTTACTTGAAATTGTTGTGGACTCACATCTTTACCATGAGAGAGAAACTATTAGAGTATTATACTAACGGGTCATCAGGGAAAAGAAAGAAGAAAGCAAAAAAGGTCTCCAAATGTCCTGTGGATCACTCAAAATTCAAAAGTATTGATGTTAAACAACAGTTCAATCAAGCACCAATGCCACCACCTACTTCTAAACCCTCTACATTACATCTTGAATCAAGCGCAGGCAACTCTAATGGACTTAGGGGGTGTCCAGTTGACCATTCTGCTCTGACTCAAGCAACAGCAGCTAAAGATAGCCCTGTACCAAATAGTATGACCTCCATAACCGATAGAGCCCAGAATAAATGTCCCGTAAACCATTCAAATATTACAGAAACAAAACAGCAGGGTATGTGTCCAGTAAATCATTCTGAAATGAGTACAATGAAACCAGGAGGTGTATGTCCTGTAAATCATACTGGAATGCAAGCGATGAGTAAACCAGATAACTCTGGCCAAAATAATGTACCAAAATGTCCTGTTGACCATTCAAAATCATCAACACCAAAATATGATCATAATTATAATAAAGCTAAAAAACTGTCAAAGGAAGAGGTAATAACTCGATTATGCAAGATGCTGCCTCCAAAAAGAATCATTATGCTCTACATAGATAAGTTTTTCAAACACTTCTATCCAGTCATCCCTATTCTGGATGAACTAAATTTTAAAAACCACATAAATCAGATATTCGATCTCCATCTATTGATATCTAATTCTATTATTTCTTCAGATCCAGAAGCAGAATTGGAACCATTATCTTCGATGAACCTAAAAAAGCCAAGTGATTATTGTAATCTGGGTATTTTAGTAATTATTATGAGATTGGTTTGGTTATCATTGCCAATGAATGTTTGTAAAATCGATATCCAAAATCCTTTGTTAGCCCAACTAAATTCTAGGATAATATCCGAAAAACAAGACGAAGATCCTAATAGTTTAGCATCGAATTTAAGGCTAAAGGACGAACTTCAACTATACAAGTATGAAGTTGATGCAGCAGCGTTAGATCTGGTGAAGAATCAGCTGATAAGATTTGATGAAATATCTAGTATATCAAATACAAATGTCAATATTGCAACTATTCAATTTGCCATATTTTTCAAGTTTTATCTCATGAATTGTGCAAATGCTGGTGTTGCCGCTGGAAAGTCTGGAAACTTCGATAACGAATCACATCAGATATTATTGTCAAGTATAATGATGATGGCCTTCAGCTGTGGTCTCCATAGAGACCCAGATAATTTTCCACAACTGAATGTCGTTAGTTCGAATTTGACCACTGATAACGCTAAGAACACGGCCGGCCATGCTAAAACCCATACTGCTTCTTCTACTCAAACAAATAAAGATACCCAAGCCTCTACGGAAAGGGCTAAACACACTTGGAGAAAAGTGTGGTATTATATTGTTAGTCTCGATGTGCAACAATCGTTACTTCTAGGTTCACCTAGACTTCTCAGAAACTTGAATGACATCAGTGATACGAAATTACCATCTGCTTCTAAAATAGATTATGTTAAGGACATTAAAGAACTTATTGTGATCAAAAACTTTACATTATTCTACCAAATTGATCTTTGTATTGTGGCAGTATTGAACCATACTTTAAATATTTCTGTGGCTAAGAACGTTCGAAAACTTGAACTGGATGCACTTATATCAAACTTGAAACAACTAACCTGTGGAGAAAAAGGTATTAACGATGTTATTACTTCCTTGATAAATAATGGGCTGCTTTCAGGCTCTGAGGTTCCCATCGGTCTACAGAAATTTGATGATATATATGACCTACCAAAGCTAGACGAAATTTTACAGGAAAGTAGAGGTGCTCCAGGTGAGCCACAGTCTTTCGAAAATGGTACAGATAAACAAGGGTCAGAGATGGATAAAAAACTAGATTTACCACACGAGGCAACTTCTAGAGCTCTCTTCTTCTCGAAACATATGACACTCAGAATGTTGATCTACTTGCTAAATTATATCTTGTTTACACATTATGAACCACTCGGGTCGGAGGATCCTACCACTACTATTTTAGCCAAGGGTTACGCTCAACAAGCTCTAAATTTTGCGCTTGATGGATATAGAAATTGTATGATATTCTTCAGTAGTGTATCACATCAGAAACCTCTTTTCCAATATATGAATGTAGTCCTATGCTTTCACAGCTTGGATATCGGGCATAGAGCCCTTCAATTTATTGTTTGTCTAATATTAAGAGTTAAGTGCGGCCCATTAACAGGTATGAGAGAAAACCAGACAATATTCGGTACCAGTACTTCGAGTAGCTCCAATAGCAGTAGCGTTGAAGATGAAGGTAATGACGATAGTAATATGAAGAAGGAAAAGGAACAACTAAAACATGATGATCTACTAGAAGATATTAGTTTAGATAGTTCTGATAATTTAGCTGAAAAATTAATGTCACGTATGATATTATTTAGACAGTTAACTGAAAGTTTGTCACAAAAATACACATATTCGATAAGAATGATGAAATCTACTAGTTTCTTCATCTCGTTATTAACTGCTCCTTCTGGTTCAATTGGCAAGAGCTCTGGGAAAAAACATGGTTTTGGAAAGCTTATGTTATCTAACTGGAAGCACCCCAAGATATCAAATATGTCTGCTCTGCTTTCTGGTGATACAAGTGAAATCAATAAATGTCCTGTTTATCAAGATTCTTTAGGGTTCATATCTAGTAGACCTGGATCTGCCAGTCTGCCCTCTCTTGGTTCAATGAGTAATTTATTAACAGGTAATATCACGAGCGGTGAGAGGCTGACCCCACAATTACCCCCAATTAGGCCTTATCAACCTATCACCTATTCAAGCAGTCATATGAGAATTTCTTCTAGAAATGAAGGAGACCCTAAGTTCCCACAACCTGAGAATTACCAAACCAAAAATAATTTGGTACCTTCACCACTTTCTCCAGCTGGAAATCAAAGTAAGCAAAATTCTCAGCAACTTCCACCTATCTATCCTCAACCTCCGAGGTCACCAGTGCCAATATCTATGTTGAACGGAACTCCAAATCCACAATCTCTACCAGAAAGGTCCTCACCTTTAAACCCTGGAGCAACGACACCTGTTCCTGTATTTAATAAAATGTCAGATCTTCCCGCATTTTCAGGTCTTTTAAATAATGATGGCTTGCAAAGTGACCAAATACCACTTCCTCCATTGTCAATGTCTAAAAATAATATTGCATGGGGCTCTACACCTGAGTCGGAGCAAGGAAGTCATTTGACACCGAATACTACGACATCCTCTTCCATGGAATCGCCTGATTTCGAAGAGTTCATTATACAGAATTCTAACTTCAATGGTCTGTTGATAAATCCTACCAGTTTGGCAGAAGCAATGGGGAGCATTTCAGTTAGAGATGACTCCATTCTAAACCTCAGTACTTTTGCAGATACTAACACTAATTCATCAGGCAATCAAACACCTAACGGAGGTGTCAATAATGAGCTCTTCCCTATGGAAATGCCCTCTACTGACTTTCTTCCAATTGATAACTTTGCGATTGATGGTTTTATGGATGCATCTAAGATGGATATTGGTTCCATCTGGGAATGAATGTATGAATAATTTTTGATCTTTGATACCAAACTTTATACTGGCACAAGTTATATATATGGTATATTTTATATAGTTTTGTGTTTAATCGATTTAGCTACTGGGTAGCTTTACTTATTGCGTAATTTAAAATTTTGAAAAATATGGCTATTTATTTCTATTTATAAATATGCTATATTAAATATAGGTTATATTTAATATAGGTGTAATATATATTAGAAAATAGCGACCACCTGTATAAAGGAAGCAGAAATTCTATCAAGATTGTAACGCACTTTCAACTACTAGAGTGGTCGTTAATCGTGTGATATTCTAATTTCATTAAGAAATCTAGTAATTCAATTCTTACATTCCTTGTCTCTTCAGCAGAGAAGGTAGATATATCATTAGAATTGATATTCCGTAATCTTGAAATTAGCTTTCTTGCCTTACGAGAGGGAAAGTGCTTCTTGATTCCCTGTATATCTTCTATAGTAATGCTATCGTCATTCTCATTTAGTAAATAATCATCTTCTTCGTTCCGTAACAATTCGCTTCCAGTAGCGACATCAGCATCTTCTTTAATACCTTGTTGCTTAAAACTCTTCAAATTATTCGGATGATTACTTTTTTGTAATATCATTTGCTGACTGCCGTTACCAGAGAAAAGTGATGAGTTAAAAATCGGGATTTTTAATTTCGAATTTTGAGTGTTAGGTGATTCCGAAACAACTTTCTCCTCAGCTAAAGATAATGGTTTCTCAGTAGTGAAGTCCTCATTGTTTGATGTGTTAGGTTCGATCTTTCTTCTTGACCCCATATTATATATAGGTATTTTATGAAGAGTAACATTAGGTTTTGAGTTCAAATCACCGCTTGCAATTTTTTCATCAAAATCAGACTGGGCTGCCGGTCCTGGATAGCTACGTTTCTTTGAAGAGCCTTTAAAGATTGGAATCTTAACGGCTATTAACGGATCTTCAACATTATTGTATTCGAAATCAGGGCCATTAGACTTTGGGATTTTGGATCTAAGTGTATTGTGATTCTCAATAACAGTATCGTTTGGATCTGGAAGACCAATTTTGTTTGGTGAGTGGGGTCCAGGGGCATCCATACTAATGTCTTTGCGTTGTTTTTGTTCTAAGTTTTCATTATTTTCTGCTATCTTCGTCATCTCTAATTTTTGAATTTCGTTATTATTAACAACATCTCCTGAATTATCCTTAACATCTTGGTCAACACAAGAGTTCTTCCTCATCTGATCCACCTCTGTCTGGTCAGTGTTATTATCTCCATTTTCGAGATCTGAGTGTTGTCCATTCTCTGCATTACCTTCAAAAATATGAGGTGGATTTAGAGTTTTCTGGGTTATAATCTGTTGTGTCGACGTTGTTATTCGAATAACATCATTTTCAGAACCTTTTTCGGTGTCTGTATATTTAATTTCGTTTTCTATTTCATTATCTGGTGGAGTAATAATTGTTTGCTCTTCTTCCTTTTTTATTATATATTCGGATTCTAGAGGTAAAAGCCCTAATTGGTCCATTATTGGAACAGACCATTTCATCAAGTGGTTTTTCAAGTCCGAAAAACTGTTACTGTTCCTAAATTTACCAGCTCTAAATTGTTGATGCTGAGTGAAGCCTAGACTTAAATCATATAAATACTTTGATGCGATGTTTGGTAAACGAGCAACAAACTGGGAGAAAAAACCAATGTCCACTTTCTTTCTATTAGAGAAAACCATAGAAATCATATCTGAAAATAACTTGATAGCATTCTGTTGTGTTTTCATATCATCAGTATTGTTTAAGCCTACAAAGTAATCAAAAATTTCGTTCTTACATCTAGTTATCATAGTTACTTTTTCCCTATGGATTAGAAGTTTAATAAGTTCCAAGGATTCATTAGCTGGTTTAGTTTCTAGGAATATTCTTATCATGTCAGTGAAGTTGATTTTAGCTAGATTATTGTCATCGATAGTTAGAAGTACATCTGGGGGGATAAATAGCATTTCTTCAACCATAGACTTTTCTATCCGACGGTATAGATATTCATTAGTAGTTTCTAATAGAGGAAGATCCTTGACAAATAACAACAATTCGAGGCATTTTTTATCTAGAATATAGGAGATTAGATTAATTTGTAGAGATTCTCTTTGACTATCTAAGGATGATCCATCGTTCTTTAGTAGATAGTCTTTAAATAGATCATCTTTGTAATATAGTATGCTTTCCAACATATCGAAACGGATCATGCGATCAAGAATTTCAAGTCTGACTTCGTTTGAAAGATATCTGAGATACGGTAATAATTTCTTAAGATGATCCAACGATAAAACAAGCCTTAGCAAAAAGTTGCTGTTTTTTAGTGAAGGTGCCGAAATTAGATTTGGATACTCTATTATTAAGTCTTTTAAGACATTTAATTTTTGCTGTTCGGGGACAAGTTCAAAAAAGTAATCAAAAACAGCAAGGTCTGATATTTTCCCGGATTTTTTTAATAAGTGTAATAAGTCCAATATATCAATCTTGAATTTGGCTATATATAATTCCAGAAAAGAGACTAGTCCAGCAGAGTTCCAAACATTAATTTGTAGGAGGTCCTCCAGATCTACATTAAACTCTAATTTTTCAGCCAGATCAAAAAAATTGGAAATGGTTTCTGGTTCCCCGATTTTTGCTACAATTCTGGAGTACATCAAAAAGTCATACTCATGAACTGTTTCAGCGAGAAGTTTTGATCCAACCCAATTTATAGCAGAAAGGTCACAGCTTGTATCCTGCAACGATAAAATACCCTCTAATAAATAAACACCCGATATATTCTCTTTGCTTATTTGTTCGAAAAGAATTTTAACGACAGAGACTAGTCCTTCATTTATTTGAGAAATGAATGGATCAAATGAAAGTATAAAATTTCGAAAATCCAATGGGTCTGCTGAGAAAATGACATTTTTGAATGTGATAGCGAGGGTGACAATATCCGGAATTATTAGGTTCAAGACATTCTGATCAGCAGAATTGGATTGATATAGTGCCGATAAAAGAGATATCGATTTGTATAGAGCTTTTGTTGTCTTATCAGAAGCTGATAACTTCTCAATGTACCGTATAATCAAAAGATGCGCTATACTGTAGTCAATTTCGTGGTCCTGAATCACAATTGGAAGAATTATATTATAAAGTTCATCAGTAACAGTTGCAAACACCTGTGGAGGGATGACAGCAATGTCTTGTACTTGTATACCTTCCGATGCAATCACTTTTATTGGGTGCAAGCCGCGGTAAGATTCATCATCCGATTGACGCCCTAGTGCAGCAAGAAGTAATTGGACCCACTGAGATATTAGTTCATGCCTCTTCGAATTTGAATGCTTCATTTCGAGGATTAGATCTACTATAGGTTTCCAAAGGTGTGTCAAAAGATAGGAGACAGATTGATAGTTTCCTTGTTGATGAGTAATGCCGCAAGTTGAAAATACATAATCATTCATCAAATAATTAATACCTGTGAAAGTGCTCTCTTGGTCTACATCATGCAACACCGTCTTTATGGGTTTGATCAAGAAAGATACCAATTCGATTAATTCGTGGCTTTCTAGATATTTATGATTATTGCTAATACAAAATATCATTATGCGCCATACCTTTAACGACAACAATCTGCTTTTAGGAGAGTCCTCTTTCAGACATTCGATATTCAAATCGATCCATTTTTTGCCCTCATCGGTTAGTAAAAATGTGATCCTTTTCTTATTATTAAATAATAGTCCCATCAGCGCTAGCCACAAGTCCATTGCTAGCTTGTATTCTTTCTTTTCTAGAATTATATTCAAAATATGGGATCTCAACAAGTAACTCACTGTTACATCGTCAATTCCAGGGTGTTCGTTTATGCTTGAAGAGAAAAAGGACTTATGATAAATTTGTGGTAGAATATCTTTAGCCTTTTCCACTTGTAGACATTGGAAAACTTTCTCATGGGCTGCAGGGTGATCTATACATCTCTTCAAAAGTTCTAATAAAACGGAGATAGCAGCAAATCCAATTTTAGTGGAGAATTGGTCACTTGAGAAAAGGATTCTGCAGATAACATCCTGTGGTAGCCACGATGGGATTTGAGCTACCATTTTTTTGGGATATTTCACTAGAAATTGTTTTAGTATCATTAGTTTCTCACATATCACGTTTGTACTAGGTATTTCCTTAATATTTGATAATGCAGATATGATAGTATCTATTGCGGTATCGTCTAGAAGTTGTGTGCTAAATTTTTCTTCTCTTAAAAAGTTTAGTTGAGTATTTATCATCACTTTATTAGAGTTTTTATGTTGCAGGACATCGATCGACTGTTTAAAAATTCTTTTACATTTTTCTGCTTGATCCTCTTTTGTCACCAAGTACCTTATTATTTTATAACTACTCAATAAATTGGTAAAAAACTTCATTATTTGGACGTAAAGCCGTATACTAAACGGATCTTTCTTGCTATCGTTTTTAATTAACAAAACCTGTTCTTCTTCTAAATGTTTAATACAGATATCAGTAATTTGTGGGAAGTGCTCGGTAACACATAGTATCTTTCTTTCGTTTACATCTCCAGTATTTTTCAATGCACCATTCGAGAGTATATTATTCAGTGAGGCATAAACTTCAAACTTCTTTTCGGCATATTCTTCATTTGAGCTCAAGGATAGAATTTTAATTGCACCATTAAATAGTTTGGTAAATTCCTGTACACTTTGTGGATTCATTAAGCTATGAATCTCTCCACTGACCCAGAATTTTATGTCATCTGGACCGATATTTGGATCTCGAGTTAACGAAAGAGCCTCGTTGTCCATACTTGGAGATGATAAATGTAAAGAATTGCCATTATCGTTGCATTCACTCTTCACAATAGTTTTTGGAGTATTTCTCAAAATTGACTTCCTAGGTTTCGAAATAGGTGAATGTCTTGGAGAAGAATTTGTACTACGGATTTCAGAGTCATCACCCACATGGTCAGAGAAGGCCACTGATTTAGATGATGGAGATTCCGTTGTCGTTTCCGATTGGGAGTGAGTTAATTTTGGCCGTAGGTCCGCAAGAGGGGCAGAATAATCCGGCTCTGATGGTTGGGATGCCAGCTCATTAACCGAAAACACTCTCCTCCTCTTAACTAGCGCTTCCGCTGTACTAGTGACTGCCTTCCTCTTCGGGGTGGGAGATAACGTCATATCCTCCAGTAACGAATCACCGCCTCTAGACTCCATTGTGGTATCGGGACTGCTCACAATCCGATCTTTCCGTAACAAGTTCTCCAACTCACTGTTCCGATTGCTCATAGTTGGAGATCTACTCTTGTTTTTCTCATTCAAATGCTTGTCTAGCAGATCAAGGGCACGCGACTTACCTTTCCTATCTTTCCCTAACACCATTTTTTTCAAAAAAAAAAAAACTTGCTACGTTTTAACTACTCCAATTTAATAATAATAGCGAAAACTTCTACCTCTTGTCCGTCCCTCGAATATCTTTCAGTTTGCACCGTTTTTCCCAAATATGTTACTAATGCAGCTAGAGACCTTCTTGATAGAAAAAAAAACAACCGCTGCGTAAATTTCAAAGGTACCCAAGTCGTATTCAACTTATCTTTAAGCTTCTATTGGTTGATACCACTGCCAGTTGCTCTATTTAGATACGTACCCGTTAAATATGAATTCCCTGACTTGAACCCAGTCCATCGCGAAACCCGCCATTGTTAGGCCGAGACCATATCGCGTACGCCAAAAAAATTTTTAATTACCTGATATATAAATCACGTGATATATTACTTAATAGAGGGCTAAGATAACTGCTAAAACGTATATTGTAATTGCTGTATATATAGTTTATCTACTTTCAGTCCGGTATTTGTGAATAAGGAGGAGGGTGTGACCTAGTCGTAGCGGCTATTGACCCGTGATATTTCTCTACACAGCAGATGCCAGTCGGTTCTGTTCTTGCCTTGGGAGAGTAAGGTGTTGTTTGTGGACTCGGCCCATTTCTCTAGCTCGTACATGAACATCAGGTGGGGTTGGATGATTATGTTGAGTCTGCGGACACGGACGTAGAGGTAAGCTCTCATGACGTCGACGTTGAGTCGTTTCATGCACTCTGCGATGCACACAGTGGCTGATCTTGATACTCCGACCATGCAGTGTACCAGGATCTTGCCCTTCTTCTTGTAGCAGGAGTCTATGAACTCGAGAGAGTTGTTCAATTGCGCCATGATGGGGTCCATGCCGTTGTCCTCGAGGTTCTGTATCCAGCACACTTTGAACCCGTCCTTTTCGACTACTTTGGCTTTCGTCTCGCAGGTGGTAACTTTTCCGTCCTTGAACACCCACGAGAGTTTCTCCCCGACGGAGAGGATGTGGGTTATGCCCAGACTGCGCAGCAGTTCTGGTCTTTCCGCGTGTTCTAGAGACCCCAAGTACAGATGGTCTAGTATTTGTGACGGTAAGGGTCCCTTCAAGTTCGTAAAGTTTGATGAGGATGGCAGCTTGAATAAGAAGATGCTGCTGAACATTTCTGAGGTGATCGTTAGGCGCAACAGCTCCTTCTTCTCCTGGGTGACTCTGTACCGTTTTATGGACTCTTCATATTTACAAGCATTCGTTCCTCTAGCAGGACTGAACTCCCTGAGCAGCGATTGTAAGTGACCGAGTATTTGCAGGTCGACGTGGAAGAGGAAAAAAGGTCTTCCGTACTCCTTATGCACTTTGAATAGGACATCCTCTATTGGGAGATCCCATAGGAAAATAAGATATGATATCAGTAAAATCGACGTTTCCGTGTAACCGTCGGTGCAATACAGTAAGGTGTTATAATTTGTAGTTTTGTAGACCTGGTACATCAGGTAGCATGTATTTAATAGAATTTCGACAGAGGTGATGTTAAGTTGGCCTAACGCTATAGTTCCGCTAGAAGGGAACTCGAGGATGTGGCTCTCTGTCAGTGCGAAAGGTCTACCTGAAGTCTGGAAGTCCAGAATAGATACCAACGTCGACTCCAGTTTTTCGAAACTCGGTAGTGCTGACGCCTCATTACATTTCAGGAATAGGATCCACTGGTTGTTGACATCTGGTAAACGGTACAGTCTGTTAATATTGGAGCTGCTGTTTATTTCGTAGTCTACATTTTCTATTGTTACAGTTGTTCTGTGTATTGACGGTATATCCGCTGGCGGGTGAGAAAGAGAACGCACTCCGTTCATCTGTTTTAAAGCGAACTGTTTCCTGTAGTTGACGTTATCGAGACTGTTCCCGACCCAAATAGCACCCGCTATACTACTTGCGGAAGTAAACGTTGACAGTTCGAAGTTCTCGTGGTACTTGAGGTCGCTGTCCCAGCTGTTAAACTTCAATAGGTCGTAGGAGCTAACCAGCTGGTGTTGACGAGTCTCGTTCTCGGATCGAACCACTTCACCTATGTGGTGTAACGGCACCACTAGCAACGGTTTCGGCAGCTCGTTAAAGTTTTCAAATGCAATGTACTGTATTTTCTGGTCGTAGTTCCTATCTGAGACGATTCCGTCCTCTAAATGAATATTATCTGTATGGTGGTACAGTGCAATCTTAATGATCTGGGTGTACATCAGGCAGGTATTGCACTGGAGGTGGTTCTTGCCGTTTTCGAAGTGCAGGCAGTACACCAGCACATGTTCTGCGATCTCTACCATCTTGGCACACTGGAGATCGAACCGCCGCAGAGGGTTGATGTTGGCCTCGTTATGCCTGGAACCTCCAGCAGCTCCAGCTCCAGCTCCAGCTCCAGAAGAATTGCTCGGCAGACTTGCACTGTGCAGTCGGTTCATAACCCTATTCCTCATCCGCTTCAAATGAAACTTCGAATACGCCGTCGCATCCGTCTTCAAGAACGGCAGAACTCCATTACCCTTACACAGCGACACCATGGGCGCAGTCAGCCCGATACCCAGCGCCAGAAGCTCGCTCTCCAACGACTCGTCCCCAGCAGACATATCAGTCACATTAGGCCACGCAATAAACACATCCCGCAGGTCCATAGACCCCCGCAGCATCGCTATGTTGTCAATAACCCTGTTCCGAGTAACTTTGCTCCGCAGAAGACACACAGACCCAGGATACGACGGGCTACGTGACGTAACATAGAACTCATGCGCCCACGGAAACATCTCCCCACACCCAGGCAGCCGGTTCTTCTCCAGATGCCAGTCCAGCAACCCATACGCCTCGCCAGCACTTATACTCATAGATCTTCACGTTATAAGCCAGTGAGCTTCGTTCTTACTCCCTTCAGGCCTTAGCTTCTGGCTTGAGCTTGCTTAAAGGGCCCAACTTGCCCATCTCGCCTTATATAAGAAATTTTTTGAAGGCCTGAAGCCTTTGAGAGCCTTTAATGAAGTAACGACTGGGATTTGGGAAGGGGCACTAGACTGAGCATAAGAGCGGATAAGTATGGCTGAGAGCATGGCTGGTAAGGATATGAGCGTGGCTGGCGTTGTTGGTGAGGACGGGCGCAAGGAGGAGGTGTTGCGGGCTGTGAAGGAGCGGGGTCCGCGGCTACCGCTGTCGAAGGTGAAGCGGATCGGGAAGGCTGATGCGGAGAGTATTGTCACGTCTAATATGGGGTATATTGCTGCAGCGATGGCTGCTGAGTACTTCGTGCAGACGTTTGTGGAGCAGGCGCTGTTTCAGCAGAGCGGGAAGAAGAAGCACGGGAGGCTTACGGTGGATGATTTGGTGGAGTGCGTGCGGAACCGGGACGAGTTTGTGTTTTTAGAAGATGTGGTGAGACGTAAGACGCGTAAGCAAGACGTCCCAGACTTCCAGGACGCCCCAGACGTGGCGGACACGGAGATGGCGGACACGGAGATGGCGGATGCAACTGTCGTCGCCGATGGCGACGACAACGTCAAGGACAACGCCAAGGACAACGCCGATGACGATGCTGAAGATCAAATGGATGTTGATGATGTGGATACTAAGCCAATTGCGAAGCCTGTAGGTCATATCAGTGTCAAGAAAGCCTCGGAATCCGCGAGATCAGTACTTTCTATGTTCAAATACAGTGAAGATAAGATAACAGATAACAAAGACATTAATGAGGAAGAAGAAGAAGAAGAAGAAGAAGAAGAAGAAGAAGAAGAGATTGATCCAGAAGTACAAACTCAGCTCGAAGAAGTTGCTAAAATGGATGTTGTAGAGGATATTCAAGGCGGGGGAAACTCTGATACGGACTACGACGAGGATGGAGAGGATGTACATGATGAGGCAATGCTCATATAGAGTTGTGTCGACCGCAACTACTGCTATATCCTACAAAAATAATGGACTTGCATCTTAATATCCTACCAGGAAGCGTGATATCATATATAACGACATAGTTTACTTTTTTTTGCTGGATTTTTTTTTTGGTGAGAGCACACACATACAATGATTGATAATATTTTGGAAAGAAGGGCTATTGAATAGTGGTTTATTAGCTGGAATATCACTCGTTGATAACTAGTTTGAGCTGTGTTTTTTTGCTTAATCAGGGCACGAAGAAGGAAGGCAAAAAATATAAACGAATAACCATAAATAATGTCCAAGAAGCAGGATTATATTGCCAAAATTAAGTACCAGAATAATCTTCCGGCACCTCTATTACCTCCTAAGTTGATGGAGGTTCCAGAGAGGCCTGAAGAAAATGTTGATTCTCCTCAATTGATTGATTCTCTATATACTAAGACTAATGTGACACCTCTGATTAAGATTGACAATGACCTCGGTATGCCGTTAGACCTCATGAAGATTCCTGGGCTGTTGAACCGTCAAGACACAAAGTATCTTTATGCAGTTGATAACTCTGTCAAGCTACATCCTCATGACCGTGTTCTATTACGTGATCCCAGGATGGACAGAGTTACCACGACTGATATGTCTAAAGTTACTTTTTTGAGGAGAACCGAGTATGTGTCTTCCTCTATTATCCAAGCTGATAGCACGAAGAAACGTAATGGCCTGATAAATAAGAGACTGAGAGAAGTAGAGGACGATTTGTTGAGCCCCTCTCAGATCGTGGAAAAGGTCGAGAGTACATTTGAGACGGTAACTAAGGACTTGAGTCAATTACAACACCCAGTGAAAAAGAAGTTGAAGGCCGTGAAGACATGGAGTCTTTTGCCAGATACAGCTTCTATGGATCAAAACTATTTCACGTTAAGACTTGTTGGTAGTGCTGTACTGGATAAGCAAGAGAGAAAGAAACTGGCTGTGTCAACTGCTATTTTCAGACCTGTCGAATTGGAAGAAGACGAATGGATTTCCATGTATGCCACAGATGTAAAGGATTCGGAAAATCTTGAAAAGGATATGGAGAGAAACCTAGAAGAACAAGTAAATGCTGAAGACATAGTAGACAAAAATTACAAGTTTAAGAGATTTAGAGATTACGATATGAAACACGTTAAACAAGCGCAAGAAGGCCTGTCCACTCAGTCAAATCCTGAAAGCTTCAACGAACTGGCAATTGTCCTAAATGATGAAAGAGGTGTCGCATTTTATAAACCACTGCGTTCAAGAATTGAATTGAGACGTAGGCGGGTAGCTGACGCTATTAGACCAATTGTTCGTGAACACAACATTGATCAACTAAATATCAAATTGAGAAATGCTACGCCAAAGGAAGCGAACGTAAGGGACCATCTAAGAATGAAATACGATCCAATCAACTTCGCTGCTGTCGATGAAGAAGAACTAGAAGAGGAAGAAGAAGAGAAACCAGACCAGGGAGAAACTAAGGAAGAAACATCACAATCTGTAGAACAAGAGAGTGAAAATCAAGAGGAAAAGAAGGAGCAAAATGAAAATGAAAATGACGAAAGTATGAAGGCTGGATCTGAAGTTAACGAAAATCAATAGTTGTCTCATTTTTGTTGATTACTATCGGATTTTATGATATATTGTGTTGTATGTATGTATTATTTTTTTTTATCTAAATTCATATGAATAGACTATTCATTTTATCTTACAGAGGTGAAAAATAGCATGTTATTGAAGGGTAAAGACAGTTCATAATTATATTAAACATAAAGTATATACATAAAAAGAAAGTAGATTAATTGCAATTGCAAGCAAGAATAAAACAAATAAAAACAGGGATATTAAGCATAATTAGAATAACAATTTTGGAATGGCAAAAAACAAATGCATTATAAATAATTGAGAATATAACAGGGTGAACTCACGATATGTAGATATCGTCCAATAAAATTGATCAGCAACATAAAGAGGAACTATTTCTTAATGATTATAGCACCAGACTGCCATCCGCCTGCGGCGACAGCAACGCATGTATAGTCGTTTGGTAAACTTATTTTCATTGGTTTATTAATGTTAACATTTCTCATTGAGGATAACCATGAATGTCTTCCTTGATTTCCGTCAAGGATGGAGTCCCCAAGACCTAAACAACCACAGGATTGACTCTCGGTACCCCATGTATAGATTGTACCTTTTTGAGTCAAAGCTAACGTATGATAATCACCACTGGCTACCGAAATAATATGCTCCTCCTCATCCTCCAATTCTAACATACGGAAAGTATCCAGTTGTAATTCACCATTTTTAACATTAATACAATAACAATTTTTTTGGCTATCAAAGACAACAAGAGACGCAAAACATGCAATCAATTTACTTAATTTACCAGAAACAGGTAGATTAATTTCCCGAACTACTCCCCGGGAATATTCGTACAAGTTGGACCCTTCCTTGTTAATAAAATAAACAATGTTGTTCTGAGTGCAAGAGAAATCGACGATTTTCTTATCACCGTTCAGCGCACCAGTATTAGGAACAACCTCATAGTGAGCCTTTGCAGAACTATCATTTTTCTTTAACGCATCTCTTGACTTCCACGCAACTAGGCCAACGGAGTATATGTAGACACAGTTAAAATCCCAGCCACTGTCGATTTTCAATATTGGTCTTTCCTTTTCATGGTGTAAGAACTCAAAGTCGATTCTGACACCAGCCTCTGTTTCTGGATTGTCCCAAGAGTACAATCTATTTCTGTCATCCAGGGCTAGAATATGACTTCTCCCAGAAGTCACAGCAATAAATTTATTAGTATCTAGCATCTCCGAAGTGATTTCAAGGTTCGTAGGGAATCCATGCTCATCAATGAGATTATTCATCTTGAATGTGTCAATGGTCAGCAGTCTTCTCACATGGCTGTTGTCAGGGGCACTCTGATTAAAGACGTTTTCTAGTTTCTGTAGTTGTTCATATATATCATCATGTGGTCCAGTTGATGGAATCATGTAGTTACTGTTATATCCACCGCTATAGCTCGCTCTGCGAGGGAATGTTCCTGTAATATTTATTGGTGTGGGACCATTATGATTCATAACGGTGTATGACCTCTCGAGCGCCCTGGTTAGTTCTCTGAACGGGTTGTAATCGTGCTCTCCGGATGGAGGTGATGGGCCCCTGTGACCTCCACTAAAGTTTGAACCAGTGTTAAAGAGTTTTCCAGATTTTGTCAGTATTTGGAAAGAGAAACCACCACATGCTATCTGAGAGACAGCTTTATCTTCTATGGACCATAGGTCAGAACCTTCACCACCTTCATACCAGGGCACTTTCGTGGGGGTATTGACACCAATTTTGAGCCTGGCAGATCCGTTCAAATGACTAGTCTCTAGGAACTGGTTAGAAGACACGGTGTAGCCCAGTCTGGCATGTTTCAAGCAACCCCAGGTATAGACAGCAGCGTCAACTTCCCTGATCCGGTACCGTTCGTGCCAGTCCAGGTCGGGAAACGCATTCATCATGATCATCTGAGCACAAGTCTTGAAGTCTACAGTGTTCTCCGACTGAAAGGGCTCACCAGTAGTGTACCTGGGCACAAATGCCTTCAGGAACAGGTCGTTCCATAGCGTCAAGGATTTCTCATAATCCAGCAGGTTGTGGTAGTACCGGTTAGTATACGACAGGTTTTTAATATCGGAAGGCTCCAAGTATGGCAGCGTGGACTGTACTATGTCGGGTAGCAGCACTTCCAGCTTCTCCTGCTGGAGCTTATCGTCCAGTATAGTTCCTTCACCGGTTCTAGGCGTATTCCCATCGGAATCTTCCAGCCTGTTATAAGAAAGAGCAGACATATGTTATATATTTAAAAGCAACAGAAGCAGTTGTAGCTATTTAAGTTGTTTTTATTTGATAATATCACCCTGTCCTAAACAAGTAGTTTAAATATGTAATTTAAAGTCTATGAAAGTGTAAGTCATTACTTTAATTAAAATCTGGGGGAACAGAGGGACGAGGGAGTCAAAGGGATCAAGTAGGCGATTCTTGAAAAACTTAAGATATTGACATGACAACAAGACCTTTGCCCCTCCGTCAACGGCAGGCCTTCTCCTAATTCCACTGCCCGAACTGCAAATCCCACTCCCAGCTCGTAAATGTCCCACTAGCAACGGTTTATTATGATGCACGGTGACTACGTGATCACGTAGTGACAAAATCAGCTGACGACTATGTATTCGTTATATATGGGTTAGATACCTTCTTATTCTAGAGCCTATTCAGGACGCTTGTTAGGATTTCAGCCATTTTGGTCCAGTTCTTGATGCGGAGGTTCTCGTTGTTCAAGTGGGCGTTGTCAGTAGACTGGCCACAAGGAATCTGTACTGCTGGAGCCTCAAATATGTGTTCTAAAGTGCGGAGACATGGAATGGAGCCACCTTCTCTTACGAACAAGGGATCCTTTTCCCATGCTAACGCAAGTTCTTCTCTCAGCACGCTGTAAGCGTGGTTGTGAGGGTCGCCCAGCCAAGGTTCTGCCTCGTTCAGTAGTTCTATCTTCAAGTGATTTTGTGTCTTCAGCATGTCGAAGTTGGACTTGATGTACTTGAACAGTTCTTCTCTTATCTCTTCCACGATTTGGCCTGGGACTAACCGGATTGATAGACCTATGCTGGCTGTCTTTGGGATGACTGTGACGTTACCTGGACCACTAATCTTCATGGAGGTGATCGACAGTGAGGGCTTCGCCCAGTTAGTTACTAAATCGTCGGCTGTGGTGGTGCTGTTGATGTCGGCGATCTCGATGATATTCTTGAACCTGTCGTACTCGTCCTTTTCCAGTTCCTTGACGGTGGAGTAGAAATTTGGAATTAAAACTTTACCGTTGGAGTCCTGTAATTTAGAGATGACGTTAATCAAATCAGAGGTTGGTTCTCTGTGAACGCCACCGTCCACACCTGAATGTCTATCAGGTGCATCACTTGTGATGCTTACTTTAGCATTTATAACACCCCTTAATCCGTAGTTAAGGCAGGGGTTGGTTTCGTCCACCCATGTAGAGTTGCTCAACAATATCCAATCTATCTTAGAGTTAATCATTTTCTTATACTCTCTACAGACTTGGGCAAATCCCGGAGAGCCACACTCCTCATTGCCTTCAACCAAGAATACAACATCGTTACCAAGTTTCCCCAATCTGTATAGGTTTGTTACACTGTAGATAGCACTGACAAGGGGACCTTTATTATCAGTTACACCACGACCTTTCATATACCCATTTTCACAAGTTAATGTAAATGGATCCGTTTGCCAGTTCAAAGGATCACCAGCAGATATCACATCATAGTGTCCATACCACAATAAAGTTTTCTTGCTAGCGTTGCTGGCGTTCGCTTTAAAACAGGCTGTCACAATGGGACTGCCTCCGTTACTGGCGGGCAAGAGTTGGCAATTAGAAGCTCCTAGTTTATTAAAAAGTTGTTGTAAGTAGGTTGCGCACCGTCTTAACGCCATTTGATTAGCTGCAGTTTTGCTCTGTGACACAGTTCGGAATTGAATGAGGTCCTTCAATGTGTCAAGCATTTCTTCGTTGTTTATCGATGTAGAGGAAGATTTCGTAGAGTAATATGATATATCAGAAGAATTTGAAGTAAGTAATGGAGCTCTCATCGATAATCCATTCTCAATTAGAGGTGAGACATCCCATAATGTTAAAGAACCATCATTACCACCGGCTAATAAGTTGATGGAAAGATTATGACCAGTGCTTGTCTTCTCGAAGATTTCAGAACTTAGAATTTTACCCTGGTTAGGGTTCCAATGAATGGCTTGGTTCTCGTGTATCATATTAATACCAGATTCATCGATAGCAAATATGTGGTCGTGGTAGACCGAAATTGAAGTGATGTCTTCTTCATTCTTCGTTCTTAACGTAGAGACAAGCTGCTTGGTGCTCAGGTCCCAGATATTGATCACACCATCGCTTAACCCTGTGTATAAGAAGGGAAATTCAACTGCCTGTGAGATGACACTATCCTTATTGTCGAGTTCAACGTCTAACGGTTGCATCAATACATAATCTTTTACCCCGGAAAACTTCCATACCTTGTTTACGCCGTCACCACTAGCTGACACAATATATTCAACAGCACCATTATCCTTGCTGTTATCAAAGAAAACAGAGAACTCTGGATCAAGTTTGATCAGGGAATATATGAATCCGTTATGCGCGTACGGTATTATGTTATCCGAGGGAATTTCAAGGATAGCATTCTTCTGTACATCGTTGTTGTCGTCTGAAGTAGCACCACTATCTTCGTACCGTAATTTATTGGCACCAGTCCCATTTGGCCCATTGGAGTCAAAGAATTTATCGTATCTTCTATGTGGCAGTTTATCTATATCCGTTGTCGAACAATCGTTAGCTGCGTTGATCCGCTCAAATATGTTCTCAAGGTATAACAAGCTCGCATTTTGGCACCCAAACACTATAGCATCGAACTTGTCCAGGTACTTGACTGAGAAGATGTCACCTATATCGATCACCGAGTAAATAGTGGCCACTTCTTCGAGGTTCACGTACTCGTGAGACTTCGTAGTGCTCACATTCCACACCCTCACCAGCGAGTCCGCCCCAGCAGAGAACAAGTACTCCTCATTCTCACTCTTGGCAAGACACAGAACACTAGACCTGGTGTTCGTGTTCTCCTCAGAGACATCACCAAGCCTTATTGTGCTAATCAGGTTGTATGCCGGCAGATCAAACACCAGTATTTTAGAGTCCTGAGTACCAGCAAATAACAACCGCTTCTTGGGAAACGGCAGAATCGACAGAATCGAATACGTATGCGACCACTTGTGGATCAATTCAGAGTGTGCTGACATTCGTAAATACCAATATTTAATCCTTGTATAACCCACTAGTTTCCGTTCCTTAGAGCAGTAAAACCAAAGCCTGAACCAAAAGCAACTTGTATATAACTAACAAAACCGTGTGAGTGGTCTGTTATTATCGTTATTGGCCGTTTGGGTGGTTATAGCTAGTTTCTTTAGGTTTTGAGCCCTTATCCGTAGTTAGTCACTTCTGGCTATAAGGCGAGAGAGAGCTTAAAAGAGAGAGGACGACAGCCAAGAAAGCTTGAAAGGACTAAGAGCAAGAGTTAGAGGGAGAGAGAAGCTATACAAGAAACGCAGAGATGTTGAGACCTACTAATGTTAACTTATTCCAGGCGTCGCGGGCCAGTTTGCTTACTCGGCCGTGGGTGAAGTACCGGGATGGGACGTTGTTCTATGGTGAGTCTAAGGCCGGTAACAATAGGACAGCGTTGACCACTAAGCAAGGTAATAAGAACATGTATAAGGGTACTAGGTCGTCTGGTATTGGTAGACATACGAGCAGGGGTGGGTACATCATTGAGTGGAAGAAAGTGCGTACTTTTGTTACGCCGAAGGACTACAATTTGGATTTGAAGCCACTGGTTAGCCACAATGTGCCTGAATTGAAGCATCAGTTCAAGGGATACCAAGGTATTATGGATACCAAACTGTATATGGACAAGTTGAAGGAGTATGTCGTCAAGGGAAGGATACAGAGTGAGGCATCCGATGTGGATTGTTACGTTGAGAGAGGTTGAAAAAACTTTTCACCAATCATAAACATGTAAATACTAGAATAGTGAAGTATATATTATACTTAAAGAAAACGAATGAAATAAAAATATAAGCTGTAGATATTATTTATAAATGCTGTTAATATAGAAAGAAAAAAGAGAGTACAGAACTTGAGTTTTTTTTTTGATAAAGTATTATAAAAAAAAAATTAAGAATATCGTTGTTTTTGCATCAAGAGTTCTTGGAGATGTAATGTTCTTTCACTATTCATATCTTTTAATGATTGTAGAATTAAATTAAAACAACAATTTCTTTGACAATCATAATCCCTATAATTGGAAAACAAAAATTCATAGAGTCGTAAAAATGGTGTTAATAAAAAAAAATTTTTTGAAACTTTTCTCTTTTTATTATATTTACATACCGGCTGGAGCGCCCAAGAATTGACCTAGAGCACTACCACCGCCACTTTGTTGGTATTCTAGAGTGACTAGTTCTAGAATAGAGAAAGCACCAGCGGCACCAACGACGATACCGGCACCCTTACCCTTCAAACCTAGCAATTCACCACAAACGGTAATCAAGGCTAGGACAGCAGCACCGGTTCTAGCAGCAACTGGGATAATCTTGTTTAATTCCTTGGCGATGGATTGTTCTCTACGGCCGCTCAAAGTAACACCTTGTTCCTTGAACTCAGCAGCGATGTCGACAGCAGAGGAGCCGGAGATGGCTTGCCACTTGTTAGCGAACCAGACACCAGTGACAACCATGAATAAAGTGTAAGTGAAAATGGTCAATGGTTGTTCGGTTAGGTTGCTGATTAGGGATCTTGGTGGGGTTAGCAAGGACAATGGGAAGGTTGGGACAGCCAACAAGTTGTTGATCATTTCGTAATGACCTAAGACCTTGCAGATGATGCTCTCAGTGTTGTTCTTGGCAATCAATTGGATCAAGGTGAAAGCACCGATGTGGACGTAGAATAAGATAACGTAGGAGAAGATAACAGACAAGGAACCGACGTATAATAGACGGATTGGGAAGATGTTGTTCATACCACGAGCTCTGGTAGATCTGATTGGGACTTCCAAGACGACATTTTGCAAGTAACATACAACGGCAGCAATGGCAACAACGATGACAGTGGTGGTCAAGTTGGGCAAGTAGTCTCTGTTGAAAGCGGAGATGATGCTCTCAATCAAGGTTCTGTGCTTAGCTCTGAAACCTTGAAGCAAGTTAATCAAAGAACCTTGTGGTTCGGTGTTGTTGTTTTCATCAACGGTAATTTGGGAGATACCGAAGGTGTCTGAGACCAAGTTGGTAGCGATAGCCATAGTATTGATAACCATAGTACCGGAGGCGAAACCAAAACCCTTATCGATAACTTCACAGATCAATGTGGTGACGAAACCGGTACCGCACAATTGCAAGTTCAACAGACCAATTTGGATGACAGACAAGTTAGCACCATAGTAACCAGAGAAGATGAAAATGTTGGCTAGGACGAAGTATTGGAACAAAGCAAAGATCTTAATTAAAGTTTGGAAAAGCTCTCTGTCCTGTTGAACCTTGAAGTTAACCTTAATAACTTTCAAACCTGCAAGCAATTGCATGATTAAAGCACTGGAAATGTTTGGGAAGACACCAAACTCCAACAGAGTTCTTGGTTCAGCAGCAAAGACACCACGTAGGAAGTACAATGGGTCATTGACTTGTTGAGAGTCATCGACCTTTGGCAAACCCACTAATTGGAATTGCGCAAAAAGATATATCAACGCAGAGAAAATGGTGTATACCACCTTATCATCGAAACCAACTTTCTCAAAAGGAACTTCAACCTCAGGAATTAATGGCAAGAAAGTTCTTGCAAGGTCAATTAAACGAATAGCCATTGTTATTATTTCTTTATGTCAATAACCTTAATGGTTGCTTTATTATTATTTTTTTCCTTTGTCGAGATATAGTAAGTTTTTTTTTATAGGGAAGAGAAAAATTTTGTGTTATCTCTGTTTTTGTTATTTGGTTCGTAACAATTTCTCGTTTATAATACACCAACCAATTGTTTGTATTATATAGAAGTTATAGTTATGAATTTTTTGAATCCTTAATTTTTTTTTTTTTAAGTTATTTTCTTAAATGTATAAGAATCAATATGAATTCCAGGAAAAGCAAATAAGAAAGAATGTAATCAATTGAGTTGAAATACCAAGTCAATACAAGCAAGAAAAAGCAGCTAAGTCTAAATAAAAGAAAGTTATATTGCCTCTCTCTCTCTCTCAGCTGTCAATAAAAAATTAAATGAAAAATTAGTTTTGCAGACAGAAAAAAAATATTTGGAATGTTTACGTATTTCGTGATAATTCATGTGCAGCACAAAAACCATTGAAAGTACAATAATACAATTATAGGAACAGTAGTATTTCCTCAGTTGATTTGTATTATGAATTATTCATATTCTGTAATTTTTAATCTGTGTTTTTTGTCAATTGATTTGAAATATTATATTGATAGATTAATTTTTTTTCTGTCGGAGTTGGAAGGCAAGGTAAGAAAATGGACTTCTTTGTTAAGTTGTTTAGAAGAACGAAGGAACAACCTGAGTGTGATGTGGATTCCGTCGAGATGGCCAGCGTGATGTCTGTGCGGCTGCGTCCTCAGTCCAAGGCAAGAACTAGCATCAGATCACACAAAGATGATGATTGCTACAACGACAAACTCAACCGTACCTTAAAGAAATCCACTAGACGCAAATACAAAAGGAAACGTAGACATTAAAGTTTTAGCAAGTCCTTTTTTATATACAATAGGGTTTAACTTTTAGAGAGAGAGAGAAGAGTCTTAGGGTTTTTATTGAAAATGTAAATCTTCCCGAATTTCGATCGAACATACACACCCCCTCCTTATCTCAAATGTTTCCGTACAGCTGTTTCTGTGTTGTTGTTAGTCGTTTTTTTTTCAGTTCGAACGGACGTGTCCTTCTAGAAGCCAACTTATTTTAGGGTTTTCTAAGAACATACCGTACAGACGTGTTTTTCTCATAACATTAGCAACCCTAATTTACCAATTTGGTTGCTTTTATTAATCGAGGTTATTTTTTTTGTTGTACAGGAGTTTCTCCGCCCCCCCTCTCCTTTAGACTTTGGCCCTTTTATTTTTATTTTTATTTTTATTTTTTGTTATGTATGGTGGCCAAAATCCAACCCCCCACCCCGGAGAAACTTGTGCGGTGTGTTCTAGCAGAGATCTCGAGAGTTATAACTTTACTGTGCTCGAGGCAGATCTCTCTCTTTTTGACACATGTGTTTAATATATAAGGAAGCATAGATTTTTTTGAGGTTTCTTGCATATGTGCCTTTAATTTAAGTTATCGAACTCAATATATTAAGACAACCCAATATATTTTAAGCCAATTAATAAAGTTTTCAATGAGTGGAGAGACAGTATATGTACGTGGCGAAGGCAGTATGGTGAGACTGACTCAGGTCGTTGCTGGGGAGCTTAGAGATCTCGAGGACTATTTCGGTGAT
Organism: Nakaseomyces bracarensis; assembly: GCF_045282275.1. Lineage (NCBI taxonomy): Eukaryota > Fungi > Ascomycota > Saccharomycetes > Saccharomycetales > Saccharomycetaceae > Nakaseomyces > Nakaseomyces bracarensis. The sequence goes on from NW_027263960.1 coordinate 135,622, forward strand.
TTGCAGGAGTCGAGGATGGCAGAGTTGAGGTGCAGTGAAACTCTCGCAGATAACTTGAAGATCGAGGTCGTCCGCAGCACTGGCAGTGCAAGGCGCACTGTGCCGTTCTACATTGTGGAGTACGACGACGTCGGGGACGAGTTCTGCGTGTGGCGCTCAGACGGGAAGTGGGGCGTCGGAGAAGAGGTCGTAGCCGCGTGGTGTGAAACGCTGTGTCAGGATGAAACGAAACGCAAGCGCGGCAGCTGGCGCGGCTGTGGCGCGGTGGCCACGCGGGTGCAGGAACACCCGCGTCGGGCCGTGATCGAGTCATGTCTCGATAGATACCACATAGACTGGTCTGCAGTGGATACCTCCGTGTTTTGGAAAGTTCTGGAGCGGGGTAGCGCTCCTGCCCCTCCCACTGCCACTGCCACTGCCACTGCGCACAGTAGCGCCAGCGCTAGTGCTGGCGCTGATGCTGATGCTGGCGGCTGTAATGAGAAAGACGACGAGGAGTACGGGAATTTAGTGCTGCTGGCGCTGTTGAACACAGAACTGGCGCGCAACAAAAATGTCGTGCGGACTCAGCTAAGGCGGTTCTGTCACCGCATGGCCCGCAAGGCAATGCAGGAGCGCAAGAACTCTCTCGAGAGTATCTCCGAGGTCGAGACCGAGGACTCGTCCCGCTTGCATTCTCTGTCTCCTAGCTACACGCCAGCCTCGATGTCAGCCGCAGATGTAGATCCAACGGACGTAGATCCAACGGATGTGCCTGTACATTCGGATGCGGATGCGGATGCGCCGGGTGCTGGAAGTAGATCGGCAAGAGGGACGTCCGCAACGATACACTCGCCGCGGTGCATGGAGGAGTTCGAGATGGATACTTCGAAACAGATAATGGATAACTTCAACATGTTGTTCAAACCTATAGTAGAGAACTTCGAAGATGTATATTTAGACAAGTACTCCAAACATCCAAGAAGACGCAGAAAGAGCAGAAACAGAGTCTCAAAATAATGAAATTCCCCCCCCCCCCATAATAAGAATAATAATAATAATATAAACTAGCATATAATAAAGATACAATTGTATTAAAAGATCATATAATCCATAATAATAATAACCATATACGAAATGGATTTTATTTTTTTTTGTCCTGCTTATTTTCGTAAACAATGGGTAAAACCTTTAAAAAGTCTTGTTTATATGTAAATACCTAGTTCAAGTCATAATGATTTAAAGTCAATTGACTGCCTCCACTAAAAACCCAAACGCCAAAAGGAAAATATAATGTATAAGTTGCAAGTGGTTTTGGTACAACCGCAGTCTAGACTGCCGTTCGGTAATAACGAGCTAGAGAACAGCGATGAGCATAACAATGCTAACAATACGCATATTATACACGACCAGACACGGAAGTTTCTACATTTCACTAAGCCTGACAATACACTACTGGAATTAGCGGATGAGATCGAAAGGAGGTGTGAGAAGCTGTATACGACGCTACGGATGGACTCGTTTGAGATACAGGCGCTGCAAGACTCGAACTCTTGTGATCTGGACGCGGAGTACCTTGTAAAGGATGTGTTTGCCATGGATAACACGGTGATGGTCATGCTGAGTAATGAGCTAGAGTTTGATGATGTCGAGAGAGAAGTGCCCGCAAGGATTTCTGGCTACAGCAGGCGTAAAAGAGTGTTGAGCACAAGTTCGGGTTCTGTGGAACCGCAGATCCTAGTAAACAAGAGAAGTAGGCCCAATAACCAACCTAATACCCTTCACATTAACACAAACATTAACAATGGCAATAATAACAATAACAATAACAATAACAGCAATACACTTCGGGTTTCTTCACCACTGGCTAATGAAATTTCAAATGATGACTATAATGCTTCTTCAATTATGATGAACCGTAATATTTCGTCTCGCCTGGCAAGTAAGCCTGTTGCACCAGTCGTGAGGTCTTTCTTACCACCACCATCACAACCGCAATCTCCAGCAATTAGAATCAGTTCTGGGATAGGTAACGGGAAACGTATTCTGTCAGAGAGTAACAACCTAGACGTCGTGTCGAGGTCTGAAGTGGTGGACCCAAATAAGTCCAGACAACAATTATTGGTCCCGGACTCACCTACTAGTTACATCTCCACGCCAAATAGGGTAGTGCTGAGCGGTCAACGCGTGATGTCTGAAGCTCAACCAAAATCCTTAGTATTTAGCAAGAACAAGACTGGAAACTACATGGGACACAGTATAGATTTACAACTAGCAGATGAATTAGCCTTTGGCTCCGAGGCAGATGAAGATGGACCTGGGGTTGATGAAAATGGCGTCGAGAATTATTTCAGTAGTGGAAGTAGTAGCGAGGATAATAAGATAGAAGCTTCTCCAAGTAATTATAGAGGTAATATGAGGAAAACTTCTTTGGAATTGAGAGTGCAGAACAAAAGAGGTGTCTCGACAAATATTCCTATAGTGGAAGACGTGTTAAAGAGAATCGATAATTTCTCAGATACTGAAGAAGGACACAACACAGTCATTGGCCCGACAAGAAATAGCTCATTGGCATCACGTCAATTTGAAGTAGACTATAACACGAATTCTAACGGGGATAAGGATAGCACAAGAAGCATAGCAGGAAGTGAGGGCTATCACATTAGGAGTGGAAAACCTCGTGATATTCTTAATAGACCGATAATTGGCACTTCGGTCGAACCACCTTTACAATCAGTGGGTCCAGTAATTAATGACATCTCTAAGTTACAATCTGAAGATTTTATGCCAGAGGTTCAAGAAAATGTACACGATCCATTGTTAGATATAAAAGGATCAGTAAGAAGCAACATATCTGCAAATAAAGCTAATAGTAACGATGCAGTAGAGAGATTTATAGCTGCGAGTCGTAGAAGAACAAGAAACCAAGCAAAGACTGTACCAAGTAATGTTGAGAAACCTACTCCTGTTACTACACCTAGAGCTAAGGGTCGCCGGAAAGAAACTAACGAGCCTAAAGACCTGCAAGCTATAGTGGATAAAGAATTCCCTGATGAGATTGAAAGAGAACCCAGCCCTATTTCAATGGAGATAAAGAAATTGTCGAGCAACCCTGAAATGAAGAAGAGTGTCGCCGAAGAGAATCCTATTAAAATGTCGAAATCCACAAATAAGAACACTGCAAAGAAAACGACATCCAATGAATCTCTTGCAACGAAAACTCCTGCAACGAAAACTTCTGCAAAGCAACCTCCTGCAAAGCAAACTACTGCAAAGCAAACTCCTGTAAAGTCAATTCCTGTAAAGCAAACTCCAGCAAAGCAAACTCCAGCAAAGCAAACTCCAGCAAAGCAAACTCCTGCAAAGCAAGCACCTCCGAAGGTAAACATTATAAAGCAAATACTTTCAAAGGAAACGAGAGCTAACGAAACTGTCTCCACGAAAAGAACTCTAAAGCAAACACCCTCAAAAGAACTTCCCGCAATGGAAACTCCCTCAAAGGAAAGTGCAGTAAAGAAAACTCCCTCAAAAGCAACTACAGTAAAGGAAACTCTTGCAAAAGCAACTGCGGTAAAGGAAACTCTCGCAAAAGCAACTGCGGTAAAGGAAACTCTCGCAAAGGAAAGTGCAGTAAAGGAAACACCTGCAAAGGTAAGTGCAGTAAAGCATACTCCTGCAAAAGAAGGTGTAGTAAAGGACACTCCCGCAAAGGAAATTGCAAAGGCAACTCCCGCAAAGGAAATTGCAAAGGCAACTCCCGCAAAGGAAATTGCAGTAACGGCAACTCCCGCAAAGGAAAGTGCAGTAAAGGAAACTACCAGAAAGGGAACTCTCACAAAGGAAACTTCTGAAAAGGATTTTCCAACGGCTAGAAATAAAGATTCAGCATCAAGTGGTTCAAATAGTAAATCAACGAAATCAAATGCAGACTATTCGGCAATGAAAGAGAATATTAAGGATACCATTTCGTCATTGACATCCGCAAGCTCCCCTTCGAAACTACATGGAAGGATAATAAATTCAAAGTCTAGTGACATTACAAAACCTGTAACCAGCACAGTTAATGCAAGAACTTCCACACCACAGAAAGTTATTACTTCTTCACCCTTAAAGAAAAACGACAGCGTTTCTCCTCCAAAAAGTAATGAACCTATTAATAGAACTTTTACACCAATAAAACTTAAGAGCCCCGCTGCAAAAGGAACACCAAAAGAATCACCAACCTCTCAAAAAACAAAAAAACCAGTCAAGGCTTCTCAGTCAAAAAATACAACAGACAATAACAATTCACAAGCGAGTGCCAAGGCAGCAAATAACCAATTAACTAACTTGGCTCAAAAATATGAGCAAAGGGGTCTCATTAAAAAAGTGAAACTTGTGAGAGATGAATCTAGTGATGATTCATCTTCCGATAGTAGTTCAGATGATGACGAGAGTAGAACTTTCAAATCATCACAAACTAACAAACCGGAACCGAGGAGCAAAATTGAACAACGCAAACAAAGCTCAGCTCAATCAAGTCCAAAGAAATCGTCTAAAGAAAAAATTGCAAAGAACGCACTTTTTCTCAGTAAAGATTCTTCATCATCATCGGATGAAAACTCCTCTGTTGATGATAGTTCAGATTGATCTACTATATATTAATTGATGATTTTTTATGATAGTTATAGCATCTAAATATAAATACAATTTATAAGTTGATTATACTAGGTTGCTAGAAAAAAAGGTAACGTTATCCAATTGTTAATGTTGAAATATTTCTTCATACGCTAAGTTTATATAAAAAATCAATACGATTTCATAACTTATAACCAACTATTATGGTTCATTTAAAGCTCCAAAATATAAAAAAATATAAAAATAAATTTAAAAAAATATGGTTGCTAAGAGATTCGAACTCTTGCATCTTACGATACCTGAGTGCTCCTACATTGTAATGTAGTAAGTGATTAAACTTGAATCAGGCGCCTTAGACCGCTCGGCCAAACAACCATAGTAAACTGTTACATTGTTCTGATACAAGAAATGACATGAAGAAATATTCAATAAAAATATCTTTCATTGCAGAGAACCACTTCTACTTTTACTTGAAAGAAAAGTAATAAATGTAAAAAATTATAGTCATTAATAGTCATAAAATACTATACAGATAAAATTCCTTGATAAAAATCATTTAATTTATGTCTTTCATATTCATTAATATGTCATTGGATCAATAATTCTCGTCAATCAGTTATCCGACTCTACATCAGAATCTTCAGTTGGAACACTGGTGTACTTACCCTTCTTCTTTGGTTTATTTTTTTTATTTTTAGCTGGGTGTTTCGTGGTGGTTCCTTCCAGTGGTGCAGCTGCAGTTATTCCGCTTAAGTCGTCATCTGAAATGATGTCCTCATCGAAATCGATGTCTTCAGCTTCTTCGTCTTCATGCCTGATATCAAAATCTTCCATTTCAAATGAACCATCTTCCAAATCATTTGCCCACGTAACTGTTTTGTTAAATCTGCCGCCAGATTCATCGTTATCAGATAGTTGTGGGTGTCTTTTTTTCTTGTAATAGTCGGCAACGAAGAAAGGAGTTACAACGGCAAAGACGCCGAAGAACATAAAGAAAAGAGCATACATTTTGAAATTAGAGCTATCGCCTTCTTCATCTTGATCCTGGTCGTCATAGTATCCGTCATAGTCATCATAGTATTGATCTTCTTGATCTTGATTAGAGTGATTATTACTATTGTTATTTCCATGATTTTCTTGTTCTTCTTCGTTACTGTCATCTTCATCACTGTCATCTTCTTCATGGCTGTCATCATCACTTTCGTCTACATCAGTCTCATTTTTCTCACCTTCTTCTTCCTTATTGTCATTTTCTTCATCTTGCAGATCTTCAAGATAACCATCAATATCACCTGATTTACTAGAAATTAAAGTATCTTTGTCATTTCGTTTCACCAGTAGTACATCATCATAATACATATCCAATATACCTCTAGCAATTACACTTTTTTCATAACTGACCATGTGGGAACCATTGTAAATGGAAACAATTGTAAGTTGTCTTTCATAACGCACATTACCTGCGATTTCTTCCTTATCAACCTTAATATCATCACGATAAACCCAATCAAATTCCTGTACTTCATTGGTAAATCCTTGGGAACCATCCCACTTTAATTTTTTAATTGTATCATCCACACTTCTGGTATTACAGATTAAATCTTTCTCCCCGTTAAATAAGATAATTTCCAAGCCAGATTCTAATAAAGATGGTAACAGCTCAATAGAAGGCCTGGTATCTATACTATCAACTTTAACTGTTTGTCTGCATTCAATCCAGGCTCTTTCGTCATTAACATGTAAGGCTTTGAGAACTTTTTTATTTGACAAGAATTTCGTAACATAATGTGTATCAACTGGCCAGTCAAGACCACAGGATGGGTACTTCTCGATCACATCATATTTATAGACATTAATGCACTCTTTGTTGTTCTTTGTTATAATTTTAGATAGGACAGCTTCACATTCAGAATACGATAATCTTGGTGATGATTTGTCAGCTTTGTTGATGACATTCTGACATGATTCGTGTTGAGCAAGCAAATCCTTGAAGTTAGGATCCGACTTATCAACCAGTTTTTTATCAAGGGCAAATGGTACATAGGACAAATATTGAGTTTCAGGATCAATCCAACCGTTACCGATCATTAAAGCTTTCACATTGATTTTCTCTTCGTCTGTTTTAACATTCGAATTGTGCTTTGCAATTGCTTCGGCAAAGTATGGCAGGTACTGTCCAGCATAACTCTCACCAGCAAATATTATTTCTCTATTCTTATCTTCCGGGAATGTTTCCAAATAGTTTTTCAAGAATGTCATAAAATTACCGGTGATTATTTCCATCTTATTCGACTGAGGATAATCCTTAGCAAAGGAGAAACCTGTACCAACAGGCTGGTCTAGGAACAATACAGAACCCCGCATGTGCCAAGAGCCCTCATTTGGTATCACCTCAGCGTCCTCATTTAACCTGAACGGACCAATTTCCATAAGAGCACCGGACATAGATGAACACCCAGGACCACCATTCAACCAAAGAATCAGTGGAGACTCTCCCTCTGGAAGTATCTTATTGCGTCCTTCAAATTTCCAGAAAAAGTACTGTATATCGTTGTCATTAGAAGCTGGTAGATGCCCAGAATACATGGTTGGAATAGTCCAATCATCCGTACTTTTCAGTTTACTAAAACCAGGCAATTGATCCCCATCTACCTTAAAATCATCCTTATTGAACCCATACACCACTGAGGCAAATAGTAACAACAATAAAGACAGCATGGGAGTTATTATTTGTATTAGAAAGTTTTTTTTTGGTGAACTACTTTTTTCCCCTCCTTGTTCGTATTCTTTGCTTTTCTAGGTTTTATCAGATCCTCTTGTTTTACCACAATGTAATATCAGATATCAATGAAAGATCAGTTAGATATATTATATATGAGAATACTGTATAACTCCCGCAAATCAGCCCAGCCCACGAAAGTGAGAGGGAAGCCCTCTTTATGGACCCTCTTATTCCTATCTTAGGTGGATTTTTCATTACAAAAGAAGCACTTGCCCTAACGTAAGCCCTTGCCCTAACAAAAGCCCTACTTTTTCATTTTCTTGTAAAAGTTGTTACCCGGATATTTAAAAATCAACACGATCACATGATATATCAGATATAACGAGAATAGTCACACAACCAGTACGTATACTAGCACATATTTTCTCAAAAAAAAACATGACGTCACTACCGGGTAAGTACCCGTTTTAGCCGCCGAAAACTAGCATAGCTTTTTATTGTGAAAATATCCTATTTTTAGAAACTTGAGCATATTTCCCACGTGGGGTGTATCTTTTGTTTACATTTTTGTTTACCCCAATTTTTACACATAGTTAAGTTTCATATTTTTTAGCCGCCGAAGTCCAAAATGACTCCATCCACTTTCAAAAAAAAAAGGTATAAAAAGGGCATACATTTCCTGCTTCCCCTTCCAAAAAAATTTCTCTTTTCTTCTTTGCCTTTTACGGTTTGGTTTACTTTTGCCATTATGCTTTGTCATATTACTTTTCTGCTTTCATTTAACTCAAAGCTAAGACATGATGTATACCCTGTCGTTCGAAGAACTTACTGTTGACTAGTATTCTGCTCCCATTATCATAACGGACGTTTACCTAATATGCTGATCACTAACGTATAATGGTATCTATAACAAACGGAAAATTGAAAATAAAAATGAGTTGATTGAGTCATTGAAATTTTTTTTTTTGGTTTGGTTTTAATTTTTCTCGGGTGAAGATAAGATAAGATTAGATAAGAGAAAGGAAAAAATTATAGAATTTTCGTGGCTGCTACATGCTTTTCTCAGAATTTGACATACACCGACTGGATAAACAACCCTATAGGGCAAGTAAATGGATTGACAAGAACAAAAAAAATAACAATGTGATAATGTTTCCCGTGCGGGAAATGTCAGAAATTTTTAACTTTTCCATTACTTCAAATTAATGTAAAAGCCAACGGACCCACAGGGTCCCGTCTAAGTGGGCCTATCTGTAAAAACTTACTTTTTTCTTTACTAATTTGGTGTTTGTAGTATGACACATATGTTTTCAGCGATGGGACTCCAAATTTGTCTCCACTTTACTCTCCTTCATTATCTAAGTAAAAATTTCCCAAGTAATTTCTTCACTAGCTCAGAACTTTGATATAAGGTGAAAAAAAAAAAGAATTGAAGTGTTTAAAAAATTATGTATATATTCTTTTCATTTACAAAAGGAATTCAACTTGTTCTTGCCCTTTTTTTTTTTTTTCCAGGCATTATTCTTAATTGTAGTTATTGGACAGAAAAGGGAATACCAAGTAATATAAGAAAAGGATTTAGATCACCGCGATACTACAGTATTGGCTTAGTTTTCATTCTTCTTCTGATTTCAAAGCTTTATTTATATCCAGTAGAGAAGTTATTTCAACTCGACAAATAGACTGCTCAGATACAGATCCATTAACAAAAGCAAAAGGAATTAAAAAACCAAAAAATAAGACAAGACAATGACTTTGCCAGAATCCAAAGATTTGACTCATTTCTTCTCAGAAGAAACCAAATCACGTAAACCTTCTCCATTGAAGACATGCATCCACTACTTCGGTGATCCAAACATCGTTTTTCTTGCTGGTGGTTTGCCAATGAGCGATTACTTCCCATGGGATAACCTCTCAGCTGATACTCCATTACCACCTTTCTCTCGTGGTATTGGTGCTGAATTGACTGGCGCCGAAGATGAGACCTCTAAGTTCATGGTTAAGAAGAACTCCAAGGTCCATAGCGGTGACATTCCATTGGCACGTTCCCTGCAGTACGGTAGAAGTATGGGTCAACCAGAAATGATTGAATTCTTAAAAGAGCACACAAAGATGATTCATGACATGAAGTACAGCGACTGGGATATCGTTGCCACTACCGGTAACACTAACGCCTGGGAGTCCACCTTGAGAGTCTTCTGTAATAGGGGTGATGTCATCTTGGCTGAAGAACACTCTTTCTCTTCGTCCTTGGCCTCTGCTGAGGCTCAAGGTATCATAACCTTCCCTGTTCCAATCGACGAACACGGTATTATTCCATCTAAATTAGCTGACATTATGGATAACTGGACCGAAGGTGCTCCAAAACCAAAGCTTTTGTATACCATTCCAACTGGTCAGAACCCAACTGGTTCCTCTTTGAACGGTGAAAGAAAGAAAGAGATCTACAAGATTGCCCAGAAACATGATTTCCTAATCATTGAAGATGAACCTTACTACTTCTTGCAAGTTGGTCCTTACTTCGCCGACAAAAACGAAAGAGCTCAACAAGCAGAACAACATGCTAACATGAGCCACGATGATTTCTTGAAGTCTCTAGCTCTAACTTTCTTGTCTGTTGACACTGACGGTAGAGTCATTAGAATGGACTCTTTCTCCAAGGTCTTGGCCCCAGGTACTAGATTGGGATGGATCACTGGTTCTGAAAAACTTCTACAGGCTTACTTGAGTTTGCATGAGATGACTATCCAATCACCATCTGGTTTCACACAATCTTTGGTTAGTGGTACGTTAAACCGTTGGGGCCAAAAGGGTTACATCGACTGGTTGATTGGTCTGCGCCATGAGTACACTGCTAAGCGTGACCACTGTATCGACTCCTTGTTCAAGTACATTCCAAAAGACACCAACAAGGACGGCAAACAAATCTTCTCCATCAATCCTCCAATCGCTGGTATGTTCTTCACTGTTGATATGGATGCCAGTGCTCATCCAGAATTCTCTACCAAATACAACTCCGACCCTGCCCAAGTCGAACAAGCCATCTACGCTAAGGTTGTCAAGAGTGGTGTCTTGGTCGTGCCAGGTGTATGGTTCAAGACTGAAGGTGAAACCACTCCAGCTCAACCAGCTTCTTCGAAGCAGTCTTTGAACCCTAACCAAATCTTCTTCAGAGGTACATACGCCGCTGTCGACCCTGTCCAACTAGACGAAGGTTTGAGAAGACTTGGTGTCGCTTTGCGTGAAGAATTCCAACTGGCTTAAAAAGTGCATTAAAAGAGTACTCCTGTAGTGCTTTTAACGAAACAATAAATAAATAAATGAATAACTGTATTGTCTGTATGAAAAAAAATGTGATATCTGTTTGTTTGTTATATTCTACCGAGATGAGCAATATATATTCCCAGGAATACTTTTAGAGAGATAAGTATATATATACTATTTTATTTTACTATTACAACTGCCGTCTATATAAGATGATCGTGTCAATGTCATGCGTTTTTTCAATCATCTGCCTGAGACGTGTCCAACATTTCGCAGTTTGGATGAATAACGTAGACGATCTTATCGCGGTCCTGCTCTTCAACGTCTTCATCGTCAAGATCATCTTTAGTACCACGAATCTCCATTAGGATCCTGTCCTTAACTAGACGTTTCAGCACTTTATACACGAGCTTTCTCTCGTTGTGATACTCTTCCTCGGATGAGAACTCGTTTTCCTTTTGAATACAGTACCAATCCACGATATCTAGCGCGGTCAATTCAGAACCCTCGTCTCTCTCGACTTCTGATATCTTCCTCACTATCATATTCATCAATTCAACGTATTTCTCATAAGTGACCACAGTCTTTTGCTTCTCTTTCTTCTCCTTATGTTCTTCAACGGTTGATGTGTCAGCAACAGTGCTTGATGCAGGGGATCCAGCCTCTTTGGTTTCATCCATGACTTCCTCTTCCTCATCTTCGATTTCGATGTCATCGACATCAACACGAATGATACTTTGTCTCAACAGATCGTAGGCTTCAGAAATGAACTCTGGAGTAATTTCATCGGAACAGTTGGCTCTGGCAATAGCCTCTGATAATCTGATCATACTCTCCAACTGTCTCACTGTAATTCTGTAACTGGAACGACTGTAGCCCTGAGCGTCATCCTTTCTCAGGTTCTTATATTTGTCCACCAGATACTTCCTTGCCTCCTGGTTTAAGATCGGTTTAAAAGTTCTAGCATACTTGATATAACGTTGTAGTTGCTCTGGTGTATATGGAGATGTGATCGCATCGTCTTGTTTCATGTGTAGATCAATGATATGTGAAGCTAATTCTGTGTCAATCTTTTCATTACAATCATCAAGGATGACGAAGAAAAGGTCAAATCTAGACATAATTGGTGCTGTCATGTTTAGATTACCTCTTAGGGACATTTTTCTGTTGTATCTACCACCAATGGGGTTGGCCGCAGCAAGAATAGATGTTCTAGCATTCAAAGTCGCATGGATACCAGCCTTAGCGATGGAGATGGTCTGTTGTTCCATAGCTTCGTGAATTGCAACTTGATCCGAGATATCCATCTTATCAAACTCATCAATACAACAAATACCATTATCTGCTAACATAAGGGCACCCGCTTCAATAGTATAATCACCACCTTCTTCATCTCTAACAACAGCAGCGGTCAAACCAGCCGCTGAAGATGCTTTACCCGAAGTGTAAACTGACCTAGGAGCAAACCTACAAACGTACTTCAAGAATTGGGACTTAGAAGTAGATGGATCACCAACAACACAAATATTAATATCACCTCTTAATTTTATACCTTCAACTGTGGTCTTATGGACACCTCCTAGCATCTGTAATAGAATACCCTTCTTAACAGATTCGTGTCCAAAAACAGCTGGAGCAATGGACCTAACTAGCTTGTCATATACATGGTCATCCTTAACCATCTCTTGTAATTCACCGATTTCATCTTGACTTAAACTACTCAAAAATATTTCTTGGTCCTTTTCTTGGTCATGGTAAATGTTGCTGTTTTGAATTTTGGAGATAAATTGTAAGTCAGTCTCTGAATGGGTCTCTGAGCCTGGGTTCATATTAGAACCAATGCTCACAACATGACAAGCCAAGAAACTGATCTTATAAGTTAAATCACGAACACCAAGAGACCGCAGACCAGTAACACCGTTGTTAAGACCTTCTGATGACCTAGCAATTCCTCTAGTGTCTAATGAGGCACTTGGCTTTACACCAGGGAGACCTAATTGGGTGACATCAGGAACTACGATTTCTGTACCTGTGAATTGACATCTGTCACCAGGCTTGGCTCTATCCACTGCGTCACCTCTTAGAATTACATCCAAAGTACGGGGCATTGAGCCAGTTGGTATTTCGTTGGAGTTTTCCTGGATTCTTACCTTTTGCCAATCCAAAAATTTCGACCTCGAGACATTTAAAGTCCAGAAAGCTCTGTTTTCACAAGCAGGGTTAGGACAGAATGTGGGTTCAGTGTATTTGAAAGACTGTTCAATGTTATCAACCATAGCACGGCACATATCACATGTGAAACTAGCCTTATATAGCTCCGGTCTCACCTCGGAAGTTCTCGTTACTGTACCTGATATACTCAACAGAGAGCCTATCTTATCTGATCTGATATCTCTGATTCTATGCACGGTCGGTAGATTGAAGAAACTTATTTGAAACAACCTTTCCGTTTGTTCAGGTGAGTTAGTAGTTGTAGATTTCGTAGCTGCCTGGGAATCTCCAGAGTCACGCTGCACTGAGGGATCCATGGAGTCCGTCATCTCTTCTTCTTCGTTGTGTACTTTCACGGATTCTGATGTGAGCAGAAGCTCTGGCGCGTATTTCCTTATGACTCTTTTCAGACCTTTAGTCAAGAAGGGCAAGAAACGGTAGTACTGCTCAGAGATAGCCATGGCCAGCGCCCCATTCTCCCTCATCGACAAATGCTGGTAATCAATATACAGCGTGTTCAAGTCGTATATCTTCATGAACTCAATCTGCGCCCGGTAAACCCTATCGAGCTCCCCAGTCTCCGGTGACTCCACGGCAAACTCGTCCAAAAACTGCTCAAAGGCCTCCCTCACCTTCTCACCCGTGACATCGTCCACTTTCTTCACATGGTTGAACGTACGCCTCCTCAAACCCTGGATAGGCATCTGCTCAGTGTCCTCAGTGTCCTCATCTCCTTGGTACCTCGACAACTGGGACGAGCCCTGCGTCGAATCCTGTATGATATTACTGCCTCCAGACCCCGGATGCGGCTGCGAAGAGCTGGGGAACTGAATACGTGCTTGCGACTCATCAAACCCACTACTGCTCCCAAACCCACCTAGCGAAGATGCAGGAGGAGACGACTGCGACGGCCTGTTAGAGTCCTCAATCGGGAATGGCGATGACATTGTTACTTTTGAAATCCAAACTTCTAGCTCTTACTGGATTGTTCTACCCTCTCTAACTAACTGGTAACGCTTCAAGATACCCAATTGTAAGTAAATATCCCTCGGCGGCAACTACTGACTATTGTACCAATATAGCAAGATCCATCCAGAGATGCCGCCAAAAAAAAAAAAAAAAAAAAATTTCGATGCGGAAAACCTCAAATACACTTGTACGAGTATCATGTGATATTAGTATACCACGATATTCCAACAACATTTCCTAATTAGGAAATTCAAGTATTTCATTACCGTTTTAGGTAAAAAAAGGCTAAAAAAGATTGAGCGGTACGAGAATCGAACCCGTGTCTCCACCTTGGAAGGGTGGAATGATAACCACTACACTAACCGCCCATTACTTGAATGTTGTATGGTAGGAGTTCCAATATGGCTTTCATATGGTGGAGCCATGAGGATTTTCAATTATATTGTGAATAACCTATGTTCATCTGTCTTATTTTGAAATGCAATATGAAACAATACGTTGAGAATACAAATAATTCATATAAATAGAAAACGTTTTTATTCGTTAGGGTTGTTCTGGTATATACTTAATATATAAATAATCGTTACAAAGAAAAAAAAAAAAGGGTTAATGTTTTGATAAGTCTTGGAAGATGTTGAACAGTTCGTTCCATCCGCTGGTGTGTTCTCTGGCGTAGGTGGATGGGGCGTCTCCGTAGACCACTGTGTGGCCGTGCTTCAGATTGCCGTCGGTGATGGCGTCCTTGACAAGTCTGAAGATCGGTTCGATGATCGGAGAAGTGGACCCGGCGGCGAAGATGAAATCTATGGACCGGGCTGAGGAGCTCGAGAACATGGTATCCATCTCGTGGTTGGGCTTTACCGGGGAGGACTTCACAGTATTGTAGACTCTGCCGTGGTTGTGGAACTTCAAGATGAACTTCGTGGCCTCTAGGGATAGTTCCTTCTGCTGCACGAACAGGATGTTCTTGTGGACATAGGCATGTATACCACGGTCCGCGAACAGTGTGTTGATGTGGGTCATGGCCTCACCGATCACACCGGCTACACGTTCCTGATCCTCCGCGTTCTCGGTATGGAATCTCACCATCGAGTCCGCAAGCTTGTAATACGAGCCCGGTAGTCTCTCGATCTTGGTGTCAAGAATCTTGGTGACCTCTTCTAGCCAGTCAACACGGTCAACGATGCTGTACCACATACCGTTCAACCTGACATAAGCACCACTCTCAGCTATTAGCCCTAGGTTACCGACTCTCCCATACAGATTCTCCAAAGTGGTCTTAGAGAAGGAGTTCATGATGTACACAATGTTTTTGGCGCTCAACTCTCTCAAGATGGCCAACATTCTAGGGTTCGGTGGCTCAGATAGCTTCAAAATGAACAATTTGTTCGTGGACTGGGAATAATCGGAGACTACGTCATCAATGGACAAATTAAATAGAGTAGAACTCTCCTTGCTGAACTCCCAGCAGTTTTCAATGTGTTGTAGATTAGATATCATCCAGTTCGTGGAATCATTGTTGATCAAGGACTTCATCATTCTCTTCCATCTTCTCTTCTTCTCATCCATTGGCATTTCCAGACCTTCCTTTATTGTCTTTGCTAAATGTTTAGTGTCCCATGGGTTAATTAGGAGAGCACCACCTTTCAGCAAATCAGCACTTCCGGTGAATTCTGATATCAACAAAGGAGAGTTCTTCTCTCTAGAACAAACAATAAATTCTTGAGACGTTAAATTCATACCTTCTCTTAGAGTGTTAATCAAAAACAAATCAGACTCTGAGCTCAATGCTAAGTACTGAGAAAACTCCAAATCTTGATGTAGGAAAACAACCGGTTGAGAGACACTAATACTAATCGACAAAGAGTTAATCCTGTCAACAACTTTCATAATTTTCCTTTCCAATTCAGAATCCTGACTCTTACCAATACAAATTTGAATCAAAACCACCTTCTCAATATACTCAGGGTTCTCCCTTAAAAATCTCTCATAAGCTAGCAGTTTTTTATCCAGACCACGGATCTTATCAAACTGGTCACGACAGACAATTAGTTTCTTACCTGCCCATCTTTCTCTGATTAACTGTCTCCACTTGGTTACTGACTCACTTGGTAATTGGTTAGTCAAATCGAAGGAATCGATACCAACAGGGAAGGATTTCACAGTGATGACCTTACCCTTGTATCTAAGCTCATCTCCAGTGATATCTGCGGTCAACAAAAGGTTTGCTGTGGTTAGGAAATGTCTTGCATACTCAGTAGTTTGGAAACCAACGAAATTTGAGCCTAGGATACCTTCTAACATGGCTTCCCTTTGGGCAAAACACCTGAAAACCTCACTACTTGGGAAGGAAACGTGCAAGAAGAACCCGATCTTGGCAGTTGGGATCTTTTGTCTTATCATTTCAGGCACTAACATTAGATGATAATCATGAACCCAGACAATGTCGCCATCCTTATACACCTCCGTGATCTTGTCTGCAAAGTATTGGTTAAGACGTTGGAAATAGTTCCATGAATGGTCTTCAAAGGCCTTGGAGTTTGGATTATCAGGGATTTGGTAATGCAAAGTTGGCCACAAGATCTGTTTACAGAAATTCTTGTATGCACCTTTGAAAGTCACATCATCTACAATAACAGCAGAAGATTGGTATTTCTCATCCAATTCAGCTACAATTTTACCGGTGGTTTCACGTGGAATTTCATCTGTAGGTATACTCATAGTACCGACCCACTTAACAGGAGTGGTGATATCCTTTTCCAGGATAGCTGTATTGATAGCGTTTTTCAAAGCACCATTACCCTTTCTGGATGGGACAATCTTCCATGGGACTCTGCTAAATATATCCAGGGAGCTCTCCAATCTCTTAGACCCACTGGAGTAGCCTCCAAACCCTGGAACGTTGTAATGAACCTTTCTATCCGTTTCATAATCAGACTCGTTATCAGAAGAGTGCTTCTCGTCATCCTCGACCACAACACCATCACCATCAAAAGCCAGGTCAATTGAGTTCTGGGAGTACTTCAAATGCGACGATCCATGTGATCCGGAGCCCACCCTTTTCATCGATGGGAATTGAGAGGCGTTGGGCTGCTTCTTATAGTTATCGAAGTTCACCACACCTTGGACATTGTCGGGAACAGCCCTCGACTTCGGCGTAATAACAGTGGTGTTCGGGTTCGTCGGGTGCGAAGCAGGCGTACCTTCCACTGCATTCGAGCCAGCACAGTTCTGAGAACTGTTCAGCACAGAGTGCAGCAACAGTGACTTGTTCACATTGTCCAACAAGTTAGCAGTAACATCCAGCGACGAGCCTTCGTCCCCATTGAACTCCTTAGAGTACGCAGTGTCCTCCCTGTCCAACGCAGTATTGGAGATAAAGAAATCCTCAGCAGAGGCATGCGTATGCACTCCCAACGCAGGATTCGCCGGCGTCCCCGCAGTAGTAGCATTAGCAGTCAGGTTCTCCAGGAATTGCTCCGACGACAACGGCCCGCCCTGCGAGTCCAGCGAGGGAGCAGATCCCGTCCCCGGGATCTGCCTCATACCCTTCGAATACAACTCCTCAGGCCTCTCAACAACCTCCTCCGAAACCTTCACCAGCTTCGAGTCAACCAACTCAGCCGTCTGCTCCTGGTCTAAAACCTCAAACTGCGGCTGGAATGGCAGAAATAACGACGCTACTATAATTGTCATAGTTCTATTCTTAACTCTCTTATGTCTTATCCTCCAGCTTCCGCCCTCCACCAAGTAATTCCATATCATGAGGCATTGTCTTTATGATCCCTTTTATCCCATCGCCGGCCTCTCCTTCTCCCCTATAAAAAATCACTTCACACACTAAATTTACAATACAAAGACAATGATAATGACAATTGGAACATAGGTCATGGTATAACCAACAAGGCCAATTTCATCTCATCATTGCTGTCTCTCCCTCCACCATCTCACCATCATCTCACCATCATCTCACCATCTCTCTTCTCCAGTTCTTATATACACAGAGCTATACTCAGATACTACATACAATCTACATCTACACCTCCATCTATATACCTTTATCTATATCTCCATCTCCATCTATATCTCTATATCTCTCTATATATCTATATCAATATCACGTTGTATCTATATTGGCAGTGTATGTCTTATATAAGAACGCTTTGTTCAATTCGAAAACAGAAGGGCAAGACGGGAAGAGAAAGGGAGGATACGGAACGATGGATGTGTCTACGGTGCTGTTCTTTGGGCTATTAATTGCGTATGTTGTGTATGTCAAGGTGAAGTCGATGCGGCCTAGGGCCATTGACACTGCGGCTAGTGATACTACCAGTGGCGATGGCAATGGCGATGCCATCGCCACTGGCACTGGCAGTGACAACACCACTGTCACTACGACTAACACGGTACGTAAGAGGAGGAAGAGACGTGTTACCGAGGGTATGATTGAGATCGTGGCTACGTTAGCACCACACCTACACCATGACCAGATCAAGTATGACCTGGAGAAGACTGGGTCTGTCGAGGCCACCGTGGAGAGGCTATTGAAAGGTGAAGAGTTTGAGTTTCCTCCAGCGGAACAGGAGAAGGTCGAGGAAGATTACTACGAGGATAACATCGGGTTGGAGTCTGATGACGAGCAGCCGGAAGGTGACCAAGATGACGATGAAGATGAAGAGCCAATCCAATTATAGAGTTTGCTTTTCTGTTGTTCTATATTCTTCTATAACAAATATATATATGACAAATTGTTTATTTAACCTCTTTGGCTTTCTTTCTGACAGGTAAGATGTTGACGATATCCAGTTTACGCTTTGGTTCTTCGTCTTCTGTCTTCACTTCCTTGACCGAGGCTGGTCTATCGATTTGCTCACCGAAGAGGGTTGAGTCGATGGATATCGCTGAACAGAACCCGTCTGTCGAGGACACCATGACCATGTCGCCCTTGGCGGACCACGCAATGTCCGTCAGCGGGGTGTAATGCAGATTGCTCACAATGGAGATGGGCTCTGGCGACTCAGTGTCATAGAACAGCACCTGGTTCGTGGTCGCCACGGCAAATACGAGCTTGTAAGGTAAGTCTATGTATGGTTTCTCTGCCTGGAGCTTGTAGTAGTTCTGGTTGAACGCTACCGCGATGGCCGGCTTGTTCAAGAACGGCAAACACACATCGGGCTTATTATGAGCTTGTTTCAGGGAGGCTCGCGTATATATATATATGGCATTGTTCACTTCAGGGTTAGCAGAGCTCGACTGGCTCTCAGCGACATCCGCCTGTGTGCTCTTGAAGATACCTGTGGGCACCACGAGGAGACTCCCGCAGGGGGACATCACTAGACGCCGGAAAAACGACGGCAAGGTCTCGTTGTGGAACAAGTAACTGGTCTTCAACACGCTGTGGTTGACGAGAACAGAGCCGTCTGAACCCGCAGATATCTGCGGCAGCTCACCCTTCACAACGCGGTTCCGCAGGCGCAGCCTCCTGATCCGGTCGAGATTTGGCATGGCCTTCAGCTCGGCAGGAGTGTTGAACTGTATCTCATACACATTGATGGACCGGTCTACAGACTGCGAGACGATGAACTCGTTTTGAGGGTCCCACGTGACACCTTGGACGTAGTGGTTGTGGTCCTTTACGTAGGCAACGCAGTTACCGTTCGACACGTTGAACACCTTGACAGAGTTGTCTATTGAGGCTGTGACGATGTACTTGTCGTCAGGTGACCAGCACACGTCGTAGACTTCAGAAGGCCCAGAGACGACCTCATTATTCACGGCATTCGACCGAATCCTCTTCCACACCACCCACTCCTTGTCCTCACCACTGCCAGCTTCCTCAGAGGCGCCAGCATCATCTCCAAACCCAGTAATATTATTGGCGGACTTCTCCTCCAGCCTCCAAAGAAGCACCTGCCCATCGTCCCCAGCAGACGCCAGCACTTCTCCGCGGTGGTCAAACCGAATGACATTGACAGCCTGCTCATGCAGCGTCAGACTCGCCAGGAAGTCGATAGTCTCCACTTTACGCCTACTCGCACCACCGAAGTTCAAACGCCACATCCGCACCTTGTTGTCTCCTCCAGCAGTGAATAACCCGTCCTCTCCACGGAAACACACCCCGTAAACCGGCTGCGACTCATGCCAGTATATCTGCAAGTTGTTAGCATCCATCACAACTGCTATATATCTCTCAATTACCTTCCTTTAGCCCCTTTCACACCAGATCAATGCCCTAAAACCCATTTTTATAACTCCCACAGTGAAAATTTTTTTTTCAGCCAGCGTATATAAAGCGATGAGCTATCGAGATATTGCCATATTCCATATTGATATATTGATATTGATATATTGATATATTGATGATGCCGATATCAATGATATTATACAATACATTAGTATCAGTATATAATTGTCAGGAGACGATTACACTTGCACACATTGTCAAATTCCCAATTGGTTCAATTGTTTTTATACCAGTTGGAGCCGTAGCTGTGCAGAAATGAAATTGCGATATATCTGGGAGAAGGTAATATTTTTGTGTTACCTACCCCCTCGTCAAAGAAGTGGCTTATGGTCATTTCTTTGTTAAAATCGCTACATCCCCCCATATAAATATATACTGTGTGTCTCATACACCATTACCATGCTGTAAGCTGGAGTCTGTAACTACCACCTATCGACATATTGCTTTAACGTTACGTTCAAGAACAATACAATACATCAATAAAACTAGGAATACTAAAGAGACAATCGTATACAGTACTTTCTCAACATTACAATATTGTAGACTATACTATAGTACAGTATATTATAAGTACAGTATACTATAATAATACTTTAATACAATACTATGCTAACAGTATACACACCCTTATACTACAGACACACTCTCATTACATTGTAGCGTTACTGTAGGTATAATGTAGACATGTATTACAGTATATTATATTATAATATGCTAATACTATAATATGCTAATACTATAATATGCTAATACTACACTATAATACTATACTATATTATACTATACTATATTATACTATACTATACTATACTATACTATACTATACTATACTATACTATACTATACTATACTATATTATATTATACTATACTATACTATACTATACTATACTATATTATATTATACTATACTATACTATACTATACTATACTATACTATACTATACTATAATACAGTAATACACTCTATATGTAGTATAAAGCAGGGTAACATATACATTATAGTATAGTATTACTATTTATTATAATGCAATATACTATCATATACAATACAATAGTATAATACTACAAAACAGTATAATATAATGCAATAATACTATACTATAATAGAATACTATATAATATACTATAATACTATACTATAATACTATATATACAGTACAATACTCAATATATGAGGGTAACCTCATTATAGCATTCACATAATATAGCATTTATTGTTATATTACATTATATTATATAGTATCGGTACAGTGTTACGTGATAATACATTATATGTAAGCATAATATAATATAGATACCAATAATATAATATAGATAATAATATAATTTAGATACTAATATAATATACAATAATACTTACATTAATAGTATATACTACCTTACCCGGAAAAACTATTATAGTATATATATAGTATGGTATAGTAATATATATAATATAATATATTATAGTATATCTACAGTAATAGTACAGTATTATTATAATGTGTTATATTATTGTATTATATTATAGTATTATATTATATTACATCATTATATCATTATATAGTATAGTACATTATAGTATACTTATAGTACAATAATACAATGTAGTATATTGGCTTATTCGTATCCTGATACGTGGGGATGTATTATATATTGTATTGTAGTACAACATAGCATTGTAGTTACAACATAGCATTATATTACAACATGGCATTGTAGTATTGTAGTGTTGTAGTGTTGTAGTAGAGTAATGCTATAGCACGTTGTTGCAATGTATACGTACAGTATGATAGTCACACCACATTACGTACAATACGATAACTGAAAAAATATTTTTGGGCTTCAAAGGGACACACAGTGAGAAGGGCATTGCCCAATTTAAACATATTTATATATTTTTGATTTTGTAGTTTTTGGGAGGTCTCTGTTTTGTTGTCTTTGATAACATAACTCTTTACTTCAACATACATCACAACTTATATAAAAGCTTAAAAGTGCAAGATGAAGTTTGGGGACGTAGCTGGGTTTTTGGCTCGGGCAGAAGCGCTGGAGATGAGCTCTACTCTCGGTGCTCAATTGGCCGCTGCCACTGAATTTCTAGAGAGGCATTCAGAAGTGTTAGATGTACGGAAGTTCAATAAATCAAATAGTGCAGAAGGTGACGCGTTGGGGCTGGTGTCGAGTATCGTTGGCTGCAGCTATGATCTGGTGAAGACGTTCTTTGATGCCGGTGACCTCTCGTTGACCGGCACAGTGGAGGCTGTGTTGGTGGAACGGAACGCTGTGGTGGATATTCTGATAGAGGTATACTTGAGAGGGCAGCTGGCGCTGCCCTCGCTTGATGTGGAGGCCACGCGGTTCGCTCGTGTAGAGGATTTGATAGATCAGGTAGCAGAGACACTACGCAAAGTGAACACTGTTAGAGACGATGTCTTGGAACGTATGGATGAGATTGTCTCTCAGGGATCCAGTGATGACGACAACGTGTTTAGTTATAGTGGCAGTGAGGATTCCCGCGTGCAAGTGATTATTGATCTGGTTATAAACTACAACATAATGTACATTTTTAAGCTGTTGAAGCTTGTGACCATGTACACATTAAACCAGCAAATTCCTGTGAAAACAGTGGCTAAGTGGTTCAGCCAATTGGACGAGACCCTGGACCAGATTGCTTTAATCGAACCCACACATTCTAATAGAACCTCTCTTGATAACATGGAGAGAACTTTGGTGGACAGACTTTTCATCTCAAGGCTCGAGTCGATGGTTTCGGTTATATCATTAATGCTGCTGGGGCTGTCTACCGCTATGGAAGATCAGCACCTAGATTTCAGCCAGGCTTACCTGCATGATGTAGAGACTTTCAAGTTGGTACACAATACTCTACTCGATCAATTGGAAAAATTACGTGTACCTGTGGTGCTATACATGTGGTCGTTCATATTATATGGGAAATCTGTCATACTGGAAGATGAATCAGCTGAGATGGCACAGGAAAAACAGATAGAATTGAATTTTATGCAAAAAGTTATTCCAGACGAGTCACTGTCATCACTAAGTTATGCATTTGCATACTCTGCTGAGAATGGCGACCTCTTCAATAAATTTGAAGTTATATCAACAGCTCTGAAAAGTGACAATATATTCATTACTATCTTTACGTCATTCCTTGCACTATCGATGAGTTTTGTACCAATCACCGCACACACTTCAAAGGTACTCAAGTCTATCCTCAGCGATGTTCCAGATGAAGTTGTCGAACGTTTTATCACAGATAATGCGTTTTCCTCAAAGTTTGATACTATTAGAGCGAAGTTACCGCTTATAGAAGAAGGTTTGCTCCCTTTCATAAATTTAACTGCCATTAATGAACAATTGGCTAACTTCAGTTGGGGTTGCCTGCGAACTTATGCTGCTAATCTACAACTAGGAAAAATTGACTATGATTTAGTAGACAACAACTTGGCTTCAGAAACTGTAGCCAACTTAGAACAAATACAAATATCAACTGAGGTACTAATAAAACCCCCATATGAATTGGACGAATCAGTTTTGATGCCATTGCCTAAATCAACCACTGCTTTAATAATATCTGATGTTTCGACTTCAACAAACAATGAAGATGAAAGCAACACTTTAACGAAAACTAATGGAGAAACCGACGTAGTACTCAAATCTGAAAATACTACCAATGAAACACTTCTAGTATTTAATTATGAGTATAATGGATGGTCACTTTTGGGCAGAGTATTACAAAATTTATCCATCATTTATTCAATGAAAGGTAATGACATTGATTCGGAGGTTCAAGATTTCATGATTGCTACCATTGATTTAATCTCTAAAGTTGTAGGACCGGGACTATCAAATGATGATTCAATAAATATTTTGGAGTCTCTATCATCACAGTTGACTAAACCAAGAGATGAAGATATTGTTTCAGTAGTTTTCAAAATATTTGAAAGAGCGTTACACAAGAGAAACTACAGTCTCCTCTGTAGTTGCGCAAAATTTACGCAAGTTCTACTCTATAAATTCCCTCATTTTGTTTGGTCTTACCTTTCTACTTCTGATCTCTTAGAGCATTACGGTAAATCCGGTTTAGCTAACGTAATTTTAGGCTCCACTGAATTGACAAATGGAGAATATGAATTTACTTTACAATTAGCACAAATGACCCTTGGTTTAATCGATGATGCTGTTGCTACCTCTCTATACTTAGATTCTGGTGTTCCTTTGAAAACAAAAAAGTCTATTCTTGCAAATTTGATAGTTCATCTCCTCAATGTTTATGAAAGTTTCCAATACTGGAAGTACACCAAATCAATTGAGCAAAGGTTCGAACTTTCCTTAGCTTTAACTAAAGCTTTTTCTAAGACCCTTTATTATGTTCATGTTATTGACCCAGAGGCCACACCAGACCAAAAAGTAACAAGTGTTTTGGCTAAGGCAGCTTCTGCAATTACGAGTGCTTTCTTAACTTCTGATGCTTATGATCCACCTGTTGTTCAAACATTAATCAACACTCTGACATCACCAACTAATAGAACGATTTCAATATTTGGTAAAGGCTTATTTGATCAACTATACGAATCTGTTGTTCAACAATCTTATGAATTAGCAAACATATTGGTATCCATCAGAGGTGTTTCAAAATTATCTGCTAGTTCACTAGAGAAATATCTCTTTACAAATTCGCCAAAATTAATTGAAATTTACACTACTCAGTCTGCTTTGAAATTACCTATCATAAAACTACTGAATAGTTTAGTAGGTGTACCATGGTCTAATGATTATCCATTTTTGTATTCATACCTAGGTGCTAAGAAATCAGAAGAGCTATTATCTTCTGTTGTCGCAGATTTATCATTGTCACTCCAAAACTACCAATTATCAAATGCAATTTACATTTTCTTCAGCACCTTAATAAGGAGCAAACAAGATGGTTTGTCTATTCTTTTCCTCACTGGTCATATAGCTGAGGCTGAGAAGAAAGAATCACCTGAGCTAAAAGATACATCTGAATCTAAATCAGACGCAACAAAATCTAAAAATACGGTAATTTCTCCAATATCTAAAGCGAAACCCAGCTCTCCAAAACTTACATCTTTGATTGAAGTGCTCAAAAGGAATGTAAAAGATTTGGAGACACTCCCGGAATCTACAAGTTGTCATTTACTAGACGCCATAGCCTTTGCGTTCAATACCTGGACTAACGCCAGAAATATTGATGAGGAGAAGGAGTTCATTTCCTCATTAATGAAAAAATTAAAACAGTTCGAACAAGACAGGACTAATATTAAAAATTCTGAGATGAATCAGAAACAGGTTAAAAGATTGACTAAGAAGTATAAACTTATTGCTAGAATCGTTGAAATTTTTGCCTTGCATCTGTATACTTCAAAAGAAACTAATCAAGATATTTTACAATTGCTTGAGAGTGATTCTACTTTGCCACAATTAAAAAAGTTCTTCATGATCGAAGGCTATAACAAGGAGTTACAAATGCAACTAAGTGATAATATTACAGCACAGTATCCAAGCATTGAATTATCAAAATTCATACTATCCCCTATTTCTCGTAACTTTATTAATTTCAGTGACTGTATTTTTGACGTTTCTACTCTTGATCAATTCTTAGGGAATGATATTGCCTGGGCTGGTGAAGGAGGCTTTAGAAGCCAAGTATTAGATGCTTCCCTGAACTTACAAAATACAATTGCTCAGATATCAGCTGCAAAATCATGGGGTGCGTTAATCACTGCTTATCAAAATAAAAGAAGAGGTAAGATCCCTGAATTCTATTTGGAACTCTTGACCGAAATGCTACAATATAATATTGACTTTGGTATCGAGGCTCCATTGTTTTTGGACATATACACAGAAAGATTAGAATTAGTTTTCTTTATTCTTTATAATATGAATAACCAGAAACAAACTGTGAGTGATAAAATCATATACAAGATGATTAATCAACTTTCTGAAATTCTAAGAAGCACTGATGTTGATTTTCTAAACAATATATCGAAATCTACTGGCGTTGCATTATATAGACCAGCATTGAGAACAATACTTCTGCTACTATCCATGGTACAAGATGGTCCAGCATTTATTGAACTTTCTTCAGACTTACTTCTTCAGCTTACTGAAGAAGCCTTCTGTAAAGGATTATACCTTATTACCTCAACTATTCTTTCGAACATTAATATATCCAAATCATCATCAGAAAATCTAGCAATTCAGATAGAGCAGAAAATTCAAGACATATCACTTTTGCTAAATCTGGTAATCAAGATTCAGAGACTGAACCCATCTTCTGGATTCAACACCATCTTCGCCTCGTCACTTTACGAAGTCGGCACTTTGAAAGTAATCTTAAACCTGTACTCAAGTGCTCACCTATTCCTGCTTAATGATGAACCTCTGTTGGGGCAGTTAAGTTTGAGTATCATCACAGAATTATGCTCCATCACTGAGGTTGCGGAAAAGATCGTGACCAATGGACTATTTACTGTATTAGTGGAATCACCGCTCTCAGTGGCTCTTCAGAAAGGAAGCCTAAAGGCCTCCGTTCAACCAAAGCTACACTCCCTATGGAGTAATGGGTTACTATCCATTATTCTGCTATTACTTAGCGAGTTCGGAGGTAAAGTTCTCCCAGAAACATGTCTCTTTGTCTCATACTTTACAAAACACATTGGCGGGGTCATTGCGGCCTGGTTTGATAATAACATATCAGTCTCCTCAGCTCTAATTAGAGAAACTAAACAGATCGTACTACTGCAAAAAATGCTAGACGCTTTGTCGTGTAGGAGTTACCTGGAAAGTTCCATCAGAGGTGACGTTTCAAACATACAGCTAATACCTGGCTTGGACAACGAGGCTGATCGCAAACAACTGAACTCAGCTTTGAACAAGTTACTCACACATCCAAAGTACTTGAACTCAAGGATAATCCCAACTACAGTGGAGGAACAGCACAAGTTGGAAGATGAGCTACTGAGGTCAGATTTCACAAAAAATATCTGCAAAGAGATCAAGGGAATCCAGGAATTGCTCTTCCAATCATTATAGTTCTACTTAACAATCCGCCTGTAATATAACTACGTATCCAATCATATAAATGCATTTTTTTAACAACAAAATCACCGTTTATAGCACAGACTCCCATTTATTCATTGGGCATCGCGTTTTGCCTTAAAGCTCTTAAAGCTTAGGAGAAAGGCTCTTTTTTAAGCAGATAGACTAAAATAGAGCTGCTTTTAAGCCAATTCTTGCCTCTTGTGATTCTACTTATGACTGAACATAGGTCATTTTCAAGGGATATAACATTATAAGATATATATACCAAAAGAGAAAATCTTCAATGTGGCTAGCCCACCATAATGCAATTCTGATCTTCTTTGGATTAATAGCACTAGCATCATATCCAGCTGGTACTGGTGGTGTGCTAATCGGTATATTAATTACGGTTTTAAGCTCTATGATGTTTATTAATGTAGAGAGGTTCAATTCTAACTCCTCAAGTTCGAGGTTGAGACTCCGATTTGACCCAAACTATATCCAGGACAAATTTATTACGAATGACAAGGTTACTACTTCTGAATTCACTGGGTATCCTAAACTAGAACGTGAAGTGAATGAGATTATTGATTTTATCATGGGAGACTTCATATGTCCTTGGTACTCTAGAATTGACAAGCTATCTGGCCAGCCAGACTTCCTAAATGCAGTCAGGTACACGTTACACAATGCTGCTAATAAAATTGCCAAAAAACAGAGAGGCAAGAACATCATTGAACTAACACACACGAAAATAATCCCTATAATCTCGGAGCATATCAATGTCTACACTAAGAGCAGGAACTCCATGTCAAAAACTGGCAAATTGAATGAATTCGATAGCGATGTGTCAAAGTTCTTCTTGGCTGTGGAGTTTAATAAGCATAGGAAGTTACACAGTAGTATATTCCTGAGAAGTCAAAACTTAGAGGAAAACATAAAACAATACTGTTCCCAGAAATCCGAACGTTTATACCATCTATTAGTAGATGAAACAGAGACTTCCTCCCCCATTGTGTCGGTACTGTTAAAACAGATCATCGCCAGCAATGTCCTGTTGCCTGTGATCAATAAATTTGCTGATCCTTATAACCTGAACACGTTTCTTATTGCATTCTCAGAGAACCATTTGAGTGAAACGAAGCAGGTCACTAAGATACGAAAAGTGCTGACAGAGGAGCTGGGATCCTCAAGTACCGATGACACTGTAATTAATCACATAAACCATTGGTGGCTACTAGAAATCAATACTGTGAACAATAAAGAATACGAATACTGCCTGCGATATATCACTACATGCAACTTTGTGTATTCATTACAAAATATAGGATTTGTCCTTTTACTATGTTTGGCTAGAGTAACTAAACCAGGAAGTAAGAAATCTATTGAGGAACAAAAAATTCTCCTAACCATTAATTTGGTTGAAATGAGACTTAAAATATTGAATTCTAAGCTCCTTAATGGCCCTACTTTCACCGCTGGTTCAAATATGACCAAAAACAACTGGCACAATTGTATAAGTTACGTCGAAAACTTTGTCAGATCGATTTCTTATAGCTATGTTCTAGAGAACAGCGAATTAAGACCCTATTTTACGTCATACTTAGGAGACACTGATCAAAAGGGAAAAATTTCCTTACTGGAGTTCATTAAGTTCAAAAATTCCTTGACGATACCGCTAGAAGACAGTAAGAACAATAAAAGTTTTGAGACGTTGAACCCGGCCATTGTTCAGACTGACCTGAGTCGTTTCATATCAGAGGATACATTACTAGAGCTAAATGCTATTGATCCGGGACTAACCAACAATATTCGTATCCTCCTCTCTACAGATCAGTTCAATGTTGATGAAAAGTTTTCACTATCAATGAGGAGTATTCAAATTCTACAAGATGAAGTAGAAAGAATTATAAGAAATGATTTTGAGGACTTCAAAAAATCCAAGCAGTATTTACAGATGATTACTTCTCCGAAGTTCTTCAGGTCAAAATTATATATAAAAAATATCTTGGAATATTCATTAGAAAATACAAAAATCAACACTGTAATTGGTACAACCAAAAGACATATATCACAAAACCCTAAACTAGACAGCAAGATTGAACACATTATGAGTGAGAAAATCAACAAACACAGTTTGTTCAAAAAACATGAGAACATTAACCAAACTTTTCCTTACGAAAAAGAAATAAAACTAGATACTTATAGAGATGTATTAGAGGAGTCACCGTATAATGGAAAAGAGAGTAAATTAAAGAGTTTTCAAGATATCAAAGATGCAATCGCTGTTTTAACTCTAAAGATTGACCAAACCGAAAGGGAAACCCAAGTGTTAGAGCACTTATTATTAAAAGCGGAATTAATGAATGACCAAGAGCAATTAAAAATCCTTACCAAGTCAGATAGAGCCTTGAAGAGGGAACTTGAAAAAATGGAAATGTCCAGACAGCTATTGATAGTACAGGAATCTTCCAATGCCCTCTTCGGCAATACAATTATTAAGATTTCGTCTTACCTCGAGGACTTAGATGAAAACAGTAAACGATCAGTCACCTACTACCTTGTTAATGTCACTCACTCCTATAACAGTAAAGCATCCAATTGGGAAGTATCGAGAAGGTACTCCGAATTTTACGCTCTTTATCAATATTTAAGAAAGAGATACAAAGTCCAGATAAAGCATGTGGTTACCACTTTCCCATCAAAGGTTCCTGTCTCTACTAAATACGATATATCTAGGGCTGCTGTATGCGAAGAGCGACAAATAATGTTTGATAAGTTTTTAAACCAGTTACTTCTTATCCAGGAGGTATGCGAAGACGACATGTTCCGAAGATTTCTAACCGATTCGACAACTTTTGATATAAAAAAATCCAATGCAGATGAGAAGCCGCAGACTAATGTGACCAGGGATGACAACAACGAGGGTCATAATTCGGATCCCAATGCATCCACCGATGATCTATTCAACGGTCGAAGCAACTCAAATAGCACAACAGCTCCGTTACCGACACCATACCCATACTATTATAAGGCCAAGTCTAATGTTAAGATCGTGTCAGAGCTGTTCATCAGCATATTTTCAGGTAATGAGACGTCCCGCTGGTTCCGTGGTCGTGCTATTGTCACCTTGTTACAACAACTATTGGGGAGCACCATAGAGAAGTACATCAAGGACCAAGGCAAGAAATGGAGCTCAGACAAACAGTTAAGTAGCGTGCTGGCCAGCTTCAAGTTTGCGCTCTGGGGCCCCAACGGCACCTTCAGAAGACCCAAGGGCAAGAAAAGAGAAGAGGTGACGAAGAACGAGGAGAGACAGACAGAGACCCGCTCGAACGAGCTGTTCCAAATGCTCTTCATCGAGTCCTTCGCCACCGTAGTCGGCTATAGCAAAACCAAGGAAGCAGCACTGCGTCTCCACGAGATGCTCCAGAACCAGTTTCTAAATAGCAGCCTCATGCTGGAACTCACGGACACTATCATAGATGATATCATATTCAGCGACCCACAACACCAAGACCCCAATTCACAGCACAGTGGACCCACAATGCTAATATAACAATGTATTAATAGGAAATAAAGCAATGCACTAATAAATAATAATATACATACGATAATACAACATAACAATCATTGAAATATTTGTAATATTAGCAATATGACCGTATACCCACTACCTTATATTCATCACACATAACGTAAATACACGTGACTTGGATATTTTTTGGAAAAAAAAAGCTGACCGGCAGGGAACCAAAAGCCCAATGAAGCCAAAGTTAAAGGTGTTCAACTATATGAGCAGCGTGCGATGTACCGTCCCTTACTGTGGCTTGGGTATATAATTGAGTATCGTTAAGCTTATCTCGATTGAAGAAACTAAGAAAAAAATGCCTAAGCTCGAAGAGATTGACGATTACAATGACATTGACAACATGGACATGGACCTTGCTGAGTTGGATCCGTCCCTGCGCACGCCTATTGCGCCCAAGATTACACCTACGGTGGTGAGGAGCCAGGATCAGGAGGAGCAGATGGTTAGACAGGCGCAGAAGGAGACCATCAGTTTTATCAACCCGCAGACAGGGCAAGTAGAGGAGTCTGCTCCGATTTCGAAGAAGGAGTTGGAAGAGGTGAAGAAGTTCCAGATACTGTATCCGTGTTACTTTGACAAGAACAGGTCTCACAAGGAAGGGAGACGTGTACCTGTGGAGCTTGCTGTGGAGAACCCGCTGGCCAAGACCATATCTGACGCAGTTCGTCACTTGGGTCTATTAAGTATATTTGAAGGTGATAAGTGTCATCCTCAGGATTTCGGTAACCCAGGCAGGATCCGTGTCTTGTTGAAGGAGGAAGGGCACTTGGTGCCTACTGCGTCGACGTTCCAAGGTGGGAAGAGACAATTGATGAAAAGAGTGGCAGAGTACTTACAACAACACCCAACAACGATAGAGTCTCTAAGAGAGCTGCCATACGGACCGGATTTCGATGGTATTGAATTCAAGAAGATTCCACACGTCAAGGGGTTCAAGATGAACGATATAGTCCCATTACATAGTCCATACCTATGGGGTCATCCAATGACAAAGTCCATTTACGAGGCCCCCAAGATTGATGCTCCAGAGAAACAGTTCAAGGCCCCAAAGAATAAATACAAAGTGGTGAGAAGGTAGTTTTCCCCTGAAAAATAAATTTATGTAATATTAACGTGTTTGTTTTATCTTTCTGTATAATAGTTTCAACAAGTAGCATTAAAGAAGAATTCCTTCATTTGACGTCAAAAGTGTAAGACTTCAAAGCATTATACCATAGTATGCTTAAAGACACAATTAAATGGTCTCATTATTATATGATGTGGGAGTTTTGATTATAGCAATAAATACAGAAAAGGATGTGAAGTATGAGGTTTACTTCAAGACAAAATCTAAAAAATAGGAAAGATAAGATATTATTATATATGTCTAAAAGTGCTTTTTGTTTTCTATCTCTCTTTCATCTAGGCAGAATTTTTTTTAGTTATTTAAGCACCGTATGTTTCCAAGTAAGACTCGATCTTCTGTTTCTCCTCTGGTGTGATTCTTCCATCTAGGAAGTTGATAACGTGGGTCAAGGAGACGATACTTAGCACTGGGATGTTGTATCTCTTGCTGACAGCCTGGGTGGCACTCAATCTTTCGGTGGAGTCTGGGGATCCGACGATCTCCTGTCTGTCCAGAGCAATAATAGAGCCCACAACTTGCCCTTGGTTAGCCCCGATAATCTCAAAGGCCTCGTTAATCGCAGTGCCCGCAGTCATAACATCGTCAATGATCAAGATCTTCTTACCTTCCAGCGCGGCACCCACAATGTTACCACCTTCACCGTGGTCCTTAGCCTCCTTCCTGTTAAACGCATACTGCACGTTCTGGAACTTAGACCCTCCAATCTCAGCCAACTTCACACACACAATGGCTGCCAACGGAATACCCTTGTACGCAGGCCCAAAGATAATGTCAAACTTCAAGTCTGACTGTATAATAGCAATGGCATACGCAGTAGCCAGGTTCGAAAGCAGCTTACCAGTGTTAAACAGCCCCAAGTTGAAGAAGTATGGCGACTGTCTCCCAGACTTCAGCGTAAAAGTGCCGAACTTAAGAGCCTGGCTCTCAATCGCAAGCTCCAAGAAATTCTTCTGATAGTCCTCTAACGCAGGCATGGCTTCACACTCTTTTCCTATCCTGATTGGGCTCTCCAGTGTGGGCTTGTGATTGAGTCCTTTATGAGCCTTGGGCCCTCTTGGCCTTTAAAAAATTTTTCATCGCTGTTAGCGAAATGGCATAAAGCACATGACTGCGAAGGATGGCCTCAACTCAAGGACTCAACCACAGCTATAACGATGATTGGAAGGCTTGAGGAGCTTGCTGGTGAGCTTAAGTATGCTGTTGATGGCGGAGCTGGCGCTGGTGGCGCTGATGCTGGGCGAGCAGGGCTTGCAGCTGGCCACGGGCCAGCTGCCTTGCCCACGAAGCTAAGACGGACGACCTTTAGAGGCCAGACCAGGCATGGGGTGGCTGGACAGATCGTGAAACGGTGGAAGTACAGGGCTTGTAGCGGGAAGAACCGGTTTCTGGGGCGCAGGAGCCCTCTTTTCCGCAACGTTGCTGCTGAATTATCGGTGAAGTCGAGTCACGTGCTGAATTTAGACCGGGTTCTAAGCAACTACCGTGGGTTTATGGAGGCCACAAGGCTTCTGGACGTTCATTGGGACTTGCTGCTCAACCCGCTGGTGTTGGTCTCTGAGGGCTGGGCGTTTTACGGGTTGTCCGAGCGTGTGCTCCGGTGTCTATGCGGTGAATGCCATAAAATGCTGTCTGTTGAGCTGGACTCCGCTGACACTGGCCACATGCTTGAGCGGGGAATACTGAAACTGGGGCACTCAACACAGTGCTACTGGAAGACTCACAGCTACCCGCTGTCTAGAGATTACCACTTGAACAAGACTACAATGCTCCAGGAGTACTTACGGATGTCGAAACCAGCGCTGGCCCACGAGACTATACGCTTTGAGGTGTACTTAGATGCGCCACTCGATAGGATAAGGCCAGTTGTCGGCGTAGAGGACTCAAATTTGCTGAAGCTACTATTGAGAGGCTTCGACCTCTCGCTATTGAATGCCAGCGAGGGAGTAGTGACCTGTAAATACTGTGCTCACAAATCACACGTGGAATCTCTGGCCAAAGCTAAATATAACGGACATTTCTTATGGTGCAGATACCACGACCAGACAAAACTGGCAACTCTAATACTGGACGACTTAGAGAAGCACGAGGCAACCACACAGCACGAGGCTAACATCGAGAACAGACTCTCCCGTCTAGAAAACCTTTTGATGAAACTTGAAGAATAAGATAAATAAATAATAATCAAATATAAACCTATGTTTGGGACTGATTGGTCGCATATGTAATCTCATACGTATAAATCATCTCACGAATCCATGCATCTATTAAGTACAACATTAACAATACAAAAAGTATAACCAATGTTATACCAGAAACAGATAGATACTGAGCATGAATAGCTGACATACCACTGGTTGTTATATAAAAAAAGAAATTAAAGGTCCCACCCGGATTCGAACTGGGGTTGTTCGGATCAGAACCGAAAGTGATAACCACTACACTATGAGACCTTTGTATTTTTCTCGGATGTCGTGAATCACGCACAGGCCACATGGAGTCTCTGCTTTGGTACGTTGTGATGCCCGCCCCATGACCAGACAGTATATAAGACGTATGGTGCAGCCATTACATTCAATAACAGTTAGTGATATATTCACATTGATATACATTCACGTTTGATATACATTTTTTTACTTTCCTTGCTACTTTCTGTTGACTTACCTTAGTCTTGTTTGCTTTTGTTCTAAAACTTGTCTATATCATATTATAGGATCCTGGTAGTATACATATATTTATTGTTTGAGGGTTTCTTTTTTTTAGAGTGTGCATTTGATAGTCTATTCCTCTTCTTCTTCGATGTTGTTGTTTTCGACAAATTCCCTGACTCTCGCCACGAATTCGTGGTCTAGCTCCTTATCGAGGATCAGGACAATGAGTCCGTCGCTAGTAATCTCATACTTTATATGGCCTTCATTCGGTATACAGATTTCCTCATCGAATTTATCAAACCATTTGTTCAGTATATCGAGCTCATCGGTCTGGAATGGCAGCGTGAGCTCCTCCACAAACTCATGCATGACCTTCTTCTCCTCCTTGGCCTCAGTACTCTCCTCCTGCGTGCTCTTCATATCTTTGGCCATCGTTTCATCCATTGGCTCCTCCAAAAGGACCATCATCCTGTAGTAATTGCTCATTTCAATATCTTATTTTGTAATTTTTTTTTGGGGAACTGGGCTACTCCACTAAAATATCTAGTAGTTGAAACAGTAAAAGACGAAGTTAAGGATCAGTTTAAACCCTGTCTTACCTTTACAAATATACTATATTAGTCTTTAAAACTGAACAGGCAGCTTGGCGATGAGCATCGCTAAAAAATTTTTCAGATCCATCATAGATCACGTGATCCTATAATATTTGTTAATTCTGGATTGCATTTTAGTAGTTTTATTGTTAGTATAGTATTCAGATAATTAAATGATATCATAATTGTCTAAGAAATATAAAATAAATGGAATAAATAAGTACCGTTGAAAGAAAAAATGCCCATATATAATAAATGTTTTTAATATAAATAAAAATGAATGATAATGAATTGTTCTGTGATAAAAAATGATGAAAAATGGCTTGATAGCCATTTAATGATGGTAATCTGAAGGAGATTAAGATGACGTTTTAATGCAAAAAAATGAATAATAAAAAAAAAATGAGGTGTTATAAATATTGGCAAGGGAAAAAACAAAGAAGATGTAATAATGGGAAGGGCAAAAAACAGAATGTTATAACTCAGGGATCAATATTGTACCATCAGACTGATTATCCACAGCCGGGTATACCTGTTCTTGTTCTTCATTATCTGTGGTGGTTGGAGCTAGTTCTTTTTGCTCTGCTTCCTCCATGTAAAGTGTATGGTTTACTAGGTTAAGATATGCATACATGAAGTTGCTTAGAAGAACTTGTTGTCTCAATTCTCTGTTGGAGTCGCTTAATTTTAGATGACTTAATCTATAGATAGCTCTTTCGACGTTAATACCGAGTCTGTGGTCGCACATGATCACGGTAGAAGTCGTTAGTGGTGGTAATGGGAATCCAAACGCGCTGTCAGTGAATTCCATGGGAGCATTTGGTCTTTCAGGACGTTTCACATCATCAAACGTCAATTTCTTCGGTTGTGGTGGTATGGGTTGTGTTTCAGCTGTATCGCCAAATGATTGATCATAAACTACACTGTCATTTGAATTGTCAATAGAGTACTCCAAATGCCTATTGTACTCCTCATTCAATTCATTCAGAATGTCACTACCAGACAGATCTCGAGAATCGTCCTCCAATTCTTGAACGTATTCAACCACTTCGTCATTAGAGTTCGATCTCCCAGTTAGTAGCGTAGATCCCGTAGATTCCCCATCATCAGAAGTTGGTGTAAAACTTATCAGTGATCCTCCTTTAGTAGATTCTGGAGATATAGGTCTAATAACATCATTCAGCGTTTGGTCTAATTGATCAGATTCTTTATCTTCAGGTGACAAAGTGGGGGTTAATACTATTTTAGGTGTTTCATAGTCTGAGTCTGGTTTTTTATCTTTCTTCCTCTTAAAGAGATTCGTTATGCGTTTATCTAGTCTTTCTTTCTTTTCAGCGGTTACTTCATCTTCATTTGTTTCTGACGCAGACTCGTTCAATTGTCCCCTAGAATCAAGCAAAGTTTTTGCACCAGTAATTCTATGCTCAAAGGATTTCCGAATTGGACCTGAGGTTTTGTGATCATCAGTAGCTGGTGTGCTAAATGAGTTATTTGCAGTAGTGTAACCTTTATGAATTGTATTATTGCCATTTTCCAATTTTTCCGAAATGTATGAAATGCTTTCATCAGGTCGATTTAATATGCTATGTGAAGTACTGTCAGAAGATACCATACTGCTGTCCTGTGAGAAAGAATTGATAGAGATATCACGATCATCATCACTAATTGTAGAAATCATAGGACCGTCAATTGGATCTAAAATACTCTTCTGTATCATATCATTATCGGTATGATAGTTCATAGAACCATCGCTATCCTCATTTGATGAATTCGAGTCCCAGGTATGTCTAGCAATTAAATTTAGAGATCTTGGTGTCTTGTTATTCGTTAAATTTAGTGGACCCTTCAGTTGTGGTTTGACTCTGTATGTATTGAACTTACTTCTCTTTAAGGAAGAGGAATTGGACGCCAATGAGTGATTATTAGTAAACACGTTACTTGCAAAACCTTCCTCTGTATCATTAGGCAGCGATCTAGTCTTGTCAAGTTGGTCGAGACTATCAGAACCTGGAGTGTTGTCAATTGCACTAGCAATACTAAGAGTCCTAGCTAATGTTATGGCGTTGTCATCTGTGAGACCAACTTTATTAGAGTGTTTAGCTAGTTCGTTAGTTATTTCTCTCAAAGAGAGTCTCTTCTTATTTGTATTACCTCTAGTAATTTGTGTCCTGTTATTATCTAAGGCCTTATCAAGTAATTCCAGATCTTCGGTGCTGAATTCGGTGTATGATTTTCTGAGTGAAGATGGTCTTCGTACCACTGATCCACCTCTCAACTTCCCACCAGTGGACTTTGAGGCCTCTATATTCTCTTTATTAGATTCAGGGTTCTGTGTTCCATCCAATTGCTCGTCGTCTTCCTTCCCATAATCAATGTCTCTGATCTTCTCCAAAGTGTCCTTCACTAGCTCCAGATAATTCTCAGGTTTCACACTGGGGTGCTGGTCAGCCGGCACCCACAGAAGCTTCTCCCCGACATCCCGCTCATCATCACCTTCATCATTACTCTTCTTCTTCTTCAAATTAGACATACTTCTCGTTCCACGAAGTGTACGGTGCTTCGTCCCCATCCTCCTTATTATACCATTGAGTGATCTAGCACGCCCCAATCCACGCGCCAACTTCCCGGAAATACTATGCTTATCTTCACTATCATCTAGCACTTGTCCCTGCAGATCTTCTTCCTGAACATTCGATGTCAGGTATTCCACCCGCGTACGATCGATAGAGCTCGAACTCTCATCATACGAGTCCTCGTAGATCGAAGACGTCTCCTCTTTGCTCAAATCAGCATCATAGGACTCCTCAACATCAATCCTCATATTTAGGTCAGGATCTATCAAGTCCGAGCCTATAGACAACCGCTTAAGGTTCTTTACATGCTGGACCTCTTGATCCAGCGACTGCGCCGCCCGCAGATACACCTCAGACTTCTTCTGATGCCTCGGTATCGACATCTCCCAGCTTCTTACTCAGTGCTTATACAGATTTAAACCTCTTGACCTCCCAATCCTCAAATCAAGATCCCAATCCTAATATACATTCTTCATCTGTGTAAACAAAGTGAGTCTGCTTGGGTTCTCGCCCATCCAAAATTTGGCGCGCTTTTTAGGGCCCATCAGACCACCCACCCAGACACCACACTATAAAGAGGGGGATTTTCATTTTAGAGTGTTAATCCGTCACGTGATCATCAGGGTAAGGCAAATTGAACAATATGTATTGTAATATATATTAAGTATATTGTATATAATGTATATGCGTGTTTATCACACTAAGTTCAGTTCAGTTTCAATTCAATCTATTTGTTTTGCTATCACGAGGTACCATCCAACTACATTTCTTGGTCTCTCATACTCTCTGGTAAGTAGTTTTTAGGTCTTACTGACGTAAAGAAAAATGTCATACAATAATACCTAAGTTTTATAAAAAGTCATATTAAAATTACTTAAATCATTTGCAATATTGTCATGACAAAGACGAGCCACATATTGCTATATAGTGTAGAGCCAATAGCGTGGTATTGGATACTTACAGCTTGTGTAGATGATGACTGTGACTGGACTTTATAGGCACTAGAGATCGTA
The DNA here is from genome assembly GCF_045282275.1 of Nakaseomyces bracarensis. Classification (NCBI taxonomy): domain Eukaryota; kingdom Fungi; phylum Ascomycota; class Saccharomycetes; order Saccharomycetales; family Saccharomycetaceae; genus Nakaseomyces; species Nakaseomyces bracarensis. Next base: position 174,219 of record NW_027263960.1, read on the forward strand.
CTCGATGCTAGTGCTACAACATTTGATCCTGTACCCGAACCAGAATTGGAATTGGTACCAGAGTTGGAACCAGAATTTGAACCAGAGTTGGAACCAGAGTTGGAACCAGAATTTGAACCAGAATTGGAACCAGAAATGGAACCAGAATTGGAACCAGAAATGGAACCAAATGATCCTGAAGAGCCAGCACCAGGTGTACCACTGTTACACCCAGATGTCATCCCACTGGTTGGTTGCGCTCCATGGCCCAACGTGTACACAGAGCTCCCAGTATGCGTCTTACCATCACTCCCAACAGTTGGACAGTACGATACCACTACCGTCTCAACAACATTACCATTACTTACAGTGGCAGTAGTAGCAGGGGGCTGTGAGTAGGAATCACAAAGAGTATAGGTACTAGAAGAGGTGTGTGTCTTGCCGTCAGTACCCACGATCGGACAGTATGTTACCACTATTGTTTCTGTGGTGTCATTCACGGTGACAGTAGTGGTTGACTCAGGAGGTTGGGAGAAGGTGTCGCCACCCTTGGTGGTAGAAGTGTTGGCGAATGGCATCATACTTGAAGATACGTATAGAGGGTCAGAATCAACCATGGCCATCGTCAACTCAGTCCACGTCGTCGTCGCAATATGCCCCTCGCTGTCTGTGTATCCAGAGGCAATAACGACCTCGTGGATGGTTTGGTTGTCTGAGACGAAGTCTGTTTCTAGGATCGTGGTAGCAGGGAGAGGAGTCACAGAACTTGGAATGGAGATAGCATCGCTCAAAGTGTATGTTGTCGAGCCGGTGCGTGTCTTTCCATCACTGCCCACAGTAGGGAAGAAAGAAATGATATCAGTCTCAGTTGTGCTTTCTTTGGTTATGTATGCAGTAGTTTCCGGTGGCTGAGAGAATGTCTCGGTGTCCATTGTACTAGAATCGATCTTGCTACTGGATTTGACCTTACTACTTGACTCTACCTTGCTACCGGACTCTACCTTGCTACTGGACTCTACCTTGCTACTTGACTCCACCAATGTGTATGTCGTAGATCCGGTATGTGTCTTGCCGTCGCTGCCCACAGTTGGGAAGAACGAGACCACATCTATCTCGGTAGCACTTTCTTTCGTTACGTATTCTGTGGATGCAGGTGGCTGGGAGTAGGTCTCCGTGCCACTAATAACTTGCTCCTTCTTAGAAGACATCATACTTGAAGAGACGTACAGTGGATCAGAATCAAACATGGCCATCGTCAACTCAGTCCACGTCGTCGTCACAATGTGCCCAGAACTGTCCGTGTATCCAGACGCAATAACTACCTCGTGAATGGTTTGGTTATCTGAGACCAAGTCTGTTTCTAGAATAGTAGTAGCAGGAAGTGCAGTGACAGAGGCTGTCATGGATGTAGTGTTATGACTCAAGGTGAACGTCGTGGATCCAGTGTGTGTCTTGCCGTCACTCCCCACAGTAGGGAAGAACGAGATCACATCCGTCTCCGTGGTGCTGTCCTTGGTGATCACAGCTGTAGTTTCCGGTGGCTGTGAGTACGTGTCGGTGTCAACTAACGTATATGTCGTCGAGCCAGTGTGAGTCTTGCCGTCAGCGCCCACAGTAGGGAAGAACGAGATCACATCCGTCTCCGTGGTACAGCAGTCGACTCTGCTGGTTGAGAGTACGTGTCGGTGTCAACCAAGGTGTATGTGGTGGATCCAGTGTGTGTCTTGCCGTCAGCGCCCACAGTAGGGAAGAACGAGATCACATCCGTCTCCGTGGTGCTGTCCTTGGTGACCACAGCTGTAGTTTCTGGTGGCTGTGAGTACGTGTCGGTGTCAACTAACGTATATGTCGTCGAGCCAGTGTGTGTCTTGCCGTCAGCGCCCACAGTAGGGAAGAACGAGATCACATCCGTCTCCGTGGTGCTGTCCTTGGTGACCACAGCTGTAGTTTCTGGTGGCTGCGAGTACGTCTCAGTGCTGCTTTTGGTTTCAGGTTCGTTGTCGGACAGCACATAAATGATAGATTCGGTACGTACATAACAGTCTGTTCCTATTGATGCGAAGAATGATATGACCTCCGTCTCAGTTGTACTGTCTTTAGTTACATAAATAGTGCTTTCTGGTGGTTGAGTGTATGGAGCTTGCGTGACAGTCGTTTCGAAATCAACAGTTCCTGTATGTCCGTTAGGTAGAACAGTAGGAGAGTACGAATACATTATACAGTATTGCACGGAAAGAACATTATAAGTAAAATATATCGGTGCTTGCTGAATATACACATCGTGATATGTGATAGCATATAATGGGACAGTTGTACCATTTTTATTACCTTCTATAGTTTCCATAACAAAACTCGAGCTGTTGAGCGCTCCTATTGCTTCAAAAATGAATTGAAACTCACCATTAGCAGTTTTGACAGTTAAATAATTTGAATTCTGTAGGGATATATTAAATGGTACAAATTCAATAGATTCAATCTTAGATGGAAATGCAATATAATTACTACTATCACTGTCAAACCCAGTTACCTGATATTTTTTTTTTGGTTGGGTACAGCATCATTAATAACAAAAACACTTTGTCCCGAATGAGGCTCTATGAATTGGAAATGAAAGTTATCACTGAGCACAGTCTTTAATTGACCATCGAACCATACCATTCCATTGGCTAGCTGTAGACCTGTGAGAGAAGGTGATTGTGTATATTCACCCTCAATATATATATTTGAATTTTCAGCATTAAAAGCCTCCGCAGATACCGAAGTACGTTTCGAGAATGTCACATCAACGTTTATGAATTTGTTATGCATTGAGTTGAAACTATTGAAATCATAGTAAGCGGTACTCCCCGACCCGCTTGTTGCATTTACTATAAATGTATCCTGGGAACTAGTAAACGAGTCCCCTGTCATGATTACTTGTAACTTACCTTGCGATGCTGTGCTATCGATCCTCATATTAGCACCCAGATAAATGTGCCCTCCATGGTAAGTAAAATCCCAATTCGAAAGACCTGATTCGGAGAGTAAATTAAAATAATCTGTAAGATTTATATTTCCGTTAATTTCAACACTTGTAGTAGCAGGGAAAATATCCAACTCCCATGAATCACCAGGCCCAGTCGTGCCGTCGATGTTACCATTGTGTATGTAGTTTTCACGTATGCTAGCAACATATCGCTGTTGGGCATTAGCAATAGCAAAGTAACTTGATAAAGCAAAGCACTAAAATAACGAAACATTGCTAGTTTAAAATTAATTATTTGTTTGCTAATAATAACCTATCTTACCGAGAACTAAGATCAACTATAATAAGATTGATAATACGGGAGAAGGAATTTTTGGAATATTTGAAAGAACCCAGTTGCTTTTTTATATTTATTCTTTGCTAGGAAAGGAATATTCACTTCATTTCTTTACATCGGTGTGTAATGTCATGAAATTTTATAGCATTTCGAATTGTCCCGTATATTTGAATTATTACGACCATGGAAGTTAGTCATTTTACCTCCACCCACCCCCGCATAGGTAGCTTAAGTTCTAATTTATAATGAACTCTACCCATTTACTATACTCCCTACTTTTGTCTAATGGGATATTTCGTACACTACCGCAAATTGGCTGTATTTACGGTATCAAGGGACAAGAGCAATTTTAATAGGCTTCTAGAACAAGAAACTTCGAAAAAGAATTCAATAAATAAATTAATATACGATAGAGTACAGCGCATTTTATGGTTTGCGAAAGGCTGTCTTCCCTATTTCTGGATTGGGTAAAGGGAACTAGTGTAAATCAAAAAAATACAAGAAAGCATAACTAGGAACGCAGAAGATATCTGTATTAATCACTATTAAAAAAAAACTGTAAGAGTTAAACGTCCTTACCCTTTTCCCTTCAAGAGTGTCTAGCATTTCTTAATCTTCAATTGAAACTGTAGATCATATAAAAGGAGTATCAGTGAGGGGCAGGTTGTCCATTTAATATTTCTTTCTTTTTTTTGAATACAGTAATACGTTTCAACCCAAGATACCTTGTTCTGTTTTTTATTTGACTAAGTTAATTAATGATATCATTAGTAAATTCCCCCAGCAAACCATATTTTTTGTCAAACCCGGGTTTCATGCATTACCTTGGGATATTTTGGTCTATTATAATACCTAATCCCGTGTAGGTTTACCATCTGGGAATGTCAGCATTTAAGATGACTGCTTTACTTCCCTACAAAATTTCCGCTATCGGGAAAATTAATCTCTTCGATAAAGACCCATTCATTATCTGTGTCTATTTAAAAATAAACTTATAGGGGGAGGGGTATTATAGTTTTTTAGCTATATTCTCTTTGGGCACATTATTGGCCATTTAGTCCAAAAGTCCGGATAAACCCTTGTCTTTGTTACTTTTCTTCTTTATGTCAAAGGAAGAAGCACTGTAAATGAAAGAAACCCTTCCACTAAGAACACCGAACTTGGAAAGGGGGGTCGGGAAACGGCTTCGGAAACCGCACTATTAGTAATATTCACTCCTGACATAAACCCAATCAAAAAAAAAAAAATCGAGGGCATTAATACTCTTGTATTTTATATTGCATTGCTGCCTGCAATTCGCGTTTGAATAAAAACTTATACAAAATACTTGTAATGATTTACACTGCACACATTATCATCATGAGAAATTGTGTATACCCTTGGGAGAGGCCAGGTGTTCTTGTATAGAGAGACGATACTATTGGAGGATGCTAGTAAAACACGAATAAAGAAAAAAAAATTGAACTAGTGGCTTCTTAGTGTAAAAAATCTCAAATTCAGTAGGGGAAGCAAATTAAAAGATAATTAAAATAAAAAAAATTGAACTTCTGAAAAAGACTAACTGCAAGCACTACTGATACACGCCAATCTCAATTTGTGTATGTATGGACTATTTCAAGATCAGCATAGCTGTGACGACTTTGGATATATTCAAGTATTTGTAAATAGACAAAAAATTTTGCGCAAGCCCGGAATCGAACCGGGGGCCCAACGATGGCAACGTTGGATTTTACCACTAAACCACTTGCGCATTTATTACGAACGGTATTTTTTGCCTTATAAAAGATATATACTACCAGTTCTATAATAAACACCGATGGTCTGAGGAAATTTATCTCTATACTTACAATTTTGATACTCAGCTATGAATATGCATATGGTATCTGCGATCTAGTGCGTCCATGTATTATAACGCCTATCCTCCATATATATCACTGCTTATACTATAATTGTACTAGTCTATATCTATATTAGCCTATAATTGTATTACTTTATAATTTTATGACTTACAATTGGATTACCTTATATTTATATTAATATATATTGTTTATTTATTAATCTGTAATTTTATCTTTTCAGTATTATATCAATACCTTATCGAGTTGTGTATTCTGTTATCTAGCTCAGAATAAAGTAGAAGATAACACAGCTTTTCAACTTAGTTTGAAATTAGAATTAGTACAAAAGATACAGAACGAACAAATTAATGGGTATAGTAGCATTATATAACTGTAAAAATAATGTATATCAAATACATGTGAAATCAAATCATTTGAAGCAAGAACACAAAGGCAACAACCCATACGTTATTGAAGACAGTAGAGGCCCCAGCGTGATACTGAATGGTATTCACAAAGGGTGCGGTTGATTGTGTGGCTATAGATGCAGATGGTTGGAGACTCAAGTGGGTGCCTTGGGTTGTGCCAGAACCAGATGATCCTGAACCTGCATTAGAACCTGACGATCCTGAAGCTGACGATCCTGATGATCCTGAACCAGAATTGGAACCAGAATTGGAACCAGAATTGGAACCAGAATTGGAACCAGAATTGGATCCAGAATTGGATCCAGAATTGGAACCAGAATTGGATCCAGAATTGGAACCAGATGAACCTGATCCAGATGAACCTGATACTGATGAACCTGATACTGATGATCCTGTTCCAGACGATCCTAATCCTGATGATCCAGAAGAGCCAGATCCAGACGTACCGCCGTTAGCCCCAGATGTCATACCACTAGTTGGCTGGGCCACATTGCCCAACGTGTACACTGAGCTCCCAGTGTGCGTCTTACCATCACTCCCAACAGTTGGACAGTACGATACCACTACCGTCTCAACAACATTACCATTACTTACAGTGGCAGTAGTAGCAGGGGGCTGTGAGTAGGAATCACAATGAGTATAGGTACTAGAAGAGGTGTGTGTCTTGCCGTCAGTACCCACGATCGGACAGTACGTTACTACAATCGTTTCTGTGGTGTCATTCACGGTGACAGTAGTGGTTGACTCAGGAGGTTGGGAGAAGGTGTCGCCGCCCTTGGTGGTAGAAGTGTTGGCGAATGGCATCATACTTGAAGATACGTATAGAGGGTCAGAATCAACCATGGCCATCGTCAACTCAGTCCACGTCGTCGTCGCAATATGTCCTTCGCTGTCTGTGTACCCAGAGGCAATAACGACCTCGTGGATGGTTTGGTTGTCTGAGACGAAGTCTGTTTCTAGGATCGTGGTAGCAGGGAGTGGAGTCACAGAACTTGGAATGGATATAGCATCGCTCAAAGTGTATGTTGTCGAGCCGGTGCGTGTCTTTCCATCACTGCCCACAGTAGGGAAGAAAGAAATGATATCAGTCTCAGTTGTGCTTTCTTTGGTTATGTATGCAGTAGTTTCCGGTGGCTGAGAGAATGTCTCGGTGTCCATTGTACTAGAATCGATCTTGCTACTGGATTTGACCTTACTACTTGACTCTACCTTGCTACCGGACTCCACCAATGTGTATGTCGTAGATCCGGTATGTGTCTTCCCGTCGCTGCCCACAGTTGGGAAGAACGAGATCACATCCGTCTCGGTGGTGGTGTCTTTGGTTACGGTGGCAGTAGTTTCCGATGGCTGCGAGTAGGTTTCGTTGAGTGATAGAATGTATGTAGTCGACCCGGTTTGTGCTATACAGTTATCACCCACAGTTGGGAAGAAAGATATCACCTCCATCTCTGCTGTTCCATTTATGGTTGTCTGTATAGTAGAAGGAGCTGGTTCCGTATATGATTGGAGTGGGTCTATGGTGTAAAATGTCTGACCAGTTCCTGTCTTACCATCCGATCCGATAGATGGGAAATATGTCCTCACAAAACAGTACGTTGTGGATGGGAGGTTGTGGGTATATGTTACTTCAGGGGGTTGCACATATACATCACGAAATTTAATAGCATATAATGGTACAGAAGTTCCATTATTACTACCTTCCACGGTCTCCAGAGTGAAGCTTGAGGAGTTTAGAAGAGTATTAGAATGTGAAAATTTGAATCTGAAATCTCCATTAGAGGTTTTAATATTCAAGTAATCTGAATTGGCGTAGTCTGAGGAGTTATATGGAATATATTCGTAAGATTCAATTTTGGATGGAAATGAAATAAAGCTATCACTTTCCATAGTAGTGAAACCACTCACATAATAGTCTTTCTGTTGATCTGGAACAGCATCGTTAATAACGAAAAGTCTCTGTCCACTGGAAGGACTAATGAATTGCATATTGAATTGCTTTGCAAATGTCTCAAGTTTACCATTAAACCAAATTGCACCATTGGATACTGATGGACCTGGATTAGTTTGCGTCTGTGAATAGTCTCCCTCGACATAGATAGTTGAATTCTCGGCATAAAAGTGACCAGCAGTTACAGAAGTTCTTTTAGAAAATGTAACATTAACATTATAGAATTCGTTATCGAGAGAGCTGAAGCTGTTGAAATCATAGTATGCAGAACTGTCAGTCCCGTGAGTAGCCTTTACCACAAAAGTATTTTCAGGCGTGGTGAATGAATCCCCAGTCATTATTATTTTTAATGGACCTAAGGATGCTGAGTTATCTATCAACATACTATTACCCAAGTAAATATCCCCTCCATGATACGTGTAATCCAGACTTGTAACACCTGTATGTGATATAACAACAAAGTATTGAGTAAGGTTTATATTTCCATTAAACTCTAGGCTTGTTGTGTTTGGAAACAAGTTGAGATACCAGGACACACCCTCAGTTGCGTCGTTGATGTCACCATTGTGTACATAATTCTCATAAATGTTAGGACCATACCGCTGCTGGGCAGTAACTAGGCCAAAGATGCTTAATAGAAGCAATGGACTCAACAAACTTACCATTTTCTATAACCTGCAGAAGTGTTTTTTAACGTTGTTTCTAAAGAGTAAAACTTTGAATAAAAAAAGATCAAGAACAAAATGATCGAAGTACGAATATTAATCATCCTTTTATATATAAACACAATTTTTGGAAGTTGAACAGAAGCTTCCTATTTTTCTATTATTAGCTTTAACAAATGTCATATTATTCAATGTCATCATATGGTTATCAACTGATTCCAGAAACTTTAGTTCTCTCCATTTATTCTTGAGCACATTTAATTACTAAGACAGAAGAATTTGTAAATATAACCTTCAATAATTTAATTTCAATGTTTGCGCAAGTCACTTTTGATAATTAGTACAATATCATTGAATTCTAGATGTGTTAGGGCCAGTACACAGTACCGGGGACGCAGTGGTACCAGTGACAAGGGTTTCGACCTACTAGTGGTGTGGTCTCGACAACGAAGACCCCTGTAATGGTGATGTTGTTAGTGCAGAAAGTGAAGGAGTTGATGACCGACACGGTGTATGGGACGGTGTCAGTACCTGGTTAATTCACTAAAAATCCTTTAGGTCATATATCAGTAACCGTAGGAAGGGTAAAAAGAGTCAATTAAATGCGGTTGTTGATTCTGTTTTGTGCACTCATTTATGTTCTTACATTTATACACTACTATAACTGCAGCCTAATCAGATGAAACTTAACGTGCATTAGTTTTCGATTTCCTTAATTGTTTTTATTATTATCAATATCTATTTTCCTAATTCAGTTGTTTTTTTAATTGAAAATGCTACTAAGTAATAATTTCTGTTTACTTTATTTTAGTGTATTGTAAACATCATATGATTGTTAAGCTCTATGAAGTTACTTTATTAGGATAACTGCTTTCCGAAGAAAAGTTAGGTAAATCCCATAATGTTAGTAGATATTTTTTTTTTTTATTCATGGTTAGTGGAACCATCTTATTTTATAGGAAGTTAGCCTACGTTTATCTCAGTGGGTGTATAAACCATTTTCTTGATAGTAATGGATGGGACATTGCGCTAACCTTAGTAAAACATAAAAATAACGAAATATCTTCTTTTATTGTTGTTAAGTCGACGTTGATAGTATATTAGTAGTAAAGATAAAATATAGCAAATAGGTAAGGAGGGTGGAGGCGAATCAACTGAAGTACTATCCTTTTTCTCACTTTTTTTCTAAGGTCATTGTTAAAGCCAACTATTATTACCTATTTGTAATTCTATGCATTCAGCTGCTGTTGATTTTCGATAAAAATATAGTTTTGTTCTCTCATAAAATCAAAAGGATCATGCAAAATGAAAATGATTATAAAATAACAACAACTACCACCTGATTTAGGAAATTCATGTTATTGGAAGACATACAGAGACTCTGGGGGGGGGACATAAAAGCAGTAGCTTAGAAAAGAGTTATGGGTAACCACATGATAAGTAAGCAACCTGTGCATTTTTTGTTGAATACATTAGCAATTAAGTTTATTGCTTTTATTAAGCTATTGCTGTTGGAAAAATATTTATATCCAAAGAATAAATCGCAGGTAAAAGAATTGAGCCGTCGCAGAGTTCATTTAAGAGTGAAGTAAAAGTTTTTGAACGGAAGCGATGGGCTGATAAATTGGCAGTAAGAAACGGATATAGTAGAAACCCAGGAATCCAGAAGTATTAGAAGGGGTAGTAACTCCCAAAGAATTATTGAAGAAGCTTTCAGTTAATTCCTTCTGTTTTTAATAAATATCACTCGATTAGAAAAGGATGGCACATACTTCTATGCGACCGGTTCGTTGATGAGCAGGAGATAAACAACATCTCTATCGAAAAAAACAAAAATATTATCTATTCTCAAATCCGTTATGGCAAGAGACTAGTTATTGTTCAGTCACCTGCACAGAACGTCTTTCCAAAAAACAAACCTTCTACACCAGCTGATGTTTGTTATTTTGAATTTTTTTTTGATGCGGCTCTTTTAACTCATAAAGGCAATGAACCAGTAACATCACCATATATGTTTCCTGTATTACTTACTTTTCACCAAAATCGTATGGTCTATAAGAATCAATAATATTAGAGGTAAATCCCTGAATCGAACCACTTTTTCTAAAGGAGACCCCCATTTCTTTTTTACTCTCTATGATACAGAGGGGATAAATAGTTTTTAATACAAACGAAACTCTAAATATACGATTTGGTTCTTTCTGACATATACCTTTTTTTTATATTGCACACAATAAGATATAAATAAAATAAATAATAGACGTTCTTACTGGCACCCCCCACCCCTCCTCAAACTAATTTTGTGTAAATACTCGATAACTAACAAGAACTGATTGCAAGCTTATCTCCGTTAATAGCATAAAAGTCTAACGCCTATACTAAAATTGGCTTATAAATAGTAGACACTAGATCTTATCTTAAACACGCATATTACAATATGGTTAAGTTATTTTAAGGAAAACACGCCAGAAATAAAATGCACAACCGGGATAGGCAACGAATGTATGTGTATAACCACCCTCGATATAAATCGTAGAATTGTAGGCATGGATGGTACCAGAGGTGATGTCAGAACGCAAGGAAAATGTAGTAATAATGTTGTAAAACTCTGCATCTAAGAAGCCAATGCTTTTGAAATCATAGAAAGCGGTACTACTGGTACCATACGTTGCTTTTACTACAGATGTATTAAACAACGTACTGAAAGAATCCCCAACCATTGTCACTTAATGGATGCTGTGTTATCGATGTGCATACCTGACTCTACATCAATTGATTCACCAACGCACGTAAAATCTAATTTTGTAACGCCCGTATGCGAGACTATAATAAAGTATTTGGGAAGGGATATATTTCCAATAATCTCAATGCTAGTGACGGTTGGGAACAGGTTCAGATTCCAAGATACACCGGCGGTATGTGTATGTAATTTCCATATAAGCTAACATTATACTGGTCTTGAGCATTAACAAGGTTTAAGAAGCCCAGAAGTAAAAGAGTGAGTAACTTATCCATCTCTTAAATAATAATTTCTACGAATTTACTGGTGTAAACTTTCTGGAAACAATAAACATTTTTAGTGACAGTGCAGATATTGTGGAAATTAATCCCATCAATTTATATCAAATATCTGGCAACTAGTGAGAAGGAAAAAGTGGTTTCGGACCTCTTACCTTAACGATAACAAAGGCTAATGATAAAGTTATTACGGTGCTTCTAAGGCTATTTTTAAACTCTATAGCTTTAGTAGGTTTTCTTATGAATTGCAAAGAATTTTTACTGGATATATAGGAGTAATTTTGAAATTTGGTGGTACTTTTTTCCTATCCTCTTATATTTGTCATTTAGTTTTTATTCTGTAAAATGAAACAAGAAATTCTTTGGAGTCCAGTGTATTTAAATTTAACCCACAATCACATTATTCTTATAGGTATTAATACGGTCAAGTTCAAAAATAGAATAACCTCGTTTATAATCTACAGAGTAACTATGACTAAAACAGATCAATCATGGAAGAGTTTGGAGGTAATTGGCTGAAAAGAGGTAACATAGCGGGATATCGATTATTCCAACAATGTTTCACCACTCCTTTTGAGTACTAAAGTTTATTAAAGAAACAAAAAATGAATATGATCGTGTTTCTTTTTGGTAACATTAAATGGACACGAAAGCCTCATCAGGCTATAGAAATTGTGTCCTAGTGAACGGAGAATCAGGATTATAACCCAATATGGTGTATTATAAGAGTGAACACTTTGTTCTTTTGTAAATTGTTTCTTCTACAAAAATTTATCATTTGTAAGCAATCTAAGGGATTACATCAATGGCATTAAGCATAATTGTCACTTATTGTTAAAGTCAAAAGCAGAACTTAACACTATAGCTTCGACTCTCATGCTGCTACTGTTATCTCACATAAGCATGACAAATGGAATGTTTTACGCTTTCCTCTCTCTTTTAACCTCTATCTTACCAAAGGTCCTCATATCTTTTGACAACTGTTGTCTTCAGCTGAGGCTGCTAGATTCATTGTTTTATGATTTTACTCACTCGAATTCGCAAAGAGACATAGAGAAAGAAATAATGTTGCAAAAATCAAAGCTATCGGTGGCCTTCCTTAAAAGCGTAAATCATTTGATCGAGTTCTTGTGCGGGGGTGAAAGTTCTTCTTTGAATTTTAATGTTTTGGACAGGTGTTCAAAAGGTTTAAAATAAGAAAAAAAAATTTTCTCTGAGAAAATATGTATAAAGATCGTTATTCCACTGAAAAGCAATATTTTAAAGCAAAAGGAAACTGACTTGTTTCAACTTAGTATCAAAAAGATCTTCTCCTTCAAAGAGACATAAGGAGATATTTTTTCGAATCGATCGGGTCTGTCTCCTATTTCCGTGCCTTGCCCTATAATATATTGTTATATGGTAAGCATAAATGAAGACAAGTCTATGTAAACTCTGCTTTAATCTATATGAGGTTATGCAAACTCCTATGATGATCCAATTCCGAGGTCTGCTCCTCCGTACATCCATGTGTTCTTAGCTACTCTATGTACAGACGTAAACCTAGTTAGAGTTCAATTCATAAATACGTACAATATTCCAAAACGTTGAACGAACCATAAATGGATCTGTACGGTGCCAACGTGGAAATCTTATAGTTCATAATCATATAATTGTTGTATTATACTGTTGTATTCCCCGAAGGGCTTCGAAGGGCTTCGAAGGATATACTTAATTATGAGCAGGAACCGGAATAAGTGGTTACGGTAGAAGATATTATAGCGACTTTGAATAGGATACACGGAACAGCCACTCCGTCAATTAGTTAAAGAGTGATTCATTCACTGGTGCCTTACTAATAGTAGCTGAACCATGAAGGTCAACTTATTTGAACAAATCTTGTTATTTAATAAGTTAGTAGTTTTCCCTTATCTTGTGAAAAAGGATTGCCAAAAAGTTCTTTAAGTACTGGGAGCAAATGATATCAAAAATCAACCCCCCCCCCTTTCTTACTACCTGTTATTTCTCTAAAAATAATTTATGTATAAGATATAACTCTGGTGAAGGCACCATCTTTAATTATCTTTGCTCAACCACAGCGCTGCCGACCTTGCACAAAAGTTGTCTGTCGATCTAATATACAGTAACCTACAAAGAATAATGTATAACTCAAGTAGGTACCATTACCTAACCTTCTTAAAGATAGCTAACCTTTGGAAATATAGGCTAGTTCCATAATTTCGGTTTTGTTCATCTCATCGTTATTCGTTAACAAAGAAATTTGTATAAGTATATCGAAATGATAGGGATTATAGACGGTTGTATTCTGCTAACTGATATATATAATATATAGCTACGAGTTAGATTATTTTACAGAGGATATCTAATTGCTACGCCATGATGTTTGGAAAATATTTGTTGATGTCCCTGGTTGACTACTATGATTGTTGAAATATTGATTTATGGAGAAGTACAGTTATAATCTGCTTGAACAAAAAAATTGCGCAAGCCCGGAATCGAACCGGGGGCCCAACGATGGCAACGTTGGATTTTACCACTAAACCACTTGCGCATTTATTACGAACGGTATTTTTTGCCTTATAAAAGATATATACTACCAGTTCTATAATAAACACCGATGGTCTGAGGAAATTTATCTCTATACTTACAATTTTGATACTCAGCTATGAATATGCATATGGTATCTGCGATCTAGTGCGTCCATGTATTATAACGCCTATCCTCCATATATATCACTGCTTATACTATAATTGTACTAGTCTATATCTATATTAGCCTATAATTGTATTACTTTATAATTTTATGACTTACAATTGGATTACCTTATATTTATATTAATATATATTGTTTATTTATTAATCTGTAATTTTATCTTTTCAGTATTATATCAATACCTTATCGAGTTGTGTATTCTGTTATCTAGCTCAGAATAAAGTAGAAGATAACACAGCTTTTCAACTTAGTTTGAAATTAGAATTAGTACAAAAGATACAGAACGAACAAATTAATGGGTATAGTAGCATTATATAACTGTAAAAATAATGTATATCAAATACATGTGAAATCAAATCATTTGAAGCAAGAACACAAAGGCAACAACCCATACGTTATTGAAGACAGTAGAGGCCCCAGCGTGATACTGAATGGTATTCACAAAGGGTGCGGTTGATTGTGTGGCTATAGATGCAGATGGTTGGAGACTCAAGTGGGTGCCTTGGGTTGTGCCAGAACCAGATGATCCTGAACCTGCATTAGAACCTGACGATCCTGAAGCTGACGATCCTGATGATCCTGAACCAGAATTGGAACCAGAATTGGAACCAGAATTGGAACCAGAATTGGAACCAGAATTGGATCCAGAATTGGATCCAGAATTGGAACCAGAATTGGATCCAGAATTGGAACCAGATGAACCTGATCCAGATGAACCTGATACTGATGAACCTGATACTGATGATCCTGTTCCAGACGATCCTAATCCTGATGATCCAGAAGAGCCAGATCCAGACGTACCGCCGTTAGCCCCAGATGTCATACCACTAGTTGGCTGGGCCACATTGCCCAACGTGTACACTGAGCTCCCAGTGTGCGTCTTACCATCACTCCCAACAGTTGGACAGTACGATACCACTACCGTCTCAACAACATTACCATTACTTACAGTGGCAGTAGTAGCAGGGGGCTGTGAGTAGGAATCACAATGAGTATAGGTACTAGAAGAGGTGTGTGTCTTGCCGTCAGTACCCACGATCGGACAGTACGTTACTACAATCGTTTCTGTGGTGTCATTCACGGTGACAGTAGTGGTTGACTCAGGAGGTTGGGAGAAGGTGTCGCCGCCCTTGGTGGTAGAAGTGTTGGCGAATGGCATCATACTTGAAGATACGTATAGAGGGTCAGAATCAACCATGGCCATCGTCAACTCAGTCCACGTCGTCGTCGCAATATGTCCTTCGCTGTCTGTGTACCCAGAGGCAATAACGACCTCGTGGATGGTTTGGTTGTCTGAGACGAAGTCTGTTTCTAGGATCGTGGTAGCAGGGAGTGGAGTCACAGAACTTGGAATGGATATAGCATCGCTCAAAGTGTATGTTGTCGAGCCGGTGCGTGTCTTTCCATCACTGCCCACAGTAGGGAAGAAAGAAATGATATCAGTCTCAGTTGTGCTTTCTTTGGTTATGTATGCAGTAGTTTCCGGTGGCTGAGAGAATGTCTCGGTGTCCATTGTACTAGAATCGATCTTGCTACTGGATTTGACCTTACTACTTGACTCTACCTTGCTACCGGACTCCACCAATGTGTATGTCGTAGATCCGGTATGTGTCTTCCCGTCGCTGCCCACAGTTGGGAAGAACGAGATCACATCCGTCTCGGTGGTGGTGTCTTTGGTTACGGTGGCAGTAGTTTCCGATGGCTGCGAGTAGGTTTCGTTGAGTGATAGAATGTATGTAGTCGACCCGGTTTGTGCTATACAGTTATCACCCACAGTTGGGAAGAAAGATATCACCTCCATCTCTGCTGTTCCATTTATGGTTGTCTGTATAGTAGAAGGAGCTGGTTCCGTATATGATTGGAGTGGGTCTATGGTGTAAAATGTCTGACCAGTTCCTGTCTTACCATCCGATCCGATAGATGGGAAATATGTCCTCACAAAACAGTACGTTGTGGATGGGAGGTTGTGGGTATATGTTACTTCAGGGGGTTGCACATATACATCACGAAATTTAATAGCATATAATGGTACAGAAGTTCCATTATTACTACCTTCCACGGTCTCCAGAGTGAAGCTTGAGGAGTTTAGAAGAGTATTAGAATGTGAAAATTTGAATCTGAAATCTCCATTAGAGGTTTTAATATTCAAGTAATCTGAATTGGCGTAGTCTGAGGAGTTATATGGAATATATTCGTAAGATTCAATTTTGGATGGAAATGAAATAAAGCTATCACTTTCCATAGTAGTGAAACCACTCACATAATAGTCTTTCTGTTGATCTGGAACAGCATCGTTAATAACGAAAAGTCTCTGTCCACTGGAAGGACTAATGAATTGCATATTGAATTGCTTTGCAAATGTCTCAAGTTTACCATTAAACCAAATTGCACCATTGGATACTGATGGACCTGGATTAGTTTGCGTCTGTGAATAGTCTCCCTCGACATAGATAGTTGAATTCTCGGCATAAAAGTGACCAGCAGTTACAGAAGTTCTTTTAGAAAATGTAACATTAACATTATAGAATTCGTTATCGAGAGAGCTGAAGCTGTTGAAATCATAGTATGCAGAACTGTCAGTCCCGTGAGTAGCCTTTACCACAAAAGTATTTTCAGGCGTGGTGAATGAATCCCCAGTCATTATTATTTTTAATGGACCTAAGGATGCTGAGTTATCTATCAACATACTATTACCCAAGTAAATATCCCCTCCATGATACGTGTAATCCAGACTTGTAACACCTGTATGTGATATAACAACAAAGTATTGAGTAAGGTTTATATTTCCATTAAACTCTAGGCTTGTTGTGTTTGGAAACAAGTTGAGATACCAGGACACACCCTCAGTTGCGTCGTTGATGTCACCATTGTGTACATAATTCTCATAAATGTTAGGACCATACCGCTGCTGGGCAGTAACTAGGCCAAAGATGCTTAATAGAAGCAATGGACTCAACAAACTTACCATTTTCTATAACCTGCAGAAGTGTTTTTTAACGTTGTTTCTAAAGAGTAAAACTTTGAATAAAAAAAGATCAAGAACAAAATGATCGAAGTACGAATATTAATCATCCTTTTATATATAAACACAATTTTTGGAAGTTGAACAGAAGCTTCCTATTTTTCTATTATTAGCTTTAACAAATGTCATATTATTCAATGTCATCATATGGTTATCAACTGATTCCAGAAACTTTAGTTCTCTCCATTTATTCTTGAGCACATTTAATTACTAAGACAGAAGAATTTGTAAATATAACCTTCAATAATTTAATTTCAATGTTTGCGCAAGTCACTTTTGATAATTAGTACAATATCATTGAATTCTAGATGTGTTAGGGCCAGTACACAGTACCGGGGACGCAGTGGTACCAGTGACAAGGGTTTCGACCTACTAGTGGTGTGGTCTCGACAACGAAGACCCCTGTAATGGTGATGTTGTTAGTGCAGAAAGTGAAGGAGTTGATGACCGACACGGTGTATGGGACGGTGTCAGTACCTGGTTAATTCACTAAAAATCCTTTAGGTCATATATCAGTAACCGTAGGAAGGGTAAAAAGAGTCAATTAAATGCGGTTGTTGATTCTGTTTTGTGCACTCATTTATGTTCTTACATTTATACACTACTATAACTGCAGCCTAATCAGATGAAACTTAACGTGCATTAGTTTTCGATTTCCTTAATTGTTTTTATTATTATCAATATCTATTTTCCTAATTCAGTTGTTTTTTTAATTGAAAATGCTACTAAGTAATAATTTCTGTTTACTTTATTTTAGTGTATTGTAAACATCATATGATTGTTAAGCTCTATGAAGTTACTTTATTAGGATAACTGCTTTCCGAAGAAAAGTTAGGTAAATCCCATAATGTTAGTAGATATTTTTTTTTTTTATTCATGGTTAGTGGAACCATCTTATTTTATAGGAAGTTAGCCTACGTTTATCTCAGTGGGTGTATAAACCATTTTCTTGATAGTAATGGATGGGACATTGCGCTAACCTTAGTAAAACATAAAAATAACGAAATATCTTCTTTTATTGTTGTTAAGTCGACGTTGATAGTATATTAGTAGTAAAGATAAAATATAGCAAATAGGTAAGGAGGGTGGAGGCGAATCAACTGAAGTACTATCCTTTTTCTCACTTTTTTTCTAAGGTCATTGTTAAAGCCAACTATTATTACCTATTTGTAATTCTATGCATTCAGCTGCTGTTGATTTTCGATAAAAATATAGTTTTGTTCTCTCATAAAATCAAAAGGATCATGCAAAATGAAAATGATTATAAAATAACAACAACTACCACCTGATTTAGGAAATTCATGTTATTGGAAGACATACAGAGACTCTGGGGGGGGGACATAAAAGCAGTAGCTTAGAAAAGAGTTATGGGTAACCACATGATAAGTAAGCAACCTGTGCATTTTTTGTTGAATACATTAGCAATTAAGTTTATTGCTTTTATTAAGCTATTGCTGTTGGAAAAATATTTATATCCAAAGAATAAATCGCAGGTAAAAGAATTGAGCCGTCGCAGAGTTCATTTAAGAGTGAAGTAAAAGTTTTTGAACGGAAGCGATGGGCTGATAAATTGGCAGTAAGAAACGGATATAGTAGAAACCCAGGAATCCAGAAGTATTAGAAGGGGTAGTAACTCCCAAAGAATTATTGAAGAAGCTTTCAGTTAATTCCTTCTGTTTTTAATAAATATCACTCGATTAGAAAAGGATGGCACATACTTCTATGCGACCGGTTCGTTGATGAGCAGGAGATAAACAACATCTCTATCGAAAAAAACAAAAATATTATCTATTCTCAAATCCGTTATGGCAAGAGACTAGTTATTGTTCAGTCACCTGCACAGAACGTCTTTCCAAAAAACAAACCTTCTACACCAGCTGATGTTTGTTATTTTGAATTTTTTTTTGATGCGGCTCTTTTAACTCATAAAGGCAATGAACCAGTAACATCACCATATATGTTTCCTGTATTACTTACTTTTCACCAAAATCGTATGGTCTATAAGAATCAATAATATTAGAGGTAAATCCCTGAATCGAACCACTTTTTCTAAAGGAGACCCCCATTTCTTTTTTACTCTCTATGATACAGAGGGGATAAATAGTTTTTAATACAAACGAAACTCTAAATATACGATTTGGTTCTTTCTGACATATACCTTTTTTTTATATTGCACACAATAAGATATAAATAAAATAAATAATAGACGTTCTTACTGGCACCCCCCACCCCTCCTCAAACTAATTTTGTGTAAATACTCGATAACTAACAAGAACTGATTGCAAGCTTATCTCCGTTAATAGCATAAAAGTCTAACGCCTATACTAAAATTGGCTTATAAATAGTAGACACTAGATCTTATCTTAAACACGCATATTACAATATGGTTAAGTTATTTTAAGGAAAACACGCCAGAAATAAAATGCACAACCGGGATAGGCAACGAATGTATGTGTATAACCACCCTCGATATAAATCGTAGAATTGTAGGCATGGATGGTACCAGAGGTGATGTCAGAACGCAAGGAAAATGTAGTAATAATGTTGTAAAACTCTGCATCTAAGAAGCCAATGCTTTTGAAATCATAGAAAGCGGTACTACTGGTACCATACGTTGCTTTTACTACAGATGTATTAAACAACGTACTGAAAGAATCCCCAACCATTGTCACTTAATGGATGCTGTGTTATCGATGTGCATACCTGACTCTACATCAATTGATTCACCAACGCACGTAAAATCTAATTTTGTAACGCCCGTATGCGAGACTATAATAAAGTATTTGGGAAGGGATATATTTCCAATAATCTCAATGCTAGTGACGGTTGGGAACAGGTTCAGATTCCAAGATACACCGGCGGTATGTGTATGTAATTTCCATATAAGCTAACATTATACTGGTCTTGAGCATTAACAAGGTTTAAGAAGCCCAGAAGTAAAAGAGTGAGTAACTTATCCATCTCTTAAATAATAATTTCTACGAATTTACTGGTGTAAACTTTCTGGAAACAATAAACATTTTTAGTGACAGTGCAGATATTGTGGAAATTAATCCCATCAATTTATATCAAATATCTGGCAACTAGTGAGAAGGAAAAAGTGGTTTCGGACCTCTTACCTTAACGATAACAAAGGCTAATGATAAAGTTATTACGGTGCTTCTAAGGCTATTTTTAAACTCTATAGCTTTAGTAGGTTTTCTTATGAATTGCAAAGAATTTTTACTGGATATATAGGAGTAATTTTGAAATTTGGTGGTACTTTTTTCCTATCCTCTTATATTTGTCATTTAGTTTTTATTCTGTAAAATGAAACAAGAAATTCTTTGGAGTCCAGTGTATTTAAATTTAACCCACAATCACATTATTCTTATAGGTATTAATACGGTCAAGTTCAAAAATAGAATAACCTCGTTTATAATCTACAGAGTAACTATGACTAAAACAGATCAATCATGGAAGAGTTTGGAGGTAATTGGCTGAAAAGAGGTAACATAGCGGGATATCGATTATTCCAACAATGTTTCACCACTCCTTTTGAGTACTAAAGTTTATTAAAGAAACAAAAAATGAATATGATCGTGTTTCTTTTTGGTAACATTAAATGGACACGAAAGCCTCATCAGGCTATAGAAATTGTGTCCTAGTGAACGGAGAATCAGGATTATAACCCAATATGGTGTATTATAAGAGTGAACACTTTGTTCTTTTGTAAATTGTTTCTTCTACAAAAATTTATCATTTGTAAGCAATCTAAGGGATTACATCAATGGCATTAAGCATAATTGTCACTTATTGTTAAAGTCAAAAGCAGAACTTAACACTATAGCTTCGACTCTCATGCTGCTACTGTTATCTCACATAAGCATGACAAATGGAATGTTTTACGCTTTCCTCTCTCTTTTAACCTCTATCTTACCAAAGGTCCTCATATCTTTTGACAACTGTTGTCTTCAGCTGAGGCTGCTAGATTCATTGTTTTATGATTTTACTCACTCGAATTCGCAAAGAGACATAGAGAAAGAAATAATGTTGCAAAAATCAAAGCTATCGGTGGCCTTCCTTAAAAGCGTAAATCATTTGATCGAGTTCTTGTGCGGGGGTGAAAGTTCTTCTTTGAATTTTAATGTTTTGGACAGGTGTTCAAAAGGTTTAAAATAAGAAAAAAAAATTTTCTCTGAGAAAATATGTATAAAGATCGTTATTCCACTGAAAAGCAATATTTTAAAGCAAAAGGAAACTGACTTGTTTCAACTTAGTATCAAAAAGATCTTCTCCTTCAAAGAGACATAAGGAGATATTTTTTCGAATCGATCGGGTCTGTCTCCTATTTCCGTGCCTTGCCCTATAATATATTGTTATATGGTAAGCATAAATGAAGACAAGTCTATGTAAACTCTGCTTTAATCTATATGAGGTTATGCAAACTCCTATGATGATCCAATTCCGAGGTCTGCTCCTCCGTACATCCATGTGTTCTTAGCTACTCTATGTACAGACGTAAACCTAGTTAGAGTTCAATTCATAAATACGTACAATATTCCAAAACGTTGAACGAACCATAAATGGATCTGTACGGTGCCAACGTGGAAATCTTATAGTTCATAATCATATAATTGTTGTATTATACTGTTGTATTCCCCGAAGGGCTTCGAAGGGCTTCGAAGGATATACTTAATTATGAGCAGGAACCGGAATAAGTGGTTACGGTAGAAGATATTATAGCGACTTTGAATAGGATACACGGAACAGCCACTCCGTCAATTAGTTAAAGAGTGATTCATTCACTGGTGCCTTACTAATAGTAGCTGAACCATGAAGGTCAACTTATTTGAACAAATCTTGTTATTTAATAAGTTAGTAGTTTTCCCTTATCTTGTGAAAAAGGATTGCCAAAAAGTTCTTTAAGTACTGGGAGCAAATGATATCAAAAATCAACCCCCCCCCCTTTCTTACTACCTGTTATTTCTCTAAAAATAATTTATGTATAAGATATAACTCTGGTGAAGGCACCATCTTTAATTATCTTTGCTCAACCACAGCGCTGCCGACCTTGCACAAAAGTTGTCTGTCGATCTAATATACAGTAACCTACAAAGAATAATGTATAACTCAAGTAGGTACCATTACCTAACCTTCTTAAAGATAGCTAACCTTTGGAAATATAGGCTAGTTCCATAATTTCGGTTTTGTTCATCTCATCGTTATTCGTTAACAAAGAAATTTGTATAAGTATATCGAAATGATAGGGATTATAGACGGTTGTATTCTGCTAACTGATATATATAATATATAGCTACGAGTTAGATTATTTTACAGAGGATATCTAATTGCTACGCCATGATGTTTGGAAAATATTTGTTGATGTCCCTGGTTGACTACTATGATTGTTGAAATATTGATTTATGGAGAAGTACAGTTATAATCTGCTTGAACAAAAAAATTGCGCAAGCCCGGAATCGAACCGGGGGCCCAACGATGGCAACGTTGGATTTTACCACTAAACCACTTGCGCATTTATTACGAACGGTATTTTTTGCCTTATAAAAGATATATACTACCAGTTCTATAATAAACACCTGAGGAGTTTTGATACTGAACTATGAATATGCATATGGTATCTGCGATCTAGTGCGTCCATGTATTATAACGCCTATCCTCCATATATATCACTGCTTATACTATAATTGTACTAGTCTATATCTATATTAGCCTATAATTGTATTACTTTATAATTTTATGATTTTTAATTGGATTACGTTATATTATATTAATTTATATTGTTTATTTATTAATCTGTAATTTTATCTTTTCAGTATTATATCAATACCTTATCGAGTTGTGTATTCTGTTATCTAGCTCAGAATAAAGTAGAAGATAACACAGCTTTTCAACTTAGTTTGAAATTAGAATTAGTACAAAAGATACAGAACGAACAAATTAATGGGTATAGTAGCATTATATAACTGTAAAAATAATGTATATCAAATACATGTGAAATCAAATCATTTGAAGCAAGAACACAAAGGCAACAACCCATACGTTATTGAAGACAGTAGAGGCCCCAGCGTGATACTGGATCGAATTCACAAAGGGTGCGGTTGATTGTGTGGCTATAGATGCAGATGGTTGGAGACTCAAGTGGGTGCCTTGGGTTGTGCCAGAACCAGATGATCCTGAACCTGCATTAGAACCTGACGATCCTGAAGCTGACGATCCTGATGATCCTGAACCAGAATTGGAACCAGAATTGGAACCAGAATTGGAACCAGAATTGGAACCAGAATTGGAACCAGAATTGGATCCAGAATTGGATCCAGAATTGGAACCAGAATTGGATCCAGAATTGGAACCAGATGAACCTGATCCAGATGAACCTGATACTGATGAACCTGATACTGATGATCCTGTTCCAGACGATCCTAATCCTGATGATCCAGAAGAGCCAGATCCAGACGTACCGCCGTTAGCCCCAGATGTCATACCACTAGTTGGCTGGGCCACATTGCCCAACGTGTACACTGAGCTCCCAGTGTGCGTCTTACCATCACTCCCAACAGTTGGACAGTACGATACCACTACCGTCTCAACAACATTACCATTACTTACAGTGGCAGTAGTAGCAGGGGGCTGTGAGTAGGAATCACAATGAGTATAGGTACTAGAAGAGGTGTGTGTCTTGCCGTCAGTACCCACGATCGGACAGTACGTTACTACAATCGTTTCTGTGGTGTCATTCACGGTGACAGTAGTGGTTGACTCAGGAGGTTGGGAGAAGGTGTCGCCGCCCTTGGTGGTAGAAGTGTTGGCGAATGGCATCATACTTGAAGATACGTATAGAGGGTCAGAATCAACCATGGCCATCGTCAACTCAGTCCACGTCGTCGTCGCAATATGTCCTTCGCTGTCTGTGTACCCAGAGGCAATAACGACCTCGTGGATGGTTTGGTTGTCTGAGACGAAGTCTGTTTCTAGGATCGTGGTAGCAGGGAGTGGAGTCACAGAACTTGGAATGGATATAGCATCGCTCAAAGTGTATGTTGTCGAGCCGGTGCGTGTCTTTCCATCACTGCCCACAGTAGGGAAGAAAGAAATGATATCAGTCTCAGTTGTGCTTTCTTTGGTTATGTATGCAGTAGTTTCCGGTGGCTGAGAGAATGTCTCGGTGTCCATTGTACTAGAATCGATCTTGCTACTGGATTTGACCTTACTACTTGACTCTACCTTGCTACCGGACTCCACCAATGTGTATGTCGTAGATCCGGTATGTGTCTTCCCGTCGCTGCCCACAGTTGGGAAGAACGAGATCACATCCGTCTCGGTGGTGGTGTCTTTGGTTACGGTGGCAGTAGTTTCCGATGGCTGCGAGTAGGTTTCGTTGAGTGATAGAATGTATGTAGTCGACCCGGTTTGTGCTATACAGTTATCACCCACAGTTGGGAAGAAAGATATCACCTCCATCTCTGCTGTTCCATTTATGGTTGTCTGTATAGTAGAAGGAGCTGGTTCCGTATATGATTGGAGTGGGTCTATGGTGTAAAATGTCTGACCAGTTCCTGTCTTACCATCCGATCCGATAGATGGGAAATATGTCCTCACAAAACAGTACGTTGTGGATGGGAGGTTGTGGGTATATGTTACTTCAGGGGGTTGCACATATACATCACGAAATTTAATAGCATATAATGGTACAGAAGTTCCATTATTACTACCTTCCACGGTCTCCAGAGTGAAGCTTGAGGAGTTTAGAAGAGTATTAGAATGTGAAAATTTGAATCTGAAATCTCCATTAGAGGTTTTAATATTCAAGTAATCTGAATTGGCGTAGTCTGAGGAGTTATATGGAATATATTCGTAAGATTCAATTTTGGATGGAAATGAAATAAAGCTATCACTTTCCATAGTAGTGAAACCACTCACATAATAGTCTTTCTGTTGATCTGGAACAGCATCGTTAATAACGAAAAGTCTCTGTCCACTGGAAGGACTAATGAATTGCATATTGAATTGCTTTGCAAATGTCTCAAGTTTACCATTAAACCAAATTGCACCATTGGATACTGATGGACCTGGATTAGTTTGCGTCTGTGAATAGTCTCCCTCGACATAGATAGTTGAATTCTCGGCATAAAAGTGACCAGCAGTTACAGAAGTTCTTTTAGAAAATGTAACATTAACATTATAGAATTCGTTATCGAGAGAGCTGAAGCTGTTGAAATCATAGTATGCAGAACTGTCAGTCCCGTGAGTAGCCTTTACCACAAAAGTATTTTCAGGCGTGGTGAATGAATCCCCAGTCATTATTATTTTTAATGGACCTAAGGATGCTGAGTTATCTATCAACATACTATTACCCAAGTAAATATCCCCTCCATGATACGTGTAATCCAGACTTGTAACACCTGTATGTGATATAACAACAAAGTATTGAGTAAGGTTTATATTTCCATTAAACTCTAGGCTTGTTGTGTTTGGAAACAAGTTGAGATACCAGGACACACCCTCAGTTGCGTCGTTGATGTCACCATTGTGTACATAATTCTCATAAATGTTAGGACCATACCGCTGCTGGGCAGTAACTAGGCCAAAGAAGCCTAATAGAAGCAAAGGACTCAACACACTTAACATATTCTGTAATCTGGAGTAATGTTCTATATAATGTTATTATTAAAAGGGAAAGGTTGGAAAAAAGTACATTGAGAAGAAATGTGGATTGTCTAATATCAATCCTTCCTTTTATATATGAAATACAATGTTCAGAACTAGAATAGAAGATTCCTTTTTCTATCTTTTTCTTTTTCTATTAGTTTAGCAAATAACATAATTAATATCATCATATTGCGCCCAACTGATGGCAGGAGTTTTATTTCCTTACGTTTATTCTTTGGGCAAATATGAAACAGGCAAATGGGAAGACGGTATTCATAACATATTTTTTTTTTGGATAAGTACATTAATACTTTAATTTGGATGTTCGCGCAAGTCACTTTCGATTGTTAGTATAGTTTCATTGTCTTCCTGTTGTATAAGGTAATAAAAAGTTAATTTCTCCAGATCAACTCCAAGCACAGGAAATTCCATCTTGGGCCTCTTGTTTATTGACAAGTATTTTTGGAAATAGACATAGAGGAACAAATCAGCTAGTAAACAATAGTTTCTAAAATGGCAATTATAATTTTAATGTCTACGGCCATTGTTATATGCTGTTTTTCTTTTTAAGAGTTCCAAATAGTTTACTTTCCTTCTGGTTGCAAAATTCCAAAATTTACAAGGTAGTATCGTAAATTAGTTCGTGCTTTTTCTACAATATTGTAGCCGTATCCTATTCATAGGGGGAGAGGGGCCCTAATAGGTTCTAATTTCAATTTCCTTATTTGCTTCTATTATTAATATCTATTTTCCGAATGCAGTCTGTCTCATAGCATCCCAGCTTTCAGTCCTCTAATAATTTCCGCTATTTACTATATTGTAAACATCATATGATTATTAAGTTGTATGAAGTTACTTTATTGGGAAATCTATAATACTATGACGCAAATCACTAGGTAAATCCTAAATTATAATACTTTATTTCTTCTTTCATATTAAGTTGTAGATTAATTATTTCATAGAAATTAATGTTATCTCAGTGAAGAGGGGAGGGATAGTATTGTTCACATGGAGGTTAATATAATTGGTTCCCTGTAACAGTAAAAAGAAAAATAAAAAGAGGGAAATCTTCTTAGTTGACCTTGATATGCCTTAATTATCTAAACTAATAATAGAAAATTCCAAAAAGGTAGGAAGGG
This sequence comes from Nakaseomyces bracarensis, assembly GCF_045282275.1. Lineage (NCBI taxonomy): Eukaryota > Fungi > Ascomycota > Saccharomycetes > Saccharomycetales > Saccharomycetaceae > Nakaseomyces > Nakaseomyces bracarensis. Next base: position 200,919 of record NW_027263960.1, read on the forward strand.
GGGAGAAGCTTAGTAATTTTGTTCATTTTTTTTTATTTTACGAGGGTATTATTATTTGTATTTCGACTTCTTTAGTTGTTAGAATGAAATACAGTTTGGTGTGGTCATTGTTGTTTATTTTTCAATAAAAATGCAGATTATTACACCAGCTGACAGGCAGACTTGCAAAAGAGTTACATTAGCAGCAGAAAAGCGTGGAATGAGTCAATTGAGTGTATACTTGGTTAAAACAATAGTACTTAGTTTAGTTGATGGTTCTATGCTGTTAATAATTACGAGAATGCTTTGTATAACAGATTTAGTGCCCTTTCTATAAAAGATCCTAGTATTAATTTCTAGGCAGAAGGCACGAAATAGAGGTTTGATTATTAAAAACTAGAGAGGTACGCACATCTCAGAAAAGAGGGTCCAAATTTATTGGTAAATCCCAAATAAGTTGAAGAAAAGAATTAATTTTGTTTTGAATAGGAAATAATTACAATAGCAAAGTACGGGAGTTTTTCTATGTGAAATGTTTCCTTAGCAAGAGGAATAACCTGAAAAGGGGAAAGAAGACAATGACAAAAACTGCTTCGTGTTTGTCAGAGCAGAACACCTCGCATATCTGATTTCCTTCCTTGCTTCCTAAACAAGAGCAACCTACGGCTTGATAGGTCACTATATTTTTTTTTCTTCTTATGATACGGCCCTTCATCTGTGAAATGAACAGCCAGAAGTTAATAGTGTACCATCTGATGTAGTATGCACCCGTTCTTTGTATTTCACCCAATAACCTATGTTGAGGACCATATGGGAACGCAGGGCCTATTGCAATTTATCTAAGGTAAATCTCTAAAAAACCTCGAAGCTTCGTTTCTTTTTTTGCTTTTTTGTTGTTTTGTTGTTTTTGAGCTTTCAAGAACCGCAATTCGTTTTATCCCTATGATGGCAGAGGGCACAAGTCAAGACAGAATCCATGAAAGAAAAGTAAAGAAGTTCAAAAATTAAGACATTTTGGTTCTTCCATAAGTTGGATTGGTACAATTCACTACATTGCTCAAATTAAATAAATAAATAAAAAAAAAAGAAAGAACAAAAAATCAAAACTAAAAAAAAAATATCCTTACAATTTGTAACTATTAACTTAGCTCTAAACGTCGTACTTCGTTCACTTCCTAAACAAATAGTAACAGTAAAAAGTAGTATTATTTCCGTCTCACCGTTGAGCTCAGCGAAGGACTTATTGTTTATTAGAAAGAAAAAGAAAAAATTTGCGCAAGCCCGGAATCGAACCGGGGGCCCAACGATGGCAACGTTGGATTTTACCACTAAACCACTTGCGCATTTATTACGAACGGTATTTTTTGCCTTATAAAAGATATATACTACCAGTTCTATAATAAACACCTGAGGAGTTTTGATACTGAACTATGAATATGCATATGGTATCTGCGATCTAGTGCGTCCATGTATTATAACGCCTATCCTCCATATATATCACTGCTTATACTATAATTGTACTAGTCTATATCTATATTAGCCTATAATTGTATTACTTTATAATTTTATGATTTTTAATTGGATTACGTTATATTATATTAATTTATATTATTTATTTATTAATTGTGTAACTCCATCATTTCAAGTATTATTTCAATTACCTTATCGAGTTATGTATTCTGTTATCTAGTTCAGAATAACTGTAAGTAGAAGATAACACTACTTTAAACTTAGTTTGAAATCAGAATTAGTACAAAAGATACAGAACGAACAAATTAATGGGTATAGTAGTAATATATAAATGGAAAAATAATGATTATCAAGATACATGTAGATTCAAATCATTTGAAGTATGAACACAAGGGCAACAGCCCATACGTTGTTGAAGATAGTGGAGGCTCCAGCTTGATACTGGATCGAATTCACAGAGGGTGCTGATTGTATGGTTGAAGCAGATGGTTGGACACTCAAGTGGGTGCCTTGGGTGGTACCGGAACCCGAGCCTGGGCTTGGCTTGGAACCCGAAGTGCCAGAACTTGAATTACCAGCATTGGAACCAGCATTGGAACCTGAGTTAGAACTTGACGAGCTAGAACCTGAATTACCAGCATTAGAACCTGAAGAAACTGACCCTGATGAACCTGAACTAGTATTGGAACCAGATGATCCTGAACTAGATGATCCTGAGGAGTCAGATCCTGAAGTACTAGATCCAGAAGCACCGCTGTTAGACCCAGGTGTCATACCACTAGTTGGCTGGACCCCATTGCCCAACGTGTACACTGAGCTCCCAGTATGCGTCTGGCCATCACTTCCAACTGTAGGACAGTACGATACCACTACCGTCGCAACAACACTGCCCTGACTTACAGTGGCTGTAGTAGCAGGTGGCTGGGAGTAGGATTCACAAAGCGTGTAAGTGCTTGAAGATGTGTGTGTCTTGCCATCAGAGCCAACAATCGGACAGTACGTTACCACAATCGTTTCCGTGGTGTCATTCACGGTGACAGTACTCGTTGATTCGGGAGGCTGGGAGAAGCTCTCGCCATTCGTGGTGCTAGACGTGTTCGCAAATGGCATCATACTTGAAGATACGTATAGTGGGTCAGAATCAACCATAGCCATCGTCAACTCAGTCCAGGTCGTCGTCGCAATATGCCCCCCGCTGTCCGTGTATCCAGAGGCAATAACTACCTCGTGGATGGTGTGGTTACCAGACACGATGTCTGATTCCAAAATAGTGGTAGCAGGAAGTGGAGTGATAGAGACTGTCATGGATGTAGTGTTATCACTCAAGGTGTATGTGGTGGATCCAGTGTGTGTCTTGCCGTCAGTGCCCACAGTTGGGAAGAACGAGATCACGTCTGTCTCGTAAGTGGAGTTTTCGTTCCGCACAATCACTGTCAATGGATCAGGCTGCCAGTAGCTCTCGGTGTCAGTGTCTGTGTCGACCAAGGTGTATGTTGTGGATCCAGTGTGTGTCTTACCGTCAGCACCCACAGTAGGGAAGAACGAGATCACGTCTGTCTCGTAAGTGGAGTTTTCGTTCCGCACAATCACTGTCAATGGATCAGGCTGCCAGTAGCTCTCGGTGTCAGTGTCTGTGTCGACCAAGGTGTATGTTGTGGATCCAGTGTGTGTCTTGCCGTCAGCACCCACAGTAGGGAAGAACGAGATCACTGCCGTCTCCGTGGTGCTGTCCTTGGTAGCGTAGGATGTCGTCTCCGATGGCTGCGAGTACGTCTCTGTGTCAACCATGCTGCTAGTTGCTGCCTCGCCGTCAGATTCAGCAATAATACTCGATATCCCCTGGCTGCTGACATCCACATTACTGACAGAGATGTATGTCGTAGTACCAGTGTGTGTCTTGCCGTCAGCACCCACAGTAGGGAAGAACGAGATCACGTCTGTCTCGTAAGTGGAGTTTTCGTTCCGCACAATCACTGTCAATGGATCAGGCTGCCAGTAGCTCTCGGTGTCAGTGTCTGTGTCGACCAAGGTGTATGTTGTGGATCCAGTGTGTGTCTTGCCGTCAGCACCCACAGTAGGGAAGAACGAGATCACTGCCGTCTCCGTGGTGCTGTCCTTGGTAGCGTAGGATGTCGTCTCCGATGGCTGCGAGTACGTCTCTGTGTCAACCATGCTGCTAGTTGCTGCCTCGCCGTCAGATTCAGCAATAATACTCGATATCCCCTGGCTGCTGACATCCACATTACTGACAGAGATGTATGTCGTAGTACCAGTGTGTGTCTTGCCGTCAGCACCCACAGTAGGGAAGAACGAGATCACGTCTGTCTCGTAAGTGGAGTTTTCGTTCCGCACAATCACTGTCAATGGATCAGGCTGCCAGTAGCTCTCGGTGTCAGTGTCTGTGTCGACCAAGGTGTATGTTGTGGATCCAGTGTGTGTCTTGCCGTCAGCACCCACAGTAGGGAAGAACGAGATCACTGCCGTCTCCGTGGTGCTGTCCTTGGTAGCGTAGGATGTCGTCTCCGATGGCTGCGAGTACGTCTCTGTGTCAACCATGCTGCTAGTTGCTGCCTCGCCGTCAGATTCAGCAATAATACTCGATATCCCCTGGCTGCTGACATCCACATTACTGACAGAGATGTATGTCGTAGTACCAGTGTGTGTCTTGCCGTCAGCACCCACAGTAGGGAAGAACGAGATCACGTCTGTCTCGTAAGTGGAGTTTTCGTTCCGCACAATCACTGTCAATGGATCAGGCTGCCAGTAGCTCTCGGTGTCAGTGTCTGTGTCGACCAAGGTGTATGTTGTGGATCCAGTGTGTGTCTTGCCGTCAGCACCCACAGTAGGGAAGAACGAGATCACGTCTGTCTCGTAAGTGGAGTTTTCGTTCCGCACAATCACTGTTAATGGATCAAACTGATAGTATGCATCACTATCGTATAGAGTGTAAGTGGTAGACCCCGTATGTGTCTTACCATCACTCCCTAATGTAGGGAAGTATGAGATCACATTAGTCTCGGTGGTGCTGTCCTTGGTCACATAGACTGTCGATTCAGATGGCTGAGAGTAGGTGTTAGTATTACTAATAATGTATGTTGTCGAACCTGTTTCAGCTAAGCAATTACTTCCTAAGGTTGGGAAAAATGATACGACATTTGTTACCGTCTTCCCGTTATTGGTGCTGAGAATTGTCGAAGGTGATTGTTGCGAGTAGAACTTCGTAGGATCAATAGTTGATATAGTATATCCGGTACCTGTCCTACCATTAGAGAGAATAGTAGGGAAGTACGAAAATAATACACAATATGTGCTAGTAGGACTTTCAATTGTATAAGATGTTACTGGCGGTTGTATGTATACATCACTAAATTTGATAGCGTACAATGGGATAATAGTTCCATTTTTATTACGTTCTATAGTCTCAATAACAAAACTTGAATTACTGAGTGCTTTCGAGGAATAAAAAAACAACTGAAAGTCATTATTAGCAGTTTTGATTCTCAAGTATCTTGAGGGGTAGTTTCCTGAGCTAGCTGGAATATATTCCATAGATTTGATCATTGAAGTAAACGCAATCAAATTATTGCCTTCTGTTGTAAAACCACTCACTTGATAACTGTTCTGTTGATCTGGTGCAGTATCATTATTAACAATAAGATTCTGTCTATAATTGGAATTTTTGAATTGAATACTGAATCTTTCTGTATAACTTGAGGAAAGTTTCCCATCGAACCATATTTCCCCATCCTCTACCGAGGGTCCTGCATCAGTTCCCGTATGTGTATAACCACCCTCGATATAAATTGTAGAATTGTAGGCATGGATGGTACCAGAGGTGATGTCAGAACGCAAGGAAAATGTAGTAATAATGTTGTAAAACTCTGCATCTAAGAATCCAATGCTTTTGAAATCATAGAAAGCGGTACTACTGGTACCATACGTTGCTTTTACTACAGATGTATTAAACAACGTACTGAAAGAATCCCCAACCATTGTCACACTTAATGGCCCTAGGGATGCTGTGTTATCGATGTGCATACCTGATTCTACATCAATTGATTCACCAATGCACGTAAAATCTAATTTTGTAACGCCGGTATGCGAGACTATATCAAAGTATTTTGGAAGGGATATATTTCCAATAATCTCAATGCTAGTGACGGTTGGGAACAGGTTCAGATTCCAAGATGCACCGGGTCCGGTCGACTCGTCAATGTCGCCTATGTGTATGTAATTTCCATATAAGCTAACATTATACTGGTCTTGAGCATTAACAAGGCTTAATAAGCCCAGAAGTAAAAGAGTTAGTAACTTATCCATCTCTTGAATAACAATTTCTACGAATTTACTGGTGTAAATTTTCTGGAAACAATAAACATTTTTAGTGACAGTGCAGATATTGTGCAAAGTAATCCCATCAATTTATATCAAATATCTGGCAACTAATAAGAAGGAAAAAGTGGTTTCGGACCTCTTACCTTAACGATAATGATAAAGTTATTACGGTGCTTCTAAGGCTATTTTTAAACTCAATAGATTTAGTAGGTTTTCTTATGAATTGCAAAGAATTTTTATGGGATATATAGGAGTAATTTTGAAATTTGGTGGTACTTTTTTCCTATCCTCTTATATTTGTCATTTAGTTTTTATTCTGTAAAATGAAACAAGAAATTCTTTGGAGTCCAGTGTATTTAAATTTAACCCACAATCACATTATTCTTATAGGTATTAATACGGTCAAGTTCAAAAATAGAATAACCTCGTTTATAATCTACAGAGTAACTATGACTAAAACAGATCAAATGGAAGAGTTTGGAGGTAATTGGCTGAAAAGAGGTAACATAGCGGGATATCGATTATGCCAACAATGTTTCACCACTCCTTTTGAGTACTAAAGTTTATTAAAGAAACAAAAAATGAATATGATCGTGTTTCTTTTTGGTAACATTAAATGGACACGAAAGCCTCATCAGGCTATAGAAATTGTGTCCTAGTGAACGGAGAATCAGGATTATAACCCAATATGGTGTATTACAAAAGTGAACACTTTGTTCTTTTGTAAATTGTTTCCTCTACAAAAATTTAGCATTTGTTAAGCAATCTAAGGGATTACATCAAATCGGCATTAAGCATTATTGTCACTTATTGTTAAAGCCAAAAGCGGAACTTAACACTATAGCTCCGACTCTCATGATGCTACTGTTATCTCACATAAGCATGACAAATGGATTGTTTTACGCTTTGCTCTTCCTTTCAACCTCTATCTTGTCAAAGGTCCTCATTTCTTTTGACGACTGTTGTCTTCAGCTGGGGCTGCTAGATTCTTTATAAAATCTCATAGCTAAGTGGAGTTGTATTCAACTCTAAGAAAGGAATGTAAAAACTTTTTGTTTCATTGTTTTATGATTTTACTCACTCGAAATCGCAAAGAGACATAGAGAAAGAAATAATGTTGCAAAAATCAAAGCTATCGGTGACCTTCCTTAAAAGCGTAAATCCTTCGATCTACTTCTTTTGCGGGGGGTGAAAGTTCTTCTTTGAATTTTAATGTTTTGGACAGGTGTTCAAAAGGTTTGAAATAAGAAAAAAAAATTTTCTCTAAGAAAAATTGTATAAAGATCGTTATTCCACTGTAAAGCAATACTACAAAGCAAAAGGAAACTGACTTGTTTCAACTTAGTAGCAAAAAGATTTTCTCCATCAAGGAAACATAAGGAGATGTTTCTTCGAATCGATCGGGTCTGTCTCCTATTTCCGTGCCTTGCCCTATAATATATTCTTATTTTGTAAGCACAAATGAAGACAAGTCTATGTAAACTCTGCTTTAATCTATATGAGGTTATGCAAACTCCTATGATGATCCAATTCCAAGGCCTGCTCCTCCGTACATCCATGTGTTCTTAGCTACTCTATGTACAGACGTAAACCTAGTTAGAGTTCAATTCATAAATACGTCCAGTAATATTTCAAAACGTTGAACGAACCATAGATGGATCTGTACGGTGCCAACGTGGAAATCTTATAGTTCTTAATCATATAATTATTGTATTATGCTGCTGTATTCCCTGAAGGGCTTCCAAGGATATACTTAATTATGAACAAGAACTTAAATGGTTACAGTAGAAGATATTATAGCGACTTTGAATAGGATACACGTAACAGCCACTCCGTCTATTAGTTAAAGAGTGATTCACTCACTGGTGACTTACTAACAGTAGCCTAAACCATGAAGGTCAACTTATTTGAACAACTCTTGTTATTTAATAAGTTAGTAGTTTTCCCTTCCTTTGAAAAAGGATTGCCAAAATGTTCTGTAAGTACTGGGAACAACCAACTCCCCCTTTTCTTACTACCTGTTATTTCTTTAAAAATAACTTATGTGTATAATAAGATATAACACTGGTGAAGGAACCAGCTTTGGTGATCTTTGCTCAACTACAGTGCTTACGACCTTGCACTAAAGTTGTCTGTCGAAATACAGTAGCCTACATAATGTCTAACTTAAGTACTTACCATTAACTAACCATATTAGCCTAGTTCGATAGTTTCGGTTTTATTTATCTCAACGTTATTCGTTAACAAAGAAATATTTGTATAAGTATATCGAAATGATACGGATTGTACGGTTGTAATCTGCTAAAATATATATATAATATATAGCTACGGGTTTGATTATTTTTCAGACGGATATCTAATTGCTTAGTCAAGATGCTAGGAAAATATTTCCTGATGTTCCTGGTTGACTACTATGATTGTTAAAATAATGATATATGAGAAGTATAGTTATAGTCTGCTTTAACAAAAAAATTGCGCAAGCCCGGAATCGAACCGGGGGCCCAACGATGGCAACGTTGGATTTTACCACTAAACCACTTGCGCATGTAATACGAGTGCTTTCTTTTTGAAGGTATTGAAATACAATAATTAACCCATACCTTTAGGAGTATCTATCTATTCTCAGTATTACTACAGAACTATAGAATAATCTTAAGTTATTAGTAATCTAGTAGTGGTTCCAAATATTATAAAACCTACTTGTCATAAGTCAATTCAGCCTATAGTTGTTTAAGGATTCCCTGCTTTTGGAGACATCTCCCGGTTGGTAGATATCAGAACAAGCTCTTTTAAGAGGTTTTCTTCAAATGTCCCATCTTGTATTCATATCCTCCTGTTTTTTTATTGGTTATTGTTATGTAACTTGTGTTACTTATATTATGTGAGGGAAGTACCTAAAGTACAATATATCTAAATAAGCAAATATGTAAAATTGTAATAATATTTATGATGGCATGTATTTATCCATCTTTTGGATTAACTAAGCTGTTGAATAAACACTTTATGCCAGAATAGATCAAATTTTCAAGTTTCGAAATCTCCTTTGACTTCTAATTCCCGATCTTCAAATTCTTCTCCTCTCACTTCAGACAACACTTATTACTGATTTACTCCTAATTTGATTTTGCTTCAGTTATAGGCAAATAATGAAATACTTTCTTGCTCTCATATAAGTTATTGGTTTTTGTATTATGGTTTATAGATCATTTTTTGAATCTTTGCTCACAATACAACAAAAAATATAAACTTATGTGCTAACTTCTGAACTCTCGGACACATAATCGCTGAATAGATTACAAATTGACTTAACAAGGGAAGTATATGTTATCTTTATTAATAAATAATACAGTACATTATTCATACAATGCCGGTAGAATATATAGCCAATATTAAGATAAAGCTATGTAGAGCTCTGTGCTCGATATGATACAATATGTGTATCATACTACCTTACAGGTAACAATTAAACTATTTTACATATTCTACGCTTCTATATTATAACGTTATATATTATAGTACTATCTAATGTTTCTATATTGGCATAATGTGTTGTTTATTGTATTTTTGTCTATGTTTTATTGTTCTATTATACTACCATATTTCAGTGGTATTTTTTATTATGCTGCGATTTCCTGTCTTCTTTAACTGTATTATACTATAGTTATGTAAATCTAATATTGTACTTTCCTTTAGTGTATTGATATTATTTATTCAGTAGTTTGTAATTCCATTATTTCAGTATAACATCAATACATTATCGAGTTGTGTATTCTAGTTATCTAGCTCAGAAAAAATGTTTGCTAAATAAGGAGATACAATTTGAACTTAGTTTGATATTAATATTAGTACAAAAGACAATGAAAACGAACAAATAGTGGGTATAGTAGTAATATATAATTATAAAGTTAAAGCATATCAATAACAATTATTAATCAAATCATTTGAAGTAAGAACACAAAGGCAACAACCCATACGTTGTTGAAGACAGTGGAGGCTCCAGCATGATACTGGATCGTATTCAATGAATTAGTTGGTTGTGTCGCTATAGAGGCAGATGGTTGAACACCTAGGTGGGTGCCTTGGATTGTACTGGAAACTGAGCCTGGGCTTGGGTTGGAACCCGAAGTGCCAGAATTTGATTTATCAGCACTGGAACCAGATGACCCTGGGCCAGCATTGGAACCAGCATTGGAACCTAAGTTAGAAATTGACGAGCTAGTACCTGAATTACCAGCATTAGAACCTGAAGAAACTGACCCTGATGAACTTGAACTAGCATTGGAACCAGTATTGGAACCAGTATTGGAACCGGATGATGCTGATCCTGATGTACCGCTGTTAGACCCAGGTGTCATACCACTAGTTGGCTGGACCCCATTGCCCAACGTGTACACTGAGCTCCCAGTATGCGTCTGGCCATCACTTCCAACTGTAGGACAGTACGATACCACTACCGTCGCAACAACACTGCCCTGACTTACAGTGGCTGTAGTAGCAGGTGGCTGGGAGTAGGATTCACAAAGCGTGTAAGTGCTTGAAGATGTGTGTGTCTTGCCATCAGAGCCAACAATCGGACAGTACGTTACCACAATCGTTTCCGTGGTGTCATTCACGGTGACAGTACTCGTTGATTCGGGAGGCTGGGAGAAGCTCTCGCCATTCGTGGTGCTAGACGTGTTCGCAAATGGCATCATACTTGAAGATACGTATAGTGGGTCAGAATCAACCATAGCCATCGTCAACTCAGTCCAGGTCGTCGTCGCAATATGCCCCCCGCTGTCCGTGTATCCAGAGGCAATAACTACCTCGTGGATGGTGTGGTTACCAGACACGATGTCTGATTCCAAAATAGTGGTAGCAGGAAGTGGAGTGATAGAGACTGTCATGGATGTAGTGTTATCACTCAAGGTGTATGTGGTGGATCCAGTGTGTGTCTTGCCGTCAGTGCCCACAGTTGGGAAGAACGAGATCACATCCGTCTCAGTGGTGCTGTCCTTGGTGACCACAGCAGTCGACTCTGCTGGTTGAGAGTACGTGTCGGTGTCAACCAAGGTGTATGTGGTGGATCCAGTGTGTGTCTTGCCGTCAGTGCCCACAGTTGGGAAGAACGAGATCACATCCGTCTCAGTGGTGCTGTCCTTGGTGACCACAGCAGTCGACTCTGCTGGTTGAGAGTACGTGTCGGTGTCAACCAAGGTGTATGTGGTGGATCCAGTGTGTGTCTTGCCGTCAGTGCCCACAGTTGGGAAGAACGAGATCACATCCGTCTCAGTGGTGCTGTCCTTGGTGACCACAGCAGTCGACTCTGCTGGTTGAGAGTACGTGTCGGTGTCAACCAAGGTGTATGTGGTGGATCCAGTGTGTGTCTTGCCGTCAGTGCCCACAGTTGGGAAGAACGAGATCACATCCGTCTCAGTGGTGCTGTCCTTGGTGACCACAGCAGTCGACTCTGCTGGTTGAGAGTACGTGTCGGTGTCAACCAAGGTGTATGTGGTGGATCCAGTGTGTGTCTTGCCGTCAGTGCCCACAGTTGGGAAGAACGAGATCACATCCGTCTCAGTGGTGCTGTCCTTGGTGACCACAGCAGTCGACTCTGCTGGTTGAGAGTACGTGTCGGTGTCAACCAAGGTGTATGTGGTGGATCCAGTGTGTGTCTTGCCGTCAGTGCCCACAGTTGGGAAGAACGAGATCACATCCGTCTCAGTGGTGCTGTCCTTGGTGACCACAGCAGTCGACTCTGCTGGTTGAGAGTACGTGTCGGTGTCAACCAAGGTGTATGTGGTGGATCCAGTGTGTGTCTTGCCGTCAGTGCCCACAGTTGGGAAGAACGAGATCACATCCGTCTCAGTGGTGCTGTCCTTGGTGACCACAGCAGTCGACTCTGCTGGTTGAGAGTACGTGTCGGTGTCAACCAAGGTGTATGTGGTGGATCCAGTGTGTGTCTTGCCGTCAGTGCCCACAGTTGGGAAGAACGAGATCACATCCGTCTCAGTGGTGCTGTCCTTGGTGACCACAGCAGTCGACTCTGCTGGTTGAGAGTACGTGTCGGTGTCAACCAAGGTGTATGTGGTGGATCCAGTGTGTGTCTTGCCGTCAGTGCCCACAGTTGGGAAGAACGAGATCACATCCGTCTCAGTGGTGCTGTCCTTGGTGACCACAGCAGTCGACTCTGCTGGTTGAGAGTACGTGTCGGTGTCAACCAAGGTGTATGTGGTGGATCCAGTGTGTGTCTTGCCGTCAGTGCCCACAGTTGGGAAGAACGAGATCACATCCGTCTCAGTGGTGCTGTCCTTGGTGACCACAGCAGTCGACTCTGCTGGTTGAGAGTACGTGTCGGTGTCAACCAAGGTGTATGTGGTGGATCCAGTGTGTGTCTTGCCGTCAGTGCCCACAGTTGGGAAGAACGAGATCACATCCGTCTCAGTGGTGCTGTCCTTGGTGACCACAGCAGTCGACTCTGCTGGTTGAGAGTACGTGTCGGTGTCAACCAAGGTGTATGTGGTGGATCCAGTGTGTGTCTTGCCGTCAGTGCCCACAGTTGGGAAGAACGAGATCACATCCGTCTCAGTGGTGCTGTCCTTGGTGACCACAGCAGTCGACTCTGCTGGTTGAGAGTACGTGTCGGTGTCAACCAAGGTGTATGTGGTGGATCCAGTGTGTGTCTTGCCGTCAGTGCCCACAGTTGGGAAGAACGAGATCACATCCGTCTCAGTGGTGCTGTCCTTGGTGACCACAGCAGTCGACTCTGCTGGTTGAGAGTACGTGTCGGTGTCAACCAAGGTGTATGTGGTGGATCCAGTGTGTGTCTTGCCGTCAGTGCCCACAGTTGGGAAGAACGAGATCACATCCGTCTCAGTGGTGCTGTCCTTGGTGACCACAGCAGTCGACTCTGCTGGTTGAGAGTACGTGTCGGTGTCAACCAAGGTGTATGTGGTGGATCCAGTGTGTGTCTTGCCGTCAGTGCCCACAGTTGGGAAGAACGAGATCACATCCGTCTCAGTGGTGCTGTCCTTGGTGACCACAGCAGTCGACTCTGCTGGTTGAGAGTACGTGTCGGTGTCAACCAAGGTGTATGTGGTGGATCCAGTGTGTGTCTTGCCGTCAGTGCCCACAGTTGGGAAGAACGAGATCACATCCGTCTCAGTGGTGCTGTCCTTGGTGACCACAGCAGTCGACTCTGCTGGTTGAGAGTACGTGTCGGTGTCAACCAAGGTGTATGTGGTGGATCCAGTGTGTGTCTTGCCGTCAGTGCCCACAGTTGGGAAGAACGAGATCACATCCGTCTCAGTGGTGCTGTCCTTGGTGACCACAGCAGTCGACTCTGCTGGTTGAGAGTACGTGTCGGTGTCAACCAAGGTGTATGTGGTGGATCCAGTGTGTGTCTTGCCGTCAGTGCCCACAGTTGGGAAGAACGAGATCACATCCGTCTCAGTGGTGCTGTCCTTGGTGACCACAGCAGTCGACTCTGCTGGTTGAGAGTACGTGTCGGTGTCAACCAAGGTGTATGTGGTGGATCCAGTGTGTGTCTTGCCGTCAGTGCCCACAGTTGGGAAGAACGAGATCACATCCGTCTCAGTGGTGCTGTCCTTGGTGACCACAGCAGTCGACTCTGCTGGTTGAGAGTACGTGTCGGTGTCAACCAAGGTGTATGTGGTGGATCCAGTGTGTGTCTTGCCGTCAGTGCCCACAGTTGGGAAGAACGAGATCACATCCGTCTCAGTGGTGCTGTCCTTGGTGACCACAGCAGTCGACTCTGCTGGTTGAGAGTACGTGTCGGTGTCAACCAAGGTGTATGTGGTGGATCCAGTGTGTGTCTTGCCGTCAGTGCCCACAGTTGGGAAGAACGAGATCACATCCGTCTCAGTGGTGCTGTCCTTGGTGACCACAGCAGTCGACTCTGCTGGTTGAGAGTACGTGTCGGTGTCAACCAAGGTGTATGTGGTGGATCCAGTGTGTGTCTTGCCGTCAGTGCCCACAGTTGGGAAGAACGAGATCACATCCGTCTCAGTGGTGCTGTCCTTGGTGACCACAGCAGTCGACTCTGCTGGTTGAGAGTACGTGTCGGTGTCAACCAAGGTGTATGTGGTGGATCCAGTGTGTGTCTTGCCGTCAGTGCCCACAGTTGGGAAGAACGAGATCACATCCGTCTCAGTGGTGCTGTCCTTGGTGACCACAGCAGTCGACTCTGCTGGTTGAGAGTACGTGTCGGTGTCAACCAAGGTGTATGTGGTGGATCCAGTGTGTGTCTTGCCGTCAGTGCCCACAGTTGGGAAGAACGAGATCACATCCGTCTCAGTGGTGCTGTCCTTGGTGACCACAGCAGTCGACTCTGCTGGTTGAGAGTACGTGTCGGTGTCAACCAAGGTGTATGTGGTGGATCCAGTGTGTGTCTTGCCGTCAGTGCCCACAGTTGGGAAGAACGAGATCACATCCGTCTCAGTGGTGCTGTCCTTGGTGACCACAGCAGTCGACTCTGCTGGTTGAGAGTACGTGTCGGTGTCAACCAAGGTGTATGTGGTGGATCCAGTGTGTGTCTTGCCGTCAGTGCCCACAGTTGGGAAGAACGAGATCACATCCGTCTCAGTGGTGCTGTCCTTGGTGACCACAGCAGTCGACTCTGCTGGTTGAGAGTACGTGTCGGTGTCAACCAAGGTGTATGTGGTGGATCCAGTGTGTGTCTTGCCGTCAGTGCCCACAGTTGGGAAGAACGAGATCACATCCGTCTCAGTGGTGCTGTCCTTGGTGACCACAGCAGTCGACTCTGCTGGTTGAGAGTACGTGTCGGTGTCAACCAAGGTGTATGTGGTGGATCCAGTGTGTGTCTTGCCGTCAGTGCCCACAGTTGGGAAGAACGAGATCACATCCGTCTCAGTGGTGCTGTCCTTGGTGACCACAGCAGTCGACTCTGCTGGTTGAGAGTACGTGTCGGTGTCAACCAAGGTGTATGTGGTGGATCCAGTGTGTGTCTTGCCGTCAGTGCCCACAGTTGGGAAGAACGAGATCACATCCGTCTCAGTGGTGCTGTCCTTGGTGACCACAGCAGTCGACTCTGCTGGTTGAGAGTACGTGTCGGTGTCAACCAAGGTGTATGTGGTGGATCCAGTGTGTGTCTTGCCGTCAGTGCCCACAGTTGGGAAGAACGAGATCACATCCGTCTCAGTGGTGCTGTCCTTGGTGACCACAGCAGTCGACTCTGCTGGTTGAGAGTACGTGTCGGTGTCAACCAAGGTGTATGTGGTGGATCCAGTGTGTGTCTTGCCGTCAGTGCCCACAGTTGGGAAGAACGAGATCACATCCGTCTCAGTGGTGCTGTCCTTGGTGACCACAGCAGTCGACTCTGCTGGTTGAGAGTACGTGTCGGTGTCAACCAAGGTGTATGTGGTGGATCCAGTGTGTGTCTTGCCGTCAGTGCCCACAGTTGGGAAGAACGAGATCACATCCGTCTCAGTGGTGCTGTCCTTGGTGACCACAGCAGTCGACTCTGCTGGTTGAGAGTACGTGTCGGTGTCAACCAAGGTGTATGTGGTGGATCCAGTGTGTGTCTTGCCGTCAGTGCCCACAGTTGGGAAGAACGAGATCACATCCGTCTCAGTGGTGCTGTCCTTGGTGACCACAGCAGTCGACTCTGCTGGTTGAGAGTACGTGTCGGTGTCAACCAAGGTGTATGTGGTGGATCCAGTGTGTGTCTTGCCGTCAGTGCCCACAGTTGGGAAGAACGAGATCACATCCGTCTCAGTGGTGCTGTCCTTGGTGACCACAGCAGTCGACTCTGCTGGTTGAGAGTACGTGTCGGTGTCAACCAAGGTGTATGTGGTGGATCCAGTGTGTGTCTTGCCGTCAGTGCCCACAGTTGGGAAGAACGAGATCACATCCGTCTCAGTGGTGCTGTCCTTGGTGACCACAGCAGTCGACTCTGCTGGTTGAGAGTACGTGTCGGTGTCAACCAAGGTGTATGTGGTGGATCCAGTGTGTGTCTTGCCGTCAGTGCCCACAGTTGGGAAGAACGAGATCACATCCGTCTCAGTGGTGCTGTCCTTGGTGACCACAGCAGTCGACTCTGCTGGTTGAGAGTACGTGTCGGTGTCAACCAAGGTGTATGTGGTGGATCCAGTGTGTGTCTTGCCGTCAGTGCCCACAGTTGGGAAGAACGAGATCACATCCGTCTCAGTGGTGCTGTCCTTGGTGACCACAGCAGTCGACTCTGCTGGTTGAGAGTACGTGTCGGTGTCAACCAAGGTGTATGTGGTGGATCCAGTGTGTGTCTTGCCGTCAGTGCCCACAGTTGGGAAGAACGAGATCACATCCGTCTCAGTGGTGCTGTCCTTGGTGACCACAGCAGTCGACTCTGCTGGTTGAGAGTACGTGTCGGTGTCAACCAAGGTGTATGTGGTGGATCCAGTGTGTGTCTTGCCGTCAGTGCCCACAGTTGGGAAGAACGAGATCACATCCGTCTCAGTGGTGCTGTCCTTGGTGACCACAGCAGTCGACTCTGCTGGTTGAGAGTACGTGTCGGTGTCAACCAAGGTGTATGTGGTGGATCCAGTGTGTGTCTTGCCGTCAGTGCCCACAGTTGGGAAGAACGAGATCACATCCGTCTCAGTGGTGCTGTCCTTGGTGACCACAGCAGTCGACTCTGCTGGTTGAGAGTACGTGTCGGTGTCAACCAAGGTGTATGTGGTGGATCCAGTGTGTGTCTTGCCGTCAGTGCCCACAGTTGGGAAGAACGAGATCACATCCGTCTCAGTGGTGCTGTCCTTGGTGACCACAGCAGTCGACTCTGCTGGTTGAGAGTACGTGTCGGTGTCAACCAAGGTGTATGTGGTGGATCCAGTGTGTGTCTTGCCGTCAGTGCCCACAGTTGGGAAGAACGAGATCACATCCGTCTCAGTGGTGCTGTCCTTGGTGACCACAGCAGTCGACTCTGCTGGTTGAGAGTACGTGTCGGTGTCAACCAAGGTGTATGTGGTGGATCCAGTGTGTGTCTTGCCGTCAGTGCCCACAGTTGGGAAGAACGAGATCACATCCGTCTCAGTGGTGCTGTCCTTGGTGACCACAGCAGTCGACTCTGCTGGTTGAGAGTACGTGTCGGTGTCAACCAAGGTGTATGTGGTGGATCCAGTGTGTGTCTTGCCGTCAGTGCCCACAGTTGGGAAGAACGAGATCACATCCGTCTCAGTGGTGCTGTCCTTGGTGACCACAGCAGTCGACTCTGCTGGTTGAGAGTACGTGTCGGTGTCAACCAAGGTGTATGTGGTGGATCCAGTGTGTGTCTTGCCGTCAGTGCCCACAGTTGGGAAGAACGAGATCACATCCGTCTCAGTGGTGCTGTCCTTGGTGACCACAGCAGTCGACTCTGCTGGTTGAGAGTACGTGTCGGTGTCAACCAAGGTGTATGTGGTGGATCCAGTGTGTGTCTTGCCGTCAGTGCCCACAGTTGGGAAGAACGAGATCACATCCGTCTCAGTGGTGCTGTCCTTGGTGACCACAGCAGTCGACTCTGCTGGTTGAGAGTACGTGTCGGTGTCAACCAAGGTGTATGTGGTGGATCCAGTGTGTGTCTTGCCGTCAGTGCCCACAGTTGGGAAGAACGAGATCACATCCGTCTCAGTGGTGCTGTCCTTGGTGACCACAGCAGTCGACTCTGCTGGTTGAGAGTACGTGTCGGTGTCAACCAAGGTGTATGTGGTGGATCCAGTGTGTGTCTTGCCGTCAGTGCCCACAGTTGGGAAGAACGAGATCACATCCGTCTCAGTGGTGCTGTCCTTGGTGACCACAGCAGTCGACTCTGCTGGTTGAGAGTACGTGTCGGTGTCAACCAAGGTGTATGTGGTGGATCCAGTGTGTGTCTTGCCGTCAGTGCCCACAGTTGGGAAGAACGAGATCACATCCGTCTCAGTGGTGCTGTCCTTGGTGACCACAGCAGTCGACTCTGCTGGTTGAGAGTACGTGTCGGTGTCAACCAAGGTGTATGTGGTGGATCCAGTGTGTGTCTTGCCGTCAGTGCCCACAGTTGGGAAGAACGAGATCACATCCGTCTCAGTGGTGCTGTCCTTGGTGACCACAGCAGTCGACTCTGCTGGTTGAGAGTACGTGTCGGTGTCAACCAAGGTGTATGTGGTGGATCCAGTGTGTGTCTTGCCGTCAGTGCCCACAGTTGGGAAGAACGAGATCACATCCGTCTCAGTGGTGCTGTCCTTGGTGACCACAGCAGTCGACTCTGCTGGTTGAGAGTACGTGTCGGTGTCAACCAAGGTGTATGTGGTGGATCCAGTGTGTGTCTTGCCGTCAGTGCCCACAGTTGGGAAGAACGAGATCACATCCGTCTCAGTGGTGCTGTCCTTGGTGACCACAGCAGTCGACTCTGCTGGTTGAGAGTACGTGTCGGTGTCAACCAAGGTGTATGTGGTGGATCCAGTGTGTGTCTTGCCGTCAGTGCCCACAGTTGGGAAGAACGAGATCACATCCGTCTCAGTGGTGCTGTCCTTGGTGACCACAGCAGTCGACTCTGCTGGTTGAGAGTACGTGTCGGTGTCAACCAAGGTGTATGTGGTGGATCCAGTGTGTGTCTTGCCGTCAGTGCCCACAGTTGGGAAGAACGAGATCACATCCGTCTCAGTGGTGCTGTCCTTGGTGACCACAGCAGTCGACTCTGCTGGTTGAGAGTACGTGTCGGTGTCAACCAAGGTGTATGTGGTGGATCCAGTGTGTGTCTTGCCGTCAGTGCCCACAGTTGGGAAGAACGAGATCACATCCGTCTCAGTGGTGCTGTCCTTGGTGACCACAGCAGTCGACTCTGCTGGTTGAGAGTACGTGTCGGTGTCAACCAAGGTGTATGTGGTGGATCCAGTGTGTGTCTTGCCGTCAGTGCCCACAGTTGGGAAGAACGAGATCACATCCGTCTCAGTGGTGCTGTCCTTGGTGACCACAGCAGTCGACTCTGCTGGTTGAGAGTACGTGTCGGTGTCAACCAAGGTGTATGTGGTGGATCCAGTGTGTGTCTTGCCGTCAGTGCCCACAGTTGGGAAGAACGAGATCACATCCGTCTCAGTGGTGCTGTCCTTGGTGACCACAGCAGTCGACTCTGCTGGTTGAGAGTACGTGTCGGTGTCAACCAAGGTGTATGTGGTGGATCCAGTGTGTGTCTTGCCGTCAGTGCCCACAGTTGGGAAGAACGAGATCACATCCGTCTCAGTGGTGCTGTCCTTGGTGACCACAGCAGTCGACTCTGCTGGTTGAGAGTACGTGTCGGTGTCAACCAAGGTGTATGTGGTGGATCCAGTGTGTGTCTTGCCGTCAGTGCCCACAGTTGGGAAGAACGAGATCACATCCGTCTCAGTGGTGCTGTCCTTGGTGACCACAGCAGTCGACTCTGCTGGTTGAGAGTACGTGTCGGTGTCAACCAAGGTGTATGTGGTGGATCCAGTGTGTGTCTTGCCGTCAGTGCCCACAGTTGGGAAGAACGAGATCACATCCGTCTCAGTGGTGCTGTCCTTGGTGACCACAGCAGTCGACTCTGCTGGTTGAGAGTACGTGTCGGTGTCAACCAAGGTGTATGTGGTGGATCCAGTGTGTGTCTTGCCGTCAGTGCCCACAGTTGGGAAGAACGAGATCACATCCGTCTCAGTGGTGCTGTCCTTGGTGACCACAGCAGTCGACTCTGCTGGTTGAGAGTACGTGTCGGTGTCAACCAAGGTGTATGTGGTGGATCCAGTGTGTGTCTTGCCGTCAGTGCCCACAGTTGGGAAGAACGAGATCACATCCGTCTCAGTGGTGCTGTCCTTGGTGACCACAGCAGTCGACTCTGCTGGTTGAGAGTACGTGTCGGTGTCAACCAAGGTGTATGTGGTGGATCCAGTGTGTGTCTTGCCGTCAGTGCCCACAGTTGGGAAGAACGAGATCACATCCGTCTCAGTGGTGCTGTCCTTGGTGACCACAGCAGTCGACTCTGCTGGTTGAGAGTACGTGTCGGTGTCAACCAAGGTGTATGTGGTGGATCCAGTGTGTGTCTTGCCGTCAGTGCCCACAGTTGGGAAGAACGAGATCACATCCGTCTCAGTGGTGCTGTCCTTGGTGACCACAGCAGTCGACTCTGCTGGTTGAGAGTACGTGTCGGTGTCAACCAAGGTGTATGTGGTGGATCCAGTGTGTGTCTTGCCGTCAGTGCCCACAGTTGGGAAGAACGAGATCACATCCGTCTCAGTGGTGCTGTCCTTGGTGACCACAGCAGTCGACTCTGCTGGTTGAGAGTACGTGTCGGTGTCAACCAAGGTGTATGTGGTGGATCCAGTGTGTGTCTTGCCGTCAGTGCCCACAGTTGGGAAGAACGAGATCACATCCGTCTCAGTGGTGCTGTCCTTGGTGACCACAGCAGTCGACTCTGCTGGTTGAGAGTACGTGTCGGTGTCAACCAAGGTGTATGTGGTGGATCCAGTGTGTGTCTTGCCGTCAGTGCCCACAGTTGGGAAGAACGAGATCACATCCGTCTCAGTGGTGCTGTCCTTGGTGACCACAGCAGTCGACTCTGCTGGTTGAGAGTACGTGTCGGTGTCAACCAAGGTGTATGTGGTGGATCCAGTGTGTGTCTTGCCGTCAGTGCCCACAGTTGGGAAGAACGAGATCACATCCGTCTCAGTGGTGCTGTCCTTGGTGACCACAGCAGTCGACTCTGCTGGTTGAGAGTACGTGTCGGTGTCAACCAAGGTGTATGTGGTGGATCCAGTGTGTGTCTTGCCGTCAGTGCCCACAGTTGGGAAGAACGAGATCACATCCGTCTCAGTGGTGCTGTCCTTGGTGACCACAGCAGTCGACTCTGCTGGTTGAGAGTACGTGTCGGTGTCAACCAAGGTGTATGTGGTGGATCCAGTGTGTGTCTTGCCGTCAGTGCCCACAGTTGGGAAGAACGAGATCACATCCGTCTCAGTGGTGCTGTCCTTGGTGACCACAGCAGTCGACTCTGCTGGTTGAGAGTACGTGTCGGTGTCAACCAAGGTGTATGTGGTGGATCCAGTGTGTGTCTTGCCGTCAGTGCCCACAGTTGGGAAGAACGAGATCACATCCGTCTCAGTGGTGCTGTCCTTGGTGACCACAGCAGTCGACTCTGCTGGTTGAGAGTACGTGTCGGTGTCAACCAAGGTGTATGTGGTGGATCCAGTGTGTGTCTTGCCGTCAGTGCCCACAGTTGGGAAGAACGAGATCACATCCGTCTCAGTGGTGCTGTCCTTGGTGACCACAGCAGTCGACTCTGCTGGTTGAGAGTACGTGTCGGTGTCAACCAAGGTGTATGTGGTGGATCCAGTGTGTGTCTTGCCGTCAGTGCCCACAGTTGGGAAGAACGAGATCACATCCGTCTCAGTGGTGCTGTCCTTGGTGACCACAGCAGTCGACTCTGCTGGTTGAGAGTACGTGTCGGTGTCAACCAAGGTGTATGTGGTGGATCCAGTGTGTGTCTTGCCGTCAGTGCCCACAGTTGGGAAGAACGAGATCACATCCGTCTCAGTGGTGCTGTCCTTGGTGACCACAGCAGTCGACTCTGCTGGTTGAGAGTACGTGTCGGTGTCAACCAAGGTGTATGTGGTGGATCCAGTGTGTGTCTTGCCGTCAGTGCCCACAGTTGGGAAGAACGAGATCACATCCGTCTCAGTGGTGCTGTCCTTGGTGACCACAGCAGTCGACTCTGCTGGTTGAGAGTACGTGTCGGTGTCAACCAAGGTGTATGTGGTGGATCCAGTGTGTGTCTTGCCGTCAGTGCCCACAGTTGGGAAGAACGAGATCACATCCGTCTCAGTGGTGCTGTCCTTGGTGACCACAGCAGTCGACTCTGCTGGTTGAGAGTACGTGTCGGTGTCAACCAAGGTGTATGTGGTGGATCCAGTGTGTGTCTTGCCGTCAGTGCCCACAGTTGGGAAGAACGAGATCACATCCGTCTCAGTGGTGCTGTCCTTGGTGACCACAGCAGTCGACTCTGCTGGTTGAGAGTACGTGTCGGTGTCAACCAAGGTGTATGTGGTGGATCCAGTGTGTGTCTTGCCGTCAGTGCCCACAGTTGGGAAGAACGAGATCACATCCGTCTCAGTGGTGCTGTCCTTGGTGACCACAGCAGTCGACTCTGCTGGTTGAGAGTACGTGTCGGTGTCAACCAAGGTGTATGTGGTGGATCCAGTGTGTGTCTTGCCGTCAGTGCCCACAGTTGGGAAGAACGAGATCACATCCGTCTCAGTGGTGCTGTCCTTGGTGACCACAGCAGTCGACTCTGCTGGCTGAGAGTATGTGTCGTTAAGTGTTAGAATATATGTCGTTGATGCAGTTTGCGCTATACAGTTTTCATCTAAAGTAGCGAAGAAAGATATCACTTCCGTCTCTATTGTTCCGTTAATTGCTGTTTTTATAGTCGATGGCGTTGGTTCGGTATATGATTGAAATGGATCAATAGTATGATATGATTGACCAGTGTGTGTCTTGCCGTCGCTACCTATAGTTGGGAAAAAGGACTCCACAAAACAATACGTGGACGGATAGTCCCACGTATATGTTGCTGGAGGTGGTTGTATGTAAACATCACGATATTTGATGGCATATAGAGGTACAGTGGTCCCATTTTTATTACCTTCCAAAGTTTCCAACTCAAAACTGGAACCATTAAGTAAGGCATTAGAAGAAAAATGTAATTTAAAATCGCCATTTGCTGTTTTGACTTCAAGATAGTCAGAATTAGCGTAGTCTGAGGAGTTATATGGAACATATTCTAGAGATTCGATTTGTGATGGGAATGCAATATAGCTATCGCGCTCAGTGGCGAAACCTTTTATGTAATACTCTTTCTGCTGATCTGGGACAGCGTCGTTAATAACGAATAAATTATGCCCAGTGTAAGGGTATCTAAACTGGAAATTGAATCGGTCTGAAGAGGACTCAAGTTTACCATTGAACCAAATTGCACCGTTATTTACACCAGGTCCCGGATCAAGTTGAGTCTGTGTATAATTTCCCTCTACATAAATTGAGGAGTTTTGCGCAAAAAAGTTACCAGCAGTAATTGATGTACGTGCTGAGAATGTAACGTCGATATTATGAAATTTGTTATCCAGTGAGCTGAAAGTGTTGAAATCATAGTACGCAGTACTGTTGGTCCCGTAAGTTGCAAAAACCTCAAATGTATTTACTGGAGTGGTGAATGAGTCCCCAGTCATTATTATTTGCAATGGACCTAGGGAGGCTGAGTTATCTATTAGCATACTATTACCCAAGTAGATGTCCCCTCCATGATACGTGTAATCGAGTTTTGTAACACCTGTATGTGATATAGCAACAAAGTATGAACTAAGGTTGATGTTCCCATTAAATTCAATACTAGTAGTGTTTGGATAGATGTTGAAATACCAAGACACACCCTCGGTTGTGTCATTGATATCACCAGTGTGTACATAGTCTTCGTATATGTTGGGACCATACCGTTGTTGGGCGGTCACTAAGCTAAAAAAGCATAAGAAAAGCAAAGGGCTCAATAAACTCATCATTGCCTTGCTCTAAATTATCAGTTTTTTGATAGTAAGTGTATTTAAAATAAGTGCTTGTATTAGAGGAAATATTTGAGATTCAAATCATTCTTAAAAAGCTCTAACAGTAATGACCAGCATTATATATATTAACTCATCATAGGAAGTAAATCTATACTCCTTCATGAACTTAGTAAAATCAAATTTGAACAGCTGCTGTAATTACCAATATAGCAGGTAAATCCTCTCGGTTTTGGAGTTTTGCATTGTTTGCACAAACTGAAATGATTCAAGCCTCGTGATATTATTTTGTTCACAAAATCTGAATAGCAATTGCGGTGGATCGTTAGTTTTTAATAACTTATTGGACATCATTTCATTCTATTTTACATTAATGAAACAACGAACCTGTAAAGTGATGTCAATGTAAATCACGATATGTATTGATTCCTTTACATGTACCTTCAGGGAAAAACTGAGTCGAAATGTTCTGGAACAGAAAATAAAGGTAAATATTACTCATTTAAATTATAAGTAAAGCAAGGCAGTTAAACAACAGTAATGGAAGTTTGGGATCGCAAAAAATAAGCTTCAATCGTTAAAATGAAATGTTACAGCAGATACAGCTGCATTCATATTATCCCTCATTTGTTTTGAGTGCAGGTAAAAGAAAAAGCGTCCTGTAAAGAAGGTACCTACTCTATATTAAGAAAAAGGTTGAAACACAAACATATTGCTTCGAAATTTTCATATCTTATCATTCTATCTTTTTTTTTCCTCGGGACTGATGCTCTATTTCAAAACTTAATAGATTTTTCCAAAGTATAGCTACAATAGTACATTAAGTAAAAAGGGGAGTCAGGTATATACCATTTAAGCTTTATTCATTTTTTGTATTCATTCCCTTGTGTTTTTCTATAACTAGGATATTTCCCTTTAGATCAGGGTTTCATCTTTTTGGTAACATATACTAACAAGTTATTTGTGGGCTGCCCCTCTTCCTAACTAGTACAAGGTAAATCCGAACCACATGCAGTTATGTTTCGATTGGGAAGGAAAGAAAATCATATAGAATGGAAAAAAGGGAAGTGGCTAAATGAATGAATTCCAGATTGCAAGAAAAGACCCTGACCTTTCTTTTTATCGGTTATTTGAATAGTAATATTTTCTTTTGTCCTTAATTTGTGCTTAGTACTATAAGACTCCGGCCCTATTTTTGTTGTTGTAGGACAAGAAACTTTAAAAATACGCCCATCATCTGACGAGGGAGTGTTTCGTAATACAGAGTAAAAGGATCTTGTTGCATAGATGTCATGCGATTGCCCACCGCATGGAAGGAAAATCTTCTGAAACAGGAAGCATCGAAGAGTTTCAATACGTTTAATACTTTTAACCTTTACTCTCATAGACGAAGAAAAAAGAGCTTAGGGTCACCTCGGAACAACTTGCCGTTTTACTCTTACTAATCTTTCCCCCCTGCGTACTTCCTTAGAGGTGCCCAGACGCGGCTGCCTTCAACAGAAATAGCTGTACCTGCTAGGCTTTTTGATCGCACCCGTATTATAAATATTAAAATATCTGTAAAATTTATCATCCCTAGAACAATAGGTAGGAATGAAATAATGTAGTACTAGCTAATAAAAAAAATTAACTCTACGTGCCTTTGTCTGACGCCATATATATTTTTAAGCAGTTTTTATTAGCTCTCGGTAAATCTCTAAAAATAGTAGTCTTTTCTTTCTTTTTTTTGTCCTAGGTTAATTAAAAAAAATTATTTTAATGTTCACTTTTCTTCTTTCGGGTTTCCTGAAAGGGACAGGGGCTCTCCTTTTTTAAATTACACGGGTAATCTAACAAAATATATTGGCAATTAAATAAAAAAGAAAAAACTAGTTTTATGTTTTGGTGATAAGAAAATCCTTACATTATTTTATAAATTGTTTTTTCATGGAGAGAGGACAAAGGAAGGCTGAATAATCAATTTATTATTTATTTATCAAAATACGACCCGTCGTGTTTTCGGAATACACCTACTTGGAATATAATGAGTTATACAAACTTCAGATATATTCTTTCACGTTGTGGTATGTATATCTACAAATAGTCGAATATGTTTATCTACAAGTAGACGAATATGGATATAAAAACATAGCGGTTCTTTTCTATAAATTCCTTACCCAAAAAAATATAAACATAAACTAATTCTGTAGTATTTGAATATAGACAAAACTAGTTCTTTGAATATAAACAGAACTAGTTTGTAGTCTTTGATTTAAACAAATATTGCTATACAGATCACCTGATATATTTCTGAACGAATTTTTTTTCCAAAATTTTTTTATTTTTTTTTTTTGTCATTATGCGATGAGCTAGCTGAATGCGATGAGCTAAGGAATGGCATTGATCCTGATATTATATTTTTGATCTTGTGAGCGTACATAGTAAATATATTATATGTAAAAATACTTATCCAAAGTCAAGTCTTAACCTTATCGAACCTTGTTTTCTTTTTTTCTATACTAAAGATTGATCGGAAACGAAATAAATAAATAATAAGAGATGCACTCTAACAAGGATGAGACATTTGAAGAGCTGTTAAAACCTGTTTACAAGGGTAAAAAACTTACTGATGCTATCAACACGGCAGAGGATAAGTGGAATTTGCTTCCTGCATTTTTAAAAGTGAAGGGTCTGGTCAAACAGCATCTGGATTCCTTCAACTACTTCGTGGATGTCGATTTGAAAAAAATTATCAAGGCTAACCAGTTGATTCTTAGTGACGTTGATCCTGAGTTCTATCTCAAATACGTAGACATTAGAGTCGGTAAGAGGTCTACAAGTACTCATAAAGACCAACTGGTCCCACCACATGAATGTAGACTGAGAGATATGACCTACTCAGCACCTATATATGTGGATATCGAATATACTAGAGGTAGAAACATCATTATGCATAAGGACGTTGAAATCGGGAGAATGCCAATTATGTTGAGGTCTAATAAATGTATCCTGTACGGCGCAGACGATGATGTCATGGCTAGACTTAGTGAATGTCCATTGGATCCAGGTGGTTACTTCATCGTGAACGGTACCGAGAAGGTCATCCTTGTCCAAGAACAATTATCCAAGAATAGAATCATCGTGGAGGCAGACGAGAAGAAGGCTATAGTTCAAGCATCTGTGACTTCCTCCACACACGAAAGAAAATCGAAAACTTATGTGGTTACCAAGAACGGGAAAATATATTTGAAACATAACTCCATTGCTGAGGAAGTGCCCATTGTTATCGTATTAAAAGCAGCCGGTATCATTTCCGATTTGGAAATCATGCAACTAGTTTGTGGTAATGACAGTAGCTACCAGGATATCTTCTCTGTGAATCTTGAAGAAGCTGCAAAACTAAACATCTGTACACAGCAGCAAGCGTTGGAGTATATAGGTGCTAAGGTGAAGACCATGAGAAGACAAAAGCTAACAATTCTTCAAGAAGGTATCGAAGCTATTGCTACAACTGTCATTGCCCATTTAACAGTAGAAGCCCTAGATTTCAGAGAGAAGGCCTTATATATTGCTACTATGACTAGAAGAGTCGTTATGGCTATGCATAACCCAAAGATGGTTGATGATAGAGATTATGTGGGTAACAAAAGATTAGAATTGGCTGGTCAACTGATTTCTCTATTGTTCGAAGATTTATTCAAGAAATTTAATAGTGATTTCAAATTAAGTATTGATAAGGTTCTTAAGAAACCAAACAGAGCCATGGAATATGATGCTTTGTTATCGATCAATGTACACTCCAATAACATTACCAGTGGTTTGAATAGAGCTATCTCTACTGGTAACTGGTCGCTGAAAAGATTTAAGATGGAAAGGGCAGGTGTCACACACGTGTTGTCTAGATTGTCATATATTTCTGCATTAGGTATGATGACCAGAATCTCATCCCAATTCGAGAAATCCAGAAAGGTTTCCGGTCCAAGAGCTTTGCAGCCATCACAATTTGGTATGCTGTGTACAGCTGATACCCCAGAAGGTGAAGCATGTGGTTTGGTGAAAAACTTGGCATTAATGACACATATTACTACAGATGATGAGGAAGAACCAATTAAAAAGCTATGTTATGTGCTGGGTGTTGAGGATATTAGTTTATTGGATAGTGCATCATTACATCTGAATTATGGTGTTTATCTTAACGGTACACTAGTAGGTATTACTAGATTCCCTAATAATTTTGTCTCTCAGTTTAGATATTTGAGAAGAACTGGTAAAGTTTCGGAATTCATCTCTATTTACACTAATACACACCATAAAGCAGTGCATATTGCTACTGATGGTGGTAGAATTTGTAGGCCACTGATTATTGTCAAGAATGGTAAATCAATGGTTAGAGAAGATCATTTAAGAAAACTTTTGGAAGGTGAACTAGTATTTGATGATTTCTTAAAGCTAGGTTTAGTTGAATATTTGGATGTTAATGAAGAAAATGATTCTTATATTGCATTATACGAGAAGGATATTAGCACCGAAATTACACATTTGGAAATTGAACCGTTCACTGTATTGGGTGCTGTTGCTGGTTTAATTCCTTATCCTCATCATAATCAATCTCCAAGAAACACATATCAATGTGCGATGGGTAAGCAAGCTATAGGTGCTATTGCCTATAACCAGTTTAAAAGAATTGATACCCTTCTCTACTTAATGATCTATCCTCAACAACCTATGGTTAAAACAAAAACTATTGAATTAATCGATTATGACAAACTACCTGCTGGTCAAAATGCCACAGTTGCAGTTATGTCTTACTCCGGTTATGATATTGAAGATGCCTTAGTTTTAAATAAGTCGTCCATTGATAGAGGATTTGGACGTTGTGAAACTCGTCGTAAAACTACTACTGTTTTAAAAAGATATCCAAATCATACCCAAGATATCATTGGGGGTATGAGAGTTGATGAAAATGGTAATCCAATATGGCAACATAATGCACTTGGTCCTGATGGTCTTGGTGAAGTTGGATTAAAAGTGGAGAGTGGTCAAATTTATATCAACAAATCTGTTCCAACTAATTCTGGTGATACATTGAATCCAGGTCAAGCGCAATATAGAGAAACACCTGTTATTTATAGAGCACCAGAGCCTTCTCATATTGATCAGGTCATGATGTCTGTTTCGGATAACGATCAAGCATTGATCAAGGTTCTTCTGAGACAAAATAGAAGACCTGAACTTGGTGATAAATTCTCATCCAGACACGGTCAAAAGGGTGTTTGTGGTATCATTGTTCAACAAGAAGATATGCCATTCAATGATCAAGGTATATGTCCTGATATTATTATGAATCCTCATGGTTTCCCATCTCGTATGACAGTCGGTAAAATGATTGAATTGATTTCAGGTAAAGCGGGTGTTTTGAATGGTTCCTTAGAATATGGTACTTGTTTTGGTGGGTCCAAATTGGAAGATATGTCTAAAATCCTGGTTGATAACGGTTTCAACTACTCTGGTAAGGATATGTTGTACTCCGGTATCACAGGTGAATGTTTACAAGCCTACATCTTTTTTGGTCCAATCTATTATCAAAAGTTGAAGCATATGGTTTTAGATAAAATGCATGCAAGAGCTAGAGGTCCTAGAGCTGTATTGACGCGTCAACCAACTGAAGGTAGATCTAGGGATGGTGGTTTGAGATTGGGTGAAATGGAAAGAGATTGTGTTATTGCTTATGGTGCCTCTCAATTGTTGCTTGAAAGATTAATGATAAGTTCAGACGCTTTTGAGGTAGATGTTTGTAGTAGTTGTGGTCTAATGGGTTACAGCGGATGGTGTTCGACTTGTAAGAGCGCTGAATATATTATTAAGATGACTATTCCATACGCTGCTAAATTACTATTCCAAGAACTGCTATCCATGAACATTGCTCCTAGATTGAGGCTGGAAGATATTTTCCAAGAATGAGATGACAATATTTTGTGGCAATTCAATTTTTAATAGCGTTTTATTTGCTCAGTCGATTTCATTTCTCTGCTCTTTTTTCTATTATATTCTGAATAAATTATCCTTAGATAAACTTTAAATACTTATATAAGCATCGGAAAGTCCTAATTTTAAATGCATTACGAAAGAATCTTATGAGGTCTAAATAATATACAGTAGTTAATCTTTGAGTTCTGTAGAGGTTCTGGGGTTCTAATCGGACATTTTAACATCTTCTTCGGATTCCTCATCTTCAGAAACAGGAGCCTCCTTTTCATCGTCACTTTCTTCCAAACTTTCTCTTAACAATTTGCTCTTTTCTTCCTTGACTTCTCTTTGAACAAGCACATAAGCACCCAGTGGAGTCTTCTCCCATGGAATATCGTTCAAAAATCTTGCAACTTCAAGTTTGTTATTTGGACTGAAATCAACCTTAGCTCTTTTTTGTTCAATGAACTTACTATTCTGGGTTAGCTTCTCAACAATATTTAGTATCTGTTTGTTAAACTTGAAATTCTTAGAAGATTTAGCATAACGACGTAGAGAAATGATCACTGGTGTGGTTAATTCTGGGAATGCTATGCTCTTACAGTACAACACAAAGTATTCACTGATAAGGTCAATAAATTGTTCACAGAGGCCTTCTTGGTATGTCTTTGTACCTAGATAAGCTGCTGTACATTTGATATTGTATTCGAAATCAAATGCTACTAGGTTTTGACTCTTCTTTGGTGTTTTTGTGAACGCAGTAGAACTCAAGATTTCTGATAATAGTGGATAGATTGAAATATAGACACCGGTATTCTGAGATAATCTGATCATTGATCTAATCAAATAAAATCTTAGAGGGAAGAATTGTGGAGTTGGAATTAATCTGGTAACACCAATAGTGACTTGTACCAAAGGATAAATTAGCTGTCTTAAAGGTGATTCATTTTTATCCTCTTTCTCTGGGTTACAGGAAAATGATAATACACGAGACCAGAAATCTAGGGAATGACAGAATTGCCAGTTATAAACAATCTTATAGGCATCAGCTGAGTTACCCTTAGAAGTTTTCTTTGTGGTAGAGTTGATAGTGTTTCTTAGATGTATAGCCAATTGTCTGATGAATTCAAAACCGACTTGGTAACCTAGAACTTCATCAATTCCAAATAGCTCAGCAGCAGAATTTTTCTGGAAGTTAATCAATGGCATGGTACGGATATTAGTTCTTCGACAACTCTTGATAAAAGTAGAGTAAGTGGTCTTTAACACTTGTTCCAACATGGCCTTCTTAAATTCCTTCGATGCACCGTGTAAGAAAGCAAACGCAGCAATTTGGGTTTCGATATCCTTAGTGGATGACCAGATCTCAACAATATTTTTTATCAGTTCCTTCAAGATTCTTCTGTAAGAGATCAAGTATGGCATCAAAGCATTTGTGGAATGTAGAGCAAGTGCAGCGGATTGTGTGTTTGTGATATCAGCGATAAATATCAGCAAAGAAGCAGCGTGTGATTTGATAATTGAAGACATTCTAGAGACAGTTGAATTGCTTGGCAAAGTTCTAGTACCTTTAACCTCCTTGTATGGGGTCAATTTTTGCACAGCAGCTGGTAGATCCTTCAAAGCAACAAACATCAATTCCTGGAAAGCTCTTTCATCAGTTACAGCATACTTATACTCGTCAGTGTCCTCATCTCTGTTTAGGTTAATAGCCATTTTGAACGCACTTGAGACATTTCTGACCAATTTTAGGTTAGGTTTCTCACGTAATTGTTTCTTCCATTGCTTAACAAGTTTCAAGGTCAATTCAATTTGTTGAGGCTTCTTCTCTTGCACCAGTTTTTCTTCTTCTTCATCGTCTTTTTCCTCAGCACCAGAGTTCTCAGCCTCTTCATCGTCATCACTCTCTTCAATACCATCTAATGGATTGGTACCAGCTAGATCTATTAAATCCTTGTCGTTCTCCTCCAAATATTTGTAGAATTCAGGATCATTCTTGGACAACTCCTCCATGTTAACAGCCATGTCCTCCTCGTCTTCGGACGATGAATCATTGCTACTATCTTCATCCTTGGTATCCTGCTTCTTCTTCAACTTCTTGTTCTCCTTTGGAATTGCAATCCCTTTGTCAAAGAAGTCCTCGACAGACATGTCCTTGAAAACTTCATCCTTCATCGACTTCTTCATCTTCTGCTCTTCTTTGGTCAACGCTAGTGCGGCCTTCTCCTCATCAGTCTTATTACCACGACGACCCTGCGTACGCCTCTTGTGGTCCTTGACCTTCTTACGCTGGTCAAGAGCATCTTTCAAGTGCTTTGACTGAAACTTTTTGGTGGCCTTAGATACTTTACCCATTTCTGTCTATTACAAAGCCCTTTTGTTTATCTTCAACTTCGATAATTGAGAGCTAAAAGTCTATTATACCCAATGCAATCAATGGAAAACACCACCTCTACCACTATATACCTATATAACTACAATATTATGCGATGAGCTCATCGCGATGAGCTCATCGCATTTTTTTTTTTCCAAAAATTTTTTTTTCAAAAATTTTCATTCGTCGATCACTATGTTTCACGTGATTTCGATATTTTTAAAGGCCGTTTAAGTTGCTGGGCTCATCGCATGGCTAAACATATCCAAAGGGACCCTGTTGGAGGTTCTATATAGAGTTTTCTTGAACTGGATATTACCACAATGATTTATTCTAGGCTATCAGTGAGGGTTCGGGCGATTCGGGCAGTACGGGCAGTTCGGGCGGTGCCGTCGAGGTCGTTTTGGAGCACTACGGTGCTGTTGGATGATTGTAGCAGCTGTGGTGTTACTCTGCAGGACAAGGATGCTGGTAAGATTGGGTACTGGCCCGGGACCAAGGCTAGCTCTTCACGGGTGACGATAGAAGATGTGAAGTATCTTTTGTTTGGGCAGGATATCCAGCGGATCAAAGAAACAGTGGTTCCGGATTCTACTTCTCTTGAGCACAGGCCACCGGTGTGTCAACGGTGTAGTGATGCACTATACAAGAACAAGTATGACTTGAAAGACTTTGAGGATGTTCCTTATACTACTTTGCTTGAGAAGATTCCGCGAGATTCGAATGTAGTTCATGTGGTGCCGATAACAGAATTCCCATTCCACTTAAACCTGCCCTTGTTGAAGGATAGGCAATACAACAGCTCTGTAGTATTCACGAAGGCAGATCAAGTGTTTCGTATCAAGTCGCAGGTACATAAGGCAGCACCACAATTTCTAAGAGAGTTTATGTTACGATACTTAAATATTGACACCCAGAAAACCATTGCTGTGTCTGCCACTAAAAACTGGAATATAGAGACCTTTTTTGCTCTTCTCAAGGCTAATACTTTTCTGATAGGAGAACCAAATAGCGGTAAATCCACTCTTATAAACTCCTTATTGAACAAATTTGTGGGTTTCAAGTTAAAAGATAGAACCGGTAGAAAGTTAGAGGTAGACGAGAAGATGCTGGAAGATCTAAACAATAATAAGAAGGTATTCATTCGTAAACAGATGGCTGGTGTGTCTCATATCCCAAACCTCACCCGTGAACAACAAGCATTTCAGATAAAGGATAAGTTATTATTTGATCTTCCGGGCTATAGGAAAGATAGTGCAATAGGTACACATGATATATTAGAGAATCTAATCCATCCCAAGTGGTTGCAGAGGATGCGCAAGACTCAGTTATTTGATAATAGGAAAGTAAAGAAACAGAGTTACGAATCTATTAATGGATCTGAAAATGGAAGATGTATTACATTTGGAGGTATCTTCTTCTTGGTCCCGCCACCTGGTTCAATCAATCAAGTGATCTCATTCCTTCCCGGAGAGATGAAACAATTCCATAGTGTTGATCGAGGTATTGAAACATTAATGAATGCCCAAAACAAGGATCATCCATTGAATAAATATTGTGGTCTTAAAGCCCAAGTTACTAAGGAAGACTATGTCAGGTATATTGTCCCACCATTTCAAGGCAGCATAGAAATTGTTTTGAAGGATTTAGGATATTTCAAATTAAAAGCGACTGGTAGGTATGAATTTAAAGGTCTTTATGAAATATGGTTGCCAAAAGGTATACAAGCCTGTATAAGAAAACCTCTAGAAAAAATGGTAGATTTTTTTTACCAGGAATCTCAAGAAAAGGACAGAACTGAAAGCACAGTCTTCAAAGAACCGCTGTTCAGTAATGTATATCCTGTGGCACATGATGATCAGTTCCCTCTTGATACTCTGAACAAAGCTGTAATCACTCCGCGATTTGAACCTTCAATTGGTTCTGATGACCACACTCCAGGAGACAGGTTGGGTGCTGATAAAAGATACTGGACTTATAAATTTTAATGAGTATTTTATAGAAACCCTGTAGATATTATTTATATTCGTTTTAATAATAAAGAAAGACTAGACATGTAATCGACTGTACGAAGTAGCTGTCAAGGTTATTTAATATGAAATGGAAATGAGAAACAGTGGAGGGAATTAGAATAAAAGCCAATGTATAGTATTCTATCTACATAATTATAAAAAATGAAACAGTAAAGTAATGGTAATATATAAAATACAATAATAATAAAGATTAACATTACTGCTAACCAGAAAAACCAAAGAAAAACAGAAAGAATTAAAGATAATAAAATACAATAACGGAGATAGTGAAATGAAAAATTCAAGGAAAGTAACAACAAAACTTCTATCAGGAAGTTATGTAATAACTTCTATCACAAAAATAAAATAAAATGCATTAATGGGAATAAGAATAAAAACAACAGGAAACGATAAATTTTTATGGTTGGGTAACAAAAATTTCTATTCTTATCCAGCTTTTAATTATCAAATGAATAGGTAAAATATATTTCAGCCTCTCCATCCATATTTTCTCATGTTTGTGTGACATAAAATGATCTCTCTACTTTTTTCTTCTTCTCTTTAGTGTTTAGTTCCCTATCAAAAAAATAAAGTAATAAGAAAGTGGTAAAAAAAATAATAAGAAGGGTTAATAAATGCATAAATCCAAGTTTAATGTCAAATGCAAATTAGGGAAAGAAAGTTAGCACAAAATTCGGGATTAGATACAATAATATACATTGCAGCCTCGTAAAACATATTAGCACTTTAGTAAAAAAAAATACTCATTAGCAAAGTATCAGTTTGCTAATGACATATAGTTAATAAAAAGGACTTTTTTGAATAATAGAAACCATTAGGAGTAAAAAAATAAGATTTGAGATGAAAAAAAAGTTGTCTTGTGAAAGAGAAAAAGTTCTTGCACAAAAAAAAACTTACCACCAAGAGGAGGTCTTGCTGGAGTTGTTAGCAGCGCCCCAGCCACCGGAGCTGGAACCACCGAATCCACCTCTGTCGCTACCCCAGCCACCGGAGCTGGAACCGCCGAAGCCACCTCTACTACCACCACTGGCACCCCAGGAGCTGTTTCTAGAGCTAGAACCGAAGGAGCCGTTACCTTGCTTACGGTAATCTCTGAAGTTGTTGTTGGATCTACCTCTACCACTTCTGTTGCTACCGCTTCTGCTGGTGGAAACTTCTCTCAAACAGTCATCCAAGAATTGAGGAATGTCTTGGTTAGCTTCTTCCAATAGATCGTATAGACCCTTGACGATGTTGTTGTTTTCTCTGTTGAAGAAAGCAGTGGCAACACCGGTGTTACCAGCACGACCAGTTCTACCGATTCTGTGGACATAGTCATCAATGTCACTTGGCAAGTCGTAGTTAATAACGTGAGTAACGTTTGGAATATCCAAACCTCTAGCAGCGACAGCAGTGGCAACAAGGATGTTAGCTCTACCAGTCTTGAAGGCAGCCAAAGCACGTTCACGTTCAGCTTGGGAACGGTCACCGTGAATAGCAGTAGCACTGATGTTTTGCATAATCAAGAAATCAGTCAATTGGTCGGCCATTCTCTTGGTTTCAACGAAAATCAAGGTTAGGTTATCGTTGGAGGCAGCCAACAAGTCCAATAGAGCGGACTTTTTGTCCATGTTTTCTACGTAAAGAACTCTTTGGGTAATGTTCTCAGAAGTGGAACCGACTCTACCGACGGACAAGAAGATGTAGTCATGCAAGAAGTCTCTAGCCAAATGTTGGATATCGTGAGGGAAAGTAGCGGAGAACATCAGAGTTTGTCTTTCACCGGTTGGAGGCATGTCACAGTCCTCGACGATGTGTCTGATTTGAGGTTCGAAACCCATATCCAACATTCTGTCAGCTTCATCCAAGACCAAGTACTTGACGTTGGCTAGAGAGACCTTACCTCTTTCCAAAAGATCGTTTAGACGACCTGGAGTGGCGACTAGCAAGTCACAACCGCGGTCCATCTCTCTCATTTGGTTACCGATTGGAGAACCACCGTAGACGACACAAGGCTTAACCCAAGATCTGTAACAGAACTTCTTAGCTTCGTCGTAGATTTGGGTGGCCAATTCTCTGGTTGGAGCCATGACCACAGCGGTTGGGCATGCCTTTCTCTGATAGGAGTAGCCGTCGTTAGCGGAGGCGGCGTTTGGGCTTGGACCAGTCAAGAAAGATTCAGACAAGACAGGGAACAAGAAACCACCAGTCTTACCGGAACCAGTCTGGGCACAGGCCATCAAGTCTCTACCGACGGAGACGATAGGAACGGAGTACTTCTGCACTGGGGTTGGCTTAGTAAATCTGGCCAACTGAATGTTCTCTAGCAACAGACTGTCCAAAGGAGGAGAGGTAAACTCAGTGATAGCCTCAGGGACGTTCTCACCAGAGGCCTCAACTGGAATATCGTCGTAGTTGTCGAAGTTGATACCGGAGGACTGGAAACTAGAGTCATCAGCAGTACCGAACAACTCAACCTCTAGCCTCTCGTTCTTAGGACCAGGAACGTGCTTACCATCAACCCACTTACCACGGCCACTGAACCCACCACGGTTGTTACCAAACCCACCACGGTTGTTGTTAAACCCACCACGGCCACCAAAGTTGCTGTTGTTGTTTCTGAAAAACCCACCACGGCCACCATTTTGGCTGTTGTTGTTGTTGTAGCCACCACGGCCACCAAACCCAAAATCACCTCTTGGCTTACCATTACGGATATGTGGAGGAACATAGCCACGTTGTGGCTTGTCCTGCAAAGACATCTGCGAAACCTGCTCAGCTAATTCAGCCATTATTATATCTATTTTATTTCTATTTTTTGTTGGTTAGTTCTTTTTCTAAGAAGTTAGATATCTAATAGAATGTGTAAGTTACTTATGAATATAGATATTACAACTACAAAAAAACAAATATAGGTTAATTACCACTAAACTCATCTCTTCTTCAAAAGAAAATTTTTAAATAAAAAAAAAAATTTTTGGTTCGGCGATGAAGAGAAAATTTTCAATCGCATATTACGGTATTTCATGTGTCAAACGTGGTTAGTGATGTTGTGTTATGTAATACGTACAGGCACGTGTCATTACGTTCACAGTTATAACACGTGACTATAAAATCACGTGTTATTATATCATTATATACTATTATTGTAACGTGCTGATATCGTGGTACAGTATATATGTATACTTTCCTTCACATCACACACAACGATGTGCGTATACAGTATTGTATATTGTATATTGTATATTGTATATTGTATAGTATCCTGTTTTCTGTGTCTCGCACATGGTATGATCTACAAAATATACTCAGATACTTATATACAGTAGTAGTCCTATATGCCCACATGCTCGGCTGCTCGTATTCATCACTTTGTACAAATGTCGTCACGTGGTAGCCTCGTGTACTATGTCTTGGTTCATCGCCAATTGTTACTATATATTGGGTTACTACTGGCAGACTAGTTTATTAATTATGTATCTTAACTTCACTAGAGCTCTCCATGATATCCGTCTGATACGAATAATGCAGGCTGGTGGGATTCCTGAGGAGACGCAGCAGCGGTACATACACTGGAAGAAGAACACGAAGCTTCTGTAC
The DNA here is from genome assembly GCF_045282275.1 of Nakaseomyces bracarensis. Classification (NCBI taxonomy): domain Eukaryota; kingdom Fungi; phylum Ascomycota; class Saccharomycetes; order Saccharomycetales; family Saccharomycetaceae; genus Nakaseomyces; species Nakaseomyces bracarensis. Next base: position 238,148 of record NW_027263960.1, read on the forward strand.
AGCTATTTGAACACGAACTCGACGAAATGGCCCTCGCTGACGTGCCAGTTCATGCCGGACCTCGAGACCACACAGGATCAGCACAGAATCTTGCTCTCGTCGTTCACCTCGTCCCAATTGCCCGAGGACGAGAGCCTCTACATCGCGAAGCTCTCCACGGTAGGCCATCTCGAGTGGTCATCGCTCAATAACTTCGACATGGAAGAGATGGAGTTCAAGAGAGACCCTTCCGTTAAGCTCCCGCCAAAACATTTGGCCACGGAGGTCCAGATACGGTTCCCACAGGGCGACTGTAACAGGGCTCGTTACCAGCCTTCAAACCCAGACGTCATCGCAGCTGCCTCTTCAGATGGATCCATCTATATCTTCAACAAGACGAAGCACGGGACCTCAATGGCACGCTCTATAACGGCTCACAAGGATTACCAGGCCAGACTGTGCACAGGTCCTGAGGGCCAATCCAATGTGGTCGACAATGAGGCCGTTTCGCTGAGCTGGAACAGCCACAAGGAAGGTGTGCTCGGTGCGTGCTATTCCAACGGCCAGATCCTCATATGGGACCTTAAACAGCGGTTCTCGCGTGCAGACACCACTATAACGACCCCCGAGACTACGATTAACTTCGACTCCAACGGGTGCAACGACATCCACTGGATGCCAATGCATGACTCCCTCTTTGCTGCCTGCGGTGAGAGCAATAAGCTCTCGCTATTCGACACTAGGCTCTCTGGAGACAAGGAGGTCACTACCATAGGTCACTACAAGCACGAGGACGGTATCAACTCGTGCAAGTTCAACTCTCACAACAGCATGCTCCTGGCCTCCGCCGACACATGCGGGAAACTGAACCTGTGGGACGTACGGAAACTCGACAAGGACCCAATCCTCGCCCTGGACCACGGATCCTCCGTCTCAACGCTCGAGTGGAACCCACACATGGACACTATCATCGCCAGTGCAGGTCAGGACGATGGTCTCGTCAAGCTGTGGGACATCACCACTCAGGAACCAGTGTTCGTCCACGGTGGCCACATGCTCGGCGTAAACGACATCTCCTGGGACTTCCACGACCCATGGCTCATGTGCAGTGTAAGCAACGACAACTCGATACAGCTCTGGAAGCCAGCAGATAACATCGTGGGCACTATATAAGCCTATCATTTCAAACTTTTTTTGCCCAGCAAAAATCTACATACCAACTATAAAATAAATCAACTATATCTAGATACTAACAACGACTTCATCGTTTGGTCAATAAATACTTTAATTTAATTAATTCTCTTAATTTCCATTGGCTGACCCGTATTATCGCTATTTTAACCAAAATTTTTCTTAGCCGGGGCCTTTTATAAGGTGAAGAGCACTTTGTTCAGGAGTAAAGCTAGCATTGGGGAGGGACAGCAGGTCTACAGAAGAGTATACTAAGTGATTTATAAATAGAGATGGAGGATATTAAGCCAGACTATAGCGGGGTGCCGGGCCCTGCGTTGGATTCGGTTCGTATGAGGCTTGCGCAGCTGACGCACTCGCTGCGTCGTATTAGGGACGACCTCTCCCGGGCAGAACTGCCTCAATGGTATACGTTACAGTCTCAGATCAGTGTTACGTTGTCTCAATTGTTGTCGGTGACCTCTACGTTGCAGCACTTCCACGATGTGCTGGACACTACGATGGTGTACCCGCTGCCCAAGTTTCCTACCACGTCTCACGAGAACCTGTTGACTACGTTGCTGCGAAAGAAGAATATACCGGAGGTCGAGGAGTGGATTAAGGATGCCGTTGAGGTTTCTGGGATAGATATGAATCTTGCTGATGACGCGGAGGTACAGAAGGTGCTAGATAACAACGAGTCCGAGTCACAGTGGGCCATTGACGTATTTGCGAAGGAGTTTGAGACTCGGGAGAACCAGGGTAGTAATGATGATCTGGATGTGTTGGGCAGCATGAAAGCTTCTAAGTCAGTACGACAAAGTACTACGGTACCATTTGCGGCAGAAGATATCTTGAAGTACATGTCTACAGGTGAAATAACTGGCGAGGAGGTCGAAAGCGAAGAACCAGCTAACCAGGACACCATAATGCTGGATGGTTAAAGGTGCAGTGAGATAGAAGAAGAAAAAAAACAGAGTTTTTTTTTATTTATGGGCATTGCCCTAAACTAATAAATTATATAATGAACAATATGTACAGGATAACTTTTTTTTTATCATTAGTTTTAGAAGATAATTATGATTATTTTCTGGGAAATGCAGTAAACGGAAGATGCCAACATTGATTATATTAGGTTTTGATTTCGTTATAAGATCATGATTTTGTTGTTTTATTATGTTTTTATTATCCTGATGTAAAGACAATAAGGTAAAAAAAACGATGGATTTTGTGACTGTGAAAGCAAGAAGAGTTCTTATTTTATCGTTATTGTCTTTTTAACAAAGTAACTTTTCTAAAATGTCATACGTCAGATAGAAGACGTATAACTACTTCCCAAGTACCGAACATAATGATACTGTTAGGGACTGTTCTCATCAGGTGTGGGGTCAAACCACTGTACATCGATTTAAGACCTTCTTCTTTGATGATGATTCTGAAACTCTGGATCAAACCGGTGTACTTAGCCTTGCCGTTTTCCAGTGGTGACTGCCTTAACCTGGTTCTCACGACTTCATGTGGGTATGTGATGATACTTGCTACGAATTTGGCAAGACCTGCACCACCAGACCTCTGACACCATTGCTTGATCTTGTCTGTTCTAGTCATTGTACTCTCATCATGGTGCCCGAATTTCTCAATGGATCTCTGCTTGATCATGTGTTTCAATTGCTCGTAGAATAGCCATTGAAGGATACCTTCCACAGACCCTAGATAAGATGCACTTAGACCACGATACAACCCGTATATACCCTCGTTCTTCAGGATTGCTTTCAAACAGTCGTATGAGTTCTTATATGTCCTTGTCTTTCCGGCTTTGTCTAATTGTACTCTGGTCTTTACCATCCAAATCGGGTTCGTAGCCGTTGCAGTGGCCCAACCCGCGGTAGCGGCCGCCATCAGGTGAATCCAAGGCGCCTCCTGCCCGTTATTGAATGCCCGCGAGTATATATCCTTGGTGGTACCGTACGTGAAGAAATTTATACTTCTAGCAGGGATCACACCCACCAGGTTGGGCCCCAGACCCTTGAACAAACTCCTAAAGCCCTCTACCCGGTACACGTTCGTGATGATACCCATAGTCTCCTTGAAATGCATAGCCGCCTGGATACCGAGATTGATAACACGAGGCCTGCTTCCAGCCACCAGCGTCTCCGCCTGAGACTTGTACATCGTCTTGTATATATCACTCTGCAGCCTCGTCTTAACTAAATCAAACGGGCACGTGACCACTGCACCCGCCATGCCTCCAACACCGCCTGCCAGGAAATGCACCCAGGGCTTCACCGTGGCCCGCGGCTCGACCTTCGCAGGCTCCTCGTCCAGCATCAGCGGCTGCGCGGCCTCCCTGTAGTTAGAACCCTTCTCATCACTGGCCAGGTACGGCACCGACTCCAACGCATCGTCCTCCCACTCTTCCAAAGTACGTTTAGGCATAGGTTATCTAGCTCGCTATAGATTAAAAAGAAGTCTGATAGTTCTACTTGTCCGAGCAAGAGCTAAAGACAGCATAGGATCAGAGCTCTCTACTATGTCAAGTGTGCTTCTTTTCAGTTAACGCACCTGGCCGCGGGGCCGTTTGGAGGAAATTTTTTTTTCCAGCTTGAAGAACATATAAATCACGTGACTACTTACTATATCCAGATATTAAAGCAATACTACAAGGACTATACCGCAATACAAGGACTATACCACTACACAACGATGTATCGCATCATACAACGATGTCTCGCATCATACAACGATGTATCACACCATAGAAACATCGATTTTGAATCATACAGGGACGACATGTGTAGTAGCTATGTGTTTGGAAAGAGACCGGTGATGAGAAATATGGTATGCTATAGAGACTATAATGTAATGGAATCTTTATTTTTATTAAAGGGTGTGTGTGTCTATTTTAATATATTTAAAATACTATCTTTTCTCTTCCCTATTTTCAATTAAATTAAGGGCTTTCTCTTCCATGCAATTATTAAGAAGGAAGTAAATATTCCTTATTTCGAGAATAATAAGTTATAAAGATGAGTTAATTAATAGTAAAAGAAAGAAGAGAATTGGAAACAAAAGTTATATTTTTTTTTATTTGGTACAAAAAATCGACAAGACAATAAAGTATGGAAAAATCGATTAGATGAAAGTTTCGTAGGCAACTGGGGCCAAAGTTTGTGGGACGTTACCTTCGGTGGAGACGACACGGGCTTCTCTTGGTTGAGCTGGTTGTCTCTTCAATTGGACGGCGACACCTTGAGCCTTGGCTTCAGCCTTCTTGGCAGCGTTAGTCTTAACTCTGTCCAAAAATTCTTGTCTACACTTGGAGTGCTTGACGTGTTCAACTCTCAAGTTCAATCTCTTTTCCAAGTATCTGTTACCGACCATCTTGTTGACGATGACACCGACGGAAGACTTGGTGACGTTGTAGACAACACCGGTCTTACCTTGGTAGAACTTGTGTGGCATACCCTTTTGGATGGAACCGTTAGCCTTGATATCAACGATGTCACCAACCTTGTAGACCTTCAAGTAAGTGGACAATGCAATAGCACCGTGCTTACGGAAGTCCCTTTGGAACATGTAACGAGTACGAGATCTGTAACCGTGACTGCATATATTGTTCTATTTTTTTTTTCGTTATTATCCTTTTCGAAATGGGTATTAAGCATCCTTATTCATATCCTGTATGTTTTTGCCAAAATAACCAATTAAAAGTTTTAAATAATAAAAAAAATAGTATTCATGTTAGTAAATATTCCTTGATCATGTGTTTAAGTTGGGAAAGAAGCCATTTTATATCCATAAAACAGTATAAGTTTGTTTTCAGTATTCTCCGTGTATTTCTGCAATATCCTGTTCATTATCGCTATAGTCTCGAGCTTTGCTAGTGTCCATTTCTCTCATATATCTCTCATCTAATTTCAAAGTTTTACAAGGTTTTCATCTATAATATGCTCTCTTTCTCACTCTCTAAAGTTCCATAACTGGTATAACATACGATTTACCCATTTTTGCTTGATATCGTGTTGTCTTGGTCGGTTTTGTTCAAGATAGAGAAAAACTGTAGTTCCAAGAAATAATTCCTTAATATGGCCCCCACAAATAACCGCCCAATGAATAATTATTTTCTCTAACTTCATCCATTCAATCCCAATCCATCTTTCACCTTGAACTCAATTGGTAAAAACATTAAAACATTGCGGTTTCCAGGCTGAGCAGACAGAGCCGTGCCAAACAGACAGAGAAACGGAAACTTCCTGCCCTACTCTCTGTCTAACCAAAAGACCTCTACCCTCCGTCTCTACTGCCACTCACCACACAGTAGACTCTGTCTCTGTACACAGAGACTTCTTCCTAGAGACTGCAGCCCAGAGACTTCAGCCCAGAACTCTGTCTTGAACAGGACTGTAGGAGCTTCTTTCTGACCAGCCCGACTAGACGACTCGTCGACGCGAGAAGCTGAAAAAAAAAAAACATTATTGAAAAAATTTTAGATAGAAAAAATTGTAGGTTTTCCTAATGAGGATATTATATGTATTCTAAAGAAAGAGTTACAAGGAATATAATAAATGGTGTACGGATGTTTTGCAGTCATTAAAAAAATGGAATAACTCGTATGCTTTGATTTACATTACCGCGCTGTCATACCATTATTGATTTGTGTAAGTGATTATATACTATATCTGTTACAATTGTGTTGTGTTTAAACTAAGATGCTGTCCGTGCGCTACTCGGCCATATATGCTGCTATACACTTGCGCTGCTACATGGCTGTGCTAACCATGTATTGATAAATATATAATTAGAGGTGTTATTATGGGTAAAAGAATTAGAGCTAGATAAAGATATTAAAAGTTTTTGTTTTTATACTAATTTAATAAACTACATTTACTCTTCGTCAGCTTCTTCTTCAGCACCTTCGGAAGAGGCCTTGTTACCGGCGTTCTTTCTGGCAACTCTACCTGGTCTAGCACCACCGAATGGGGAGGTTGGAGCGAAGTCAATGTGCTTCTCGGAGTCCAATCTGACCATGAAAGATGGGATGTTGACGATTTGCTTACCAACAGCAATGTGTCTTTGAGTGATCAAGACTCTAGCGTGGTGGACAGACTTGGCCAAACCTAGCTTGTAAACTTGGGTTTGCAATCTTCTCTCCAAGAAATCTTCGACCTTCAAAGCCAAGACGTAATCCAGCTTCTTCTTGTCTTCGGACAAGACACCGATTCTCACCAATCTTCTGATCAAAGCATTACCTTCGAAAAGTCTCTTTGGGTCCTTTTCGTCACGGGTCAACAAGTCTCTGGCAGCTCTTCTGATCTTAGACAATTGGAAAGAGATTCTGTAGATCTCTCTCTTGTTCTTCAAACCGAATTCACCAGCAAGCTTCAATTCAGCATCCAAACGAGAAGATTCGTAAGGTCTCTTTGGGGTAGAGTAGGTCTTAGAGTAAGTTCTTGGGGCTCCTAAAAAAATAATTTAACCTTACAACAATTAATAGCAATTGTTTGTTTGTTTTTCAAAGTTATTTAATGTTAGTAATTAAAAATTCCAAACTTGGTTTAAAAATCCCAAGATTAGTCTCTCTGAGTCCCTCTCTTCGTTGCCATATTACTATCATTTGTGATTATATTCCAAAGTTTGTCTACTCTAAAGTGTCGGGAGTTTAGAGCAGTGATAGTTATCAATTCCAATTTGCTTATATTTTTTTGCGTTTTTTTTAGTGAGGGACCCGATGACCTCTTAGAATATCGGTGGTTATTCCGAACATACTTGGCATCTTTCAAAATCAGTACTTGTCACGGTTATATTTTAATGAAACACTTCAAAAGCAAGAAACACTGATAACCTCAACTATTGCAATTTTAAATGTTATAAACTTGTTAAATACTCTATCTCTCATCGATGGCCCAAAGCTGAGAGAGCAAACTGAAAAAAAAAAATTCCAAAAAATTTTTTTTGGAATTTACCCGGGGTGTCATACTTTTACCCGGCTACAGCAACAAAACAGTCACAAAGAATTATATATCTATATATACGGCATCTATCACCTGCCGTATTACGTATAAAATGTTAATCGGATAGATGGGAAATTTGTTCCGGGTAATGTTCAAAGTTCCGGGTAACAGAGTTTTAACATCTTCTCGGATGAATGGAGAGGGTGTATTATTATAGTACAAAGCTTATAGAATATATATAGATGAAGCTCAAAATGGGATGGTTAATAAAATAGTTAACTCCATAAAATAAACCATATCTTTTGTATCTTTATGTCGTTACAGGAGCTAGCTCAGTCGAGGCAAGAACGGTTGCAGAAACTTAAACGGAAGATCAATGTTGATGAGACATCGGAAGTAACGACACAACAGAACGTTAATGAAACAGTGACTAAAGAAGATGTCGCTGTTGAAGATGTCACTGGTGAAGATGTCACTGGTGAAGATGAGGCAAGTGAAGTTGAGGCTAGTGAAGATGTCTCTAGTGTAGATCAATACCAGGCATTATTACAACCACAATTGGATATATTGAAGAAAAGGACAGATGAGTCTATAAAGAGACTTGTACGACGCAGGATCATGGAGGAATATAGTGATTAACAAAAAAATATAATGAAGTGAAATGAAAATAAATAACCTAATGGACTATGTTACACAGTTAAAAAAAAGAAAACTAGGAAAAAAACTCTATACGTATGTTTTGTTTTGTTTTTTTGTTTAATCTATAAATGGAAGGCGTGGTAAACGTACGAAATACCGAAGACAAAGAAGAGTAGAGCACCGCTCAAGGTGATAGTTCTCATACTGATCTTGGTTGCTAGTAACTTACCCCCGACTACGGCGACACCGGTACAGATGATGTGGCCCAATACTGCACCAGCGATGACGTACCAGTAATCACTGTCAGTAGCCATAGCGATAATACTAATCTGGGAACGGTCACCTAGTTCACCTAGGAAAACCATAAAGAAAATGGAAACCCAGATAGGAGATATGACCTTAGAAAATGTAGCCTGTATCTGGTTAAGTATAGAGGTGTTCTCCTTGTACTTCTTGCTGTCGGCTCCGGCCTCCATGTCCTCCATCTTCTCGTTCATTGTAGAAATAGCAATCTCTTCTTCGACTTCGGTCATCTCTTCTTCAACACCGGCATCCTTAGACATCTCTAGACCTTCCATGGCTAATTTATAACCAAATACAAAGAACAGAATACCTGCCAAGTAAGTAGTCCACCTTTCTGGAATGAAAGATACAAATGTGTGGCCCAGTATACCAGACAGTATAGTCATAATAGCTAGGGACAAGGCAGCTGATGAGAACACCAGTAACCTTGGATGACGCATAGCCATCAACGCAGCAATCAAAAAGGTCTTGTCACCAATCTCAGATAGACCAATCATGGCAACAGCCATAGAGAATGAACTCAAATGCGACATGGATACATCTGGCATGTTGTTAGTTGTAGTTGTAGTTGTAGTGGCAGATACCAAAGGAACCAATGCCAAAGATGCTATTATTTTGAACATATTTGCTAAGTTTTTTTTGTTGCTTGGTTTATAACTTGTTATCTGAGATAAAATAAATAATTGTCAAGGCAGGATTTCTCTATTTTATCCCTAAAAACCAAGTATTTTATAATCTTCAATGAATGGATGATTGAGGTTTCTAATATCCGATTATTAATCAGTATCTTATTGAAACTATGGTGTCTCCAGGCCACGATAACACTTGAACGTAAACCACAGCAAAATATATATAAATTTTGTTTTTTTCAATGATTTTTGAGAAATTTACTCTTTTCGTCCTCGTGGTATTATAATTATGAAGAGAGTGGAAAAAATATATGAAAAAAAAGAAAGAAACTTAACAATGTTAAAAAAAAAGCAATGTGAAAGTGGAAAACAGAACCACATTGGTAAGCTAAAAATATCTCTCTTTACCACCCATTGTTATCGGACGGATCCTCCAAGGATCTTGCATGGTTCCAATAAACCCACATTTGGCGATTGCCCAGAGAATTTTTATTGGACGCGAATGTACCACGCCACTCGTACTCTCGACCCTAACTAAATGGTAATCATATTATGTGGTCATTTTTTTCACTCTTAGTTAACGAAATTTCCGGATATGCCTAGTTCCCTCTTATTTAGTCCTGGTTGTATAAGTCCTTATTGTATAAAAACTTCGCGAGTAACAGAATGAACTCCTCCAGATTTATTGGAAACTCTTGGGAATATTCGGAAACGCAGAGGAGAGGAATTTTTTTAATTGATCTACCATTGATTGAGAGTTTCTATTATAATTATTGGAATTAGGAGAAAAAGTTATTTGATCAGCAATAATTGATATTAAACTTTTCTTGCTTTATTCTAAAAATAAAATAGTTAGTATTACATTTCTCATGAACATCGTAAACTGAAAAGAATACGTTAGAAAGTGATTAAAAACATACCTCGCATTGTGTTGCGATTAAATCAAGAGCTGTATCATAATCTTTCAGCCCACGGTCTTTTTTTAATGTTAAGATGTGTACTTCTATCATACTTCCTAGAACGGAAATGAGCATCATTTTCAATTCAAGTCTCCTTGGGTTATCAATATGAAAGATACCATCAGCACGATCCACAAAAGCGTTATCCAGTATATCCAATAAATTTGAAGTAGCTAGTACTAAGAAGTTTCTATACTTCTTCATTTTATCTAAATGGATTAGGAGGTTGTTAACCACTCGAATTGCATCAGTAGTTTCGTTCTTATTTGATAAATCTCTTCTAGAAGAGGCAATAGTTTCTACTTCATCTATAAGCAAAAACACGAAGTTGTTTAGAACTTCAGAACTGGTAAGTAATTGTTCTATATCTCTGAAAATTGCTGATAAATTTTTTGATGACTCTCCAAACCATCTGGAAAATATCCTTGAACATGAAAGTTCCATCATTATAGAATTTGGACTCTCATTGATAACTTCATCTCTGCCGCATAGTCGTATTGAGAGTTTATGACACAGGGCTTTACACAATGTAGTCTTCCCTGTGCCAGGTGGGCCGTGAACTAAAAGCATCTTATTATTGGAATTAACTAATTCATTACATACGCTGTTGCTAGCATTACCTAATAGACTAGCGACTTTCAGAGATGCTGTTGAGTAATTTATCAATTTTGTCTTGATATCAGAACTGTAGTACAAACTTTCCCAAATACTTTCTAGTTGCATATCAGGTAATGTTGTAATAGTCACTGAAGATTTAGTGCAATTTGATATTAGTTTCTCGGAAAATTGTTTGTCATTGCTGTTAAATGTTGCTGTGTCCTCATCAAGGTAATCTGAATTGGAATCGCTCAACTCTATTTTATCAAATTCACTAGAGAGATGATCAGCATCATCCAGCTGAACTTGATGCTTAATTAAATAAAGATAGACCTCAATTTTTGTTTCTGTTGATACCTGAAGCGGGAAGTTCCTACCTCGACTCTCAAAGATATTTCTAACACCTTCCTCAACTGTAAGATCTTTGCTCATAAACGACATTGTTTCACTATCTTGGTATCTGTTTACATAGGCCACTTTGACAAATATACTGAATAGCATATTATCATGTACAGTATTAGTTTGCCGTATCTTCTGCGCCTCTTCATGAAGAACTACTTTGACCAGACTGAGTATGATACTCTCCTGCGCCTTCGTGGGCGGATCATCGATTTTAATCGAGCCTTTGCCTTCTCTAAAGCAATCTTCACATGTAATAGTGTTAATATCCCTGCCTAAGCAAGACACTCGCCTCTTGATAACGACTTTCAACACTGAAACAAAAGTAGATAGCAACTCATCTCTCCCATCTTTCACATCACTAAAATAACTCCGCACCAAACTAAGCGAGCTCTCCCGCAAATGCACATCAACAGTTATTCCCATCTTATACAGTATGTGACTACTGATATCCCAGTCGAGTTTGAGTTGAGTGGTATTGACCAGCTTCTAACTGCATTATAAATATTAACCGCCCAGTTTTTATACATTCACATAACTATCGTATATTGTGATCTGCTAATTTGATAGTAATAGATCAGCTGATTAGATTGTTATTAATATTTTACTTTATCATAACAATAGTGGATGGATTGCGATGTGGCATTGGTAGAGTGAGACCTCGTTTACTTTTCTACTGCCTCAAAGGACGTTTTTTCATGTTTTAGTTATGCTTTTAGACCAATAAAATATTTAATAATCGGAGAGTGTTCGTATTTGTCATTACATATATATATCATATATGTTTATATGTTATAATTATAAATTTCCTTATCTTCCACTGTATTTAGAGTACAAGCTTTCGTCAAATACTGAGGAGTTTTTGTAGAACGCAGTTGGGTCTCTTTGTAATTCACGCTCCTCTCTTTCCATCTGTTCTTTTCTCGACATCATGTTAGGGTTGGATTGAGCTGGTTGTTTCGGAGGAACCATTGGTGTTTGGGAGTAACCTCCTGGTACCTGGTGTTGTTGATATTGTTGTGGCACTGGTGGTGGATGTTGTTGGGAGTTCGCATATGGATCTTGGTAATTTCTTGATGGTACTAGTGGTGTCGAGCTGTAAGCTGGAGGTGGTGGTTGTTGAGCGTTAGGTGGTTGGGCATAGTTTTGTTGAGAGGTAGGAGGGAATTGAGAAGGTGGTGGAGCCTGGCTATAATGACCTTGTTGTTGGCCTGTTACAGGTACCTGGTACTGTGGTTGATATTGTTGTTGGAAACTTTGTTGTTGTGGTAACGGCATTCCGGATGTCTGGTTACCTAGACTCATATTTCCAAATTGCTCTGATATATTCGTAGTAGTTGACTTAGGTTGTGGGGGTAATGGTGGAGGAACTACAGTATTATCTGAGGTCATACCCATTGGGACGTTCTCGTTTTTACTCTCTTCCTTTTGTGAAACCGATAAGGCTAAATCTTTACTCATCTTTAATAAGGATTCGTAAAAACCCAGGCCTTTTGGGAAATCATTATTAAAAATCATAAAATTGGTTGCAGCCTCTTCGATCTTGGTGAAGAATTCTTTACGTTTCTTTAATCTCTGTTCCTCTTCATTTGATTTATTTTCCAATCCGGACAAATTGAAAACATTGTCTAACTCAGATTTAATCTCGCTGATTATCGAGTCCTGTTTGAATATAGTAGCCTCGATTCTAGTAGTCAACGGCTTAAATTTGTCCAATTCTTTTCTAAATAAGCTCTTAAGTTCGCTCTCCGTAGCCTTAGAGTTAGATAACAACACATTAGTGATATCATCATCATTAGATTGGTTCTTTAGTTCAGACAGTGTTCTACCTCTTTCCTCCTTTAGCAATCGCAGATCTTCAGCCATCTGTTCGATCTCGCTGATCTTGTCAAGGATTTCTTTATTTTTGGAGTCGTCAATATCCAGTAGACTTTCCTGCATGGAATCGTTCGGAGAAAGAGAGTTGAAAATCTTCCATAATTCATTTGGGTTCTGTAAGAGAGTAAGTTCATTAGCGTAAGGGGTCACCAGAGCAAATAATTTTTCATCTGATGAAGCGGCTTCGACCAAGGTCATCTTCAATTTCACCACGTTCTCCTTCTGTTCAGCAGGTAGACCACCTAGGATGGTCAAGATTTCTCGCTTTTTGGATTCTATTAGTTTCAATTGCGCGTTAGGATCCTTAAACCTGCTACCAGCAATGTTATTCATCCATGAGTTAATCTGGTCTCTCATCATATCGGCCTGGGGATCCATAGGTCCAGTGGTACCTTGTTTATTGTATCTTTTCTTGAGATCACCCAGCAAGGTTGGTAAATGTGTAAACTCAATGAAGGAAGAGTACTCAAGGTCAGCGGTCTCAGAGTCATTGACATATTGTCTTATCAGTGAGGCCTTGTCTTCAGAATAAATACTCTCCTTCTCGTATATTTCCATTGGTACAATACCTCTGAACAACTTCTCGCATTTCTCAGCGACATTCGACATATATGGTGCTAGTTGATCTTCCCACTTGGGGGCCTTGATACCGTCCATGGGCTTTAAAGAGGCGAACGTAATACCCTGAGGTATACTCTCGTGGAAAATGAAGTCGTTGTCCTTAGTCAATTGGGTCAGCTTCTCCTTCAGTATCTCGGAGAGACCGTCGAAATCGAAGTACTCCTTCAGGACGTACCTGTAAGAGAACGAAGAGGTTAAGTTCTGCTGTGCCAGCTTAATGAAAGCGATTGCCTCACCATACTTGTCCTGCTGTTCTAGGGCTATGGCATGGTGATGAGCAGCGATCGTCCTGAACAAGTAGTACTTACATGTCACCACGGAGGCCCAGCTGGGCTCACCGTAAGGGATCAGTCCGCCCTCCTCGGTCCTCAGGTAATCCCAACAGGACTCGTATAGCAGCGAGGCCGACAACGCCAGCTTGCTGATCAGGGAGGCCTGTTTCTCCGCGGCGCCGCCATTGACTATCTTCAACAAGAATATCTCCTGGGCCTCCGCGTGCGCCAGGTCGGACAGCAGCTTAGTGTTCTCCTTGTGCAAGTCCGCTGATGGAGAGTTGAAGAAGTTGTCGGACAAGTACTGGAAACACGCCGTGGCCTTCGCAAGACTCTGCATCGCCACCTTCGAGTCATCGTTCAGCTTCTCCTTCGCAAGCTCCGTCAGCGCCACACCCAGGTTATACAAAGTGCACGACTTCTCAAACACTAGATTCTTCTGCGTGTGCTTCGCAGGGCTCGACACAAGCCCATACTCCGCATCGTACCACGTAAACTCCATCTTCAACGGCACATTGTTCCCCAGCCGCATGTACATCTGCTCGAGGTACGCATAGTACCTGTAGTTCTGCTCCACAAGCGTCGCAGCACCAACCTCAGCATTGGCACTCCCTCGAGTGTGGTCCAGCTCACCACACAACCCCTCATCGTAGAACTCCCGCCACTGCCGGCCATAGATCCTCTTCAAATACCCAGAAAGCCCCCGCTTCCAGTCAACCTTCTGCGTGTCCTTCAGCTTCAACGTCACAATAGAAGCCTTCATCGTTCGTCCTGTCTTGCCTAAGTCTTGTTTAAGTCTTGTCTTGCCTAAGTCTTATATTGCTTTTGCCTAGGTCTTGGCCTTATATAGTGTCGCTGTGTTTCCCCTTATAAATTTTTTTTTGGGCTTTAAGAAGGGCTCCTGCCTAAAAGTTTTTATAAGACCAGCAAGACATCAAAGCTGGACAAGGAAGCTATGTTGAGTATTAGACGTGTTGCTGGTCGTGTTGGTCGTGTTGGTCGTGTTGGGCCTGGTCTTGGGTCCGGTCTTGTCGGTGGGAGGAGGCTGTTGTGGGAGAGCAGACGGTGTCTTGAGGAGCAGAAGAACGATACGAAGAAGATACAGGACTTCAATCCGAGACACCTTGGTGTTGCGTCGGAGCTGTACGTTCCTGCGGCCTGGAGCAGTCTTCCCAGCGTGCTGACGAGCCCACGGGTTGTGTTCAATGCGGTGGTGAGGCGGCTCTACATCCTAGGATTGAACACGGTTCAGGTCGGGATATTCAGGTTTCAGACGGGGATCAAGCCTCAGTTTCTGCTGTGGAAGAACAAGGCCATCGAGACGTACGTGCAGATCAACAAGGGGTTCGCGAGCAAGAGTGTTGCTGCGCTGAGACCAGAGGTCTCCATCTGGGTGGAAGAAGCGCTACAAGCCAGGAGCAAGCAGGTACCAGACAATGTGAAGCTGGACTGGCAGCTGTTGAAGTTCAACGAGGTGCCAAAACTGATCTCGTTGCAACCGATGATGATCCCTGGGAGACCTCTGGAGCACATCCAGCTGCTGTACAGGTTCAACACGAAACAGAGGCTGGTGAAGCTAGATAAGCGCACGAACCAGGTCGACAAGCTCGACAGAGACGTTGTGGACTACATGGTGTTCCTCTGTGATGCCACCACGAACGACTTACTCCTGATGGGCTCCGTATTCGAGAGCGAACCGGGCAGCAAGATGCCAAAGAACTACGACGACAACACCGAGAAGGCTGTCAAGAGAATGAAAGAGTGCGGAGATATCTACAGAGTGCCTCCAACCCCGGATCACCCTCAGATCACCTAGAAATATCTCGTTTATTGTAAATATATAGTTAAATAAACCCCAAAAAAAGCTGTAAATAATCAATTGGAACGCTAGCATGCTAGCCTGCTGATAAGCTAGTATGTTAATATGCTAGTGTGTTAATATGCCATTATGCTAATATGCCATTATGCTAATATGCCATTATGCTAATATGCCATTATGCTAATATGCCATTATGCTAATATGCCATTATGCTAATATGCCATTATGCTAATATGCCAATATGCTAATATGCCATTATGCCCTGGCGATGAGCATCCGAAAAAAAAATTTGAAAAATTTTATATTTAAGAGATGAGCTTAGTAAACGTTACTTGTTGGGATGGGGAGGATCCAACTGGAGACATAATAAGATACTAGCGTTGGATATGGGTCGTCACGGTAAGGGTCCTAAGAATAAGCAGAAGCTTGCTCCGGAGAAGGAGCGGTTTATCCAATGTTGTACGGATATTACGCTGGAGTTGACTAACTCTCTTAGCTCAGGGACCACGAGGGAGATTAACCTGAACGGTCTGATAACCAAGTATTCGAAGAAGTATAAGCTGAAGCAGCAGCCACGTCTGACTGATATTATCAATTCTATTCCGGACCAGCACAAGAAGTACCTGTTGCCAAAGTTGAAGGCGAAGCCCGTGAGAACTGCCTCTGGTATCGCTGTTGTGGCGGTGATGTGCAAGCCACATCGTTGTCCACATATTGCCTACACTGGTAACATCTGTGTCTACTGTCCTGGTGGGCCGGACTCTGATTTTGAGTACTCCACGCAGTCGTACACTGGTTACGAGCCTACCTCCATGAGAGCTATCAGGGCTCGTTATGACCCTTATGAGCAGGCTCGTGGTAGAGTGGAGCAACTGAAGCAACTGGGACACTCTATAGACAAGGTCGAGTACGTCCTTATGGGTGGTACTTTCATGTCTCTGCCAGTGGATTACAGAGAGGATTTCATCACGAAACTGCACAACGCCCTGTCAGGTTATAACGGTAACGATCTGGATGAGGCCATTAGATACTCGCAGCAGAGTTTGACCAAATGTGTAGGTATAACCATTGAGACCAGACCAGATTATTGTACGGAGACCCACCTGGATGATATGTTAAGATATGGGTGTACTAGGCTGGAAATCGGTGTTCAATCACTGTATGAGGATGTTGCCCGTGACACCAATAGAGGTCACACCGTTAAGGCCGTTACTGAAACATTTGCCGTAGCCAAGGATGCCGGTTACAAAGTTGTGTCCCACATGATGCCTGATTTGCCTAATGTTGGTATGGAAAGAGACCTGGAACAGTTCAAGGAATACTTCGAAAACCCAGCATTTAGAACCGATGGGCTAAAGATATACCCAACACTAGTTATCAGAGGTACTGGTTTATATGAACTTTGGAAGACTGGAAGATATAAGTCGTACAACGCCAATGCCCTAGTTGACCTGGTGGCTCGTATTCTAGCGATGGTGCCTCCATGGACAAGAATCTATCGTGTACAGAGAGATATTCCTATGCCTTTGGTCACTTCCGGTGTCGATAACGGTAATCTAAGAGAACTTGCCCTAGCCAGAATGAAGGATTTGGGTGTTGCCTGTAGAGATGTACGAACAAGAGAGGTCGGTATCCAAGAAGTTCATCACAAGGTTCAGCCAGACCAGGTTGAGCTTATCAGAAGAGATTACTATGCCAACGGTGGTTGGGAGACTTTCCTATCGTACGAAGACCCGAAGAAGGATATCTTGATTGGTCTCTTAAGACTGAGAAAGGCATCGAAGAAATACACATATAGAAAGGAGTTCACCGCTCAGAGAACCTCCATAGTTAGAGAATTACACGTTTACGGTAGTGTTGTACCACTGCACTCCAGAGATCCAAGGAAATTCCAGCACCAAGGTTTTGGTACATTGTTAATGGAAGAGGCCGAGAGGATTGCCAAGGAGGAACATGGCTCCTCTAAGATTTCAGTCATCTCAGGTGTTGGTGTGCGGAACTACTACGCCAAGTTAGGTTATGATCTCGACGGTCCATACATGTCTAAGCAGATCTAAAACTTTTCACCCGCAATAAGTTCCCAATACAGCAAAACCATAAAAAGACTATAGTCATGCATACATACAGGCTCGTATTTATTTAATAATGTTACGGTATTTATTTTATAAATTATTTTTTGATATTATTTATTTTTAATTTTCATTAATTTTTATGTTTTGGTAGCGATCTGCTGATTTCATATCTTAATAGTTGACCAATGAAAATAAACCTTATGAAGTAACTATTTATTATGCAGTTGGGTTAATAAGTATAAATTATTATTCAATACCTTTTGTTAGTTTTATGTTTACTTTTCGTTTTAATTACAGACATTGTATATATATAAATAATAGTCTATTATAGTCAAGAAGTTCAAATAAATAAAACTAACTTCTTATGGCTTTTATAAGTTTTAGTTTTTCGAATGTTAACTTGATATCTGGATAATTCAATCGTTCTTGGACTTCACGTAAGGTCCTCTAAATGTTAATGAGTACTTCGTACATATCTTATGGTCGGCAGGGACAAGTTCTGGCACGAACCCGTATCTCCAGATGAACAAGTAGTCATCCAGGTGTTCCGTAGTAATCAACCTCAGGTACTCTAAGTATACTATGTAGTAATAGATACCGAGGCCTGTGAGAACGTGCCACCAGCCATGCAACTCCAGCAATAGCCCCAGCGGCAACAACAGGTATTCTCTCCTGATAAATCGCCACAGAGAGCACAAGTGGATATCCATCAGCCATACAGCGTACCCTGACATGAAGAACGTAGCACCCATAATCATGGAGTGGTACAAGTTTTTCTTTTGGATAGGGTCTTTGACGTAGTTTATCACCATGTAGGCACTCGAGAATGCCACTACACCTATCAGGCACCCGAAGAAAGCCTGGTGAATGGTGGCGTTCTTCACTATCAGGTACACCACCGTGACACCCGACGTCGTAGCCAGGATCAACGACGCTATGAAGACCTGTTTGAACCGGGACAGAGGCCCGCTATTGTCCGTGAAAGTCTCAAATATCTCCGTGATCAGCGACCAGCAAGGCACACACATCGCGTATATCATGGGCAACTCATCGAGCAACTGGAAGCGGTATTTTAGCGTCATGTGGAACAGCCACGACCCCACGCCGACAAGACAGTACGTCAGCCCAATCAACAGAAACCGGGTCTCAAACCTGTTCCGCAGAACACAGTATATAGTGTACAGCGCAGACATGATAAATATAGTATTCGTCACAGTGTTAGACCACTCTGCAACGTAATGCGAAACAACATAGTTCTCCTCACACCAATCTATAGTAGAAGTCACAGGACCCCAGAACCCTTCACCTCCAGAAGGATATTCCCACCTAAACATTTTTGTTTTTTTCTTTCTCTTAGTATATGCTAGTATATGCTAGTATGACCCTAGTAGGTGTTCTTTCGTTCCTTAAATGTTATATAAGTGACTTATATAGGTTGATGTACACCTTCGAGCCACTTTTCCAAAGCCATACACCCCCTAATTGAGTGCGTGATCTGCAAACTGAAATAGGTTCCCCTTCACAGGTTCGAATCCCACCAGCGGCCTCGAGATCGATCTCATCAATTTGAAAATAGAAATGTGTCATCTTTACTAATCCATTATATAATTTGTCCCTGACAAAAAACCTTATTTCCAAATCGGGGTATTTGTCCTCAGGTGCGGCTTGAGCCGGTCTCTTTTTTTTATTAGATTATAACTAAATACGTAAATCACATGTGTTACGTAATATATAACACTGATCTACGCTTTTTTGATTTATCGATGTATTTCTATTTTTAGAAGTATCTCCAGACGACCCAAAAAAAATTTTTTTTATCTTTAAATGACGTCATTTTATTGTTATTCCCAATATATCGAGGTCGTTTCTTTTTTTTTTTTTTAATATTTCTTTAAATGATAATTTGGGTTTTCTTTTAATTTATATTTGAGATTACTTTAACTATATTATCTTAAGGTGATAAAGGTTTGTACTGTATTTATCACGATAGAATAGACGGTAAGAAAACATATAAGAATATTGAATGGGACGCAGGAAGATCGAGATCGAGCCGATCACGGACACCAAGACACGGGGGATCACGTTTCTGAAGCGTAAAGCTGGTATATTTAAGAAAGCGCATGAGTTGAGTGTGCTATGTGGGGTGGACGTTGCGGTGGTGGTGCTGGGCACGAACGGGACTTTCTACGAGTTCTCGAGTGTTGAGATGCGTGAGTTGCTCCGGTACTACACGGATGAGAACGGGATGGGGCTCACGCATGTGGTTACTGAACCGTCCCAGTACGGTGATTACGAGAAGACTGCCACGGTGAAGTACCAGGTGAGTAATGGACGCAGAAACAGGAGGGGCCCTAAGAGTAGGAGGGTTCAGTCTCAGAGTGTAGATTTGAAGCGGAATAGATCAGAACACGAGACGGAGGATAATGTTGACAGCAATGAGGTCAAGCTCCAGAAATTGTCTCATGCCAGGCACAACAGTACCGGCACTCAACTGCTGCTACACCAGGACGAGATTAATGCATCAATTTACAACAATAAGCGTGCTGTTGCTGAAAAGACTGCTCAAGAAGAGGAGCCGTCCAATGACAATGACAGAGAAGAGGATGAAGACGAAGAAGAAGACGATGATGAGGAAGAAGAAGAACTACAACAAGAACAAGATAATGATGTTAAAATGGTCCGTACTAGGAGCTTCCCACAAGTTAGAAACCAGGAGTTTTACGTCGGTAAAGAAAATGAACAATCTGCGCCCAAGGTTGTGATAAATTCACCTCCAATGGCCATGAGAAAGGATTCAGCACCATCAGCATATAGCTTCATGAGAACAGCCGCATCAACAGCACATAATAACTTTAATAGAAATCCAACAAATGGTTCTGGGAAGAAGTCAAAACCTGTACTAAAACTAAACATTCCTAACAGTAACATAAAAACAGCTGAAAGGTTCCCTAACCAGTCAGTCCCCAGTTCACCTAACCATGGCAATAAAGATAAAATCCCAACAAAAAATATCATTACCACGCCTTTCCAAAATTTTAACTATCAGGGATCGCCCAATGGGAAAGGTGACATAGATAACAAAAGAGGAACTGAAGCAGGAAATGACAGCATGAGAAACTCTTTCTCGCCAACCGATAAAAATCAGTATATGAAGATGCACTTCAGACCTCCGTTTTTTGGCTCCTTTAAGAATGGGAATAACAACAACTATAATCCAAACTATAACAATAATAACTACAATAATAATAATCAAAATGCGAATGCTAATGGAATGGTGACTGGTTCACCGATAACTAACCAATATTTGGCTACACCATTGCAACAAATGAATCCTAACAGAATAACATTATATAAAGGAGCAAATAATAGTAATAGTGGTTCAACTATATCAAATAGTACCAATACCGGTAATCAAAACAGTTCTGAGGTCATGACACCAGGTACTGGTTACCTGTTTGCACAAAAACACTTATATGGAACCTTAAATACAGGCAATGCTCAAATATCGAACACTAGAGAAACATCTGGTAAACCCCATCATTACCACAACCAACATATGCAGCAACAGTACAATAGAAATAATGATAATGAAGGAAATACTGAAGATGAAAATAATGAACTCAGTAACAGAAATGAGCAAGGCAATAATACAGGTAATAATAATGGCAAGGGTGGCGGTCGAGCCACTACTCCAATTGGGCCCGATACATCAACATTACCTCTAAAAATGAACTCTGACTTCCTTGGCAATGCAAGTTCCCCCAATACATCGAACATGTTATTCACTGATTGGAACCTAGCATCTGCATCTAATAATTTTGGTGGCCCCAATTTTTTGAATAGTGCTGGTCCAAAGTCCGGCAATATATTTGGTTTCATGCCTCTTTCTGGCTATCCAATGGGCGGTCAAACCGTAGCTTCGAATTTTAACAACGGAAATAATAATTGGAACAGTAGAAACATGGAATTGAGCCCATACCTTCCTCATTTGCAAACACCTTACCCTGGAAAGATATTCCAATTCAATAGCAATGACAACAATAGTGACTTCCCTCCATCAGCTGAAAAACAGTAATAAGCGTTGAAACAGATGTATCACTAAGTTTTATTCCTTATCTATTATCATTTTTTTTTCTATTTTCTAATTTTAAAACGGTCTTCAGAAAGACTCTCCAAGGAGAAATTGTAGGGTTTTCTGTTCTTAAAAATTTTGTGATCTACTTTTAACCAATTTTTAATTCATTAATTCACTATCATTTTCATAAATACGTACCTAAACAACATATTGCATTATCTTTTATTCACACAAGGAGGTCTAAATAAAATAGCACCGAGGGATATAGACAAATCATAATCATATTCTTGTATCTTTGATAATGTAATTACTATAAATATTGCTATGCTAAAAACTACTACTACTTTAGAGTCCGTATTACCTTCGATCAATGAAGTCACCTAATACGAATAAAAAAATTCGCTGTCAACCTCATCGCCTGTGTTGTGCCATAGTTGCAGAGAGCTATAAAACTTCGTATTTAGCTCATCTGTTCAGCTCTCTCTATCTCATTGTTATATTTAGCTGCTTATCAAATCCATAGTCTCTAATCTCGAATCTCAATTGACTAGCAATTCAAACAATGAAGGTATGTTCGATATGATACAATGAATAACTGTTGATGTTGAATTCTCATGGATTACTAACGATTACTTTTTGAAAATTATTTATCATTTACGATTAAAAAACTTTTCAGCTATTTTGAATACAGTTGAACATTTCTTATCCAGTTAATGGTACTCAAAAGACCGTTGAGGTCGATGATGAACACCGTGTCCGTGTCTTTTACGACAAGAGAATCGGTCAAGAAGTCGACGGTGAGGCTGTCGGTGACGAATTCAAGGGCTACACCTTCAAGATTTCTGGTGGTAACGACAAGCAAGGTTTCCCAATGAAGCAAGGTGTTTTGTTGCCAACTAGAGTCAAGTTGTTGTTGGCTAAAGGTCACTCTTGTTACAGACCAAGACGTACTGGTGAAAGAAAGAGAAAGTCTGTCAGAGGTGCTATCGTTGGTCCAGATTTGGCTGTCTTGTCCTTGGTTATCGTGAAGAAGGGTGAACAAGAATTGGAAGGTGTCACTGATACCACCGTTCCAAAGAGATTGGGTCCAAAGAGAGCTAACAACATTAGAAAGTTCTTCGGTTTGACTAAGGAAGATGATGTTCGTGATTTCGTTATCAGAAGAGAAGTCACAAAGGGTGAAAAGACCTACACTAAGGCTCCAAAGATCCAAAGATTGGTTACCCCACAAAGATTACAAAGAAAGAGATACCAAAGAAACCTGAAGGTTAAGAACGCACAAGCCCAAAGAGAAGCTGCTGCCGAGTACGCTCAATTACTAGCTAAGAGATTGGCTGAGAGAAAGGCTGAAAAGGCTGAGACCAGAAAGAGAAGAGCTTCCTCCCTAAAAGCCTAAACTAATTAATGCTATAACGTTGGGATGACTCTAAGAATTTATGGATGTTACAGCAACAGCTATTAATATCATTTTGTTCATCGTTTCGTATCAAAGTTAATTCTAGAATTAAACTAACGAACCAACTCTCCTGGGTCCACATTCTTTTATCTTTCCCTCCTAATAATTTCCACCTAATAATTGAATCATCAAAGAATTTTATTCCCGTTTTCCGAATTAATAAACATCGACTACTTGATAAATATTTATATATTTATATGCATTAATATCTAGTAAAAAAATAAGTTACTGTCTGAATATACTAAATCAGTTATATACATATTTGTTTATTTGTTTTTCCATTCCCATTTACCTATCCCATTTATCAAGAATA
The DNA here is from genome assembly GCF_045282275.1 of Nakaseomyces bracarensis. Classification (NCBI taxonomy): domain Eukaryota; kingdom Fungi; phylum Ascomycota; class Saccharomycetes; order Saccharomycetales; family Saccharomycetaceae; genus Nakaseomyces; species Nakaseomyces bracarensis. Next base: position 261,280 of record NW_027263960.1, read on the forward strand.
AAATCCCAAATATTGACAACAGGTTAATTAATCCCAATCCGGTGAAACATGCCCCAATTCCTATATCTCTACAGAGCTTTGAGATAACGGCTGAGCTTATAGCAGCTCCTAGATTTCTAAAAAAGCTAGACACAGCAATTGCAGCTGATACACGTAACGAAAGAAGTTCAGATAAATATGTCATTATAGTATTATTGCACCATGTTAAACCAAAAGCCATGATTCCTGAGAAAATCAGAACCATGGAAATGTGGTAGTGAAATTGGATACTCCAACCGTAGCCTATAGCTCCTGCTAATGAAATTAATATTCCACACACAGTGAGGATAAGACGATGCTCTATTGGATAGCTTTTGGATTTATTATGCTCCAACCAATACTTTCTAATTTTGTCAGACAAATGACCTCCACATTGAGAACCTAATAACATACATATCCCTGGTGATAAGTAACAAATACCTATTTTAAGACTAGAGTACTTGTATTCTACAGATAAGTAATGCGATAAAGTGACACTAATCCCATAGTATGTAGAGAATAATAATGCTGAGGCAAGCGAAGATATAAATACGGGTGGGAACTTTGCAATCTGCACATATGTATAGATTTTGAACTTTGGTGGATTAGGATATATGGACTGGAATTCTTCACTGTTACTGACAGGTTTCAGAAATCCAATATCACCTAGAATCCTCCAGCGTGAACGGGGTAGAGTTACCTCCAAGTCCTTATATCCATCGTTCCTCTTTTGCCAATATACATCTCCATTCCCTACAATACATCTCAGCGTCTCTGGAAGCAAAAAAAGTACAAGTAAGAATCCAGTTCCACTCATGATAGAAATGCAACCAAAGAGCCATCTCCACTTATCTTCATCAAGTAAAATCAACCCTGCTACAATAGGGGCAACTACTGGGCCCATATTTGGACCCATCATAAAGTAAGCAATGGCTTTACCTCTATTTTTAGAAGGTGTAATGTCTGCCACAGTGCCTGCACCCAGAGAAATCACTGAACTAGAAGTAAAAGCTTGAAATATTCTCAGAGTAAATAGTCCTCCGATGCTTTTAGGCAGCGAAGCTAGAAGAATATTTATAGCCGTCATCAACAATAACGAAATCAGGTACAATACCTTACGTCCTCCAGCATCTGCATACGCTCCCCAAAAGAGTGGAGCAACAGAGAATACTCCCATGAATACCGATACTGTAGCATTTATAGTTGTTTCAGAGACACCGAACTCCCTCTGTAGCACTGGTAAAGCTGGGATGTAGATATTACCGGCCATGGGTCCCAAAAACCCAATGTAGATGATAATACAAAATATTAATAATTGCTGTAGCCTGGTGAATGCGGTATACTGAATATCCCTGTGATCGTTGTAGAAGTACGGCACCAGTTGTGTCGGTAGAACTTCAGCGCTGTTTGATTTTTTAATCTCTGGCTCAGTTAGGACTACATCCTCTAGTGGCTCTTCCACATCCGGAATTGTATATACAGCACGACTCAGTGTAAAGTTAGAAGATGAAGAAGTTTCCATTTCATTCATTATTTATTGCTTGATAATTTTTATTTGCACTTATTTCGCAAATATCCTACATCTTAGATATAAAATAACATCAACTTTACAGTTGTTCTGATAAGGTATAAAGAGCATTCTACAATAGACACAAAAAAGGACAGATAATTTAATAAAGTATATCATTGATATACCATTTTTTTTGTGATGAGGTATTACATCATAACAGAATTACAAAAAATAAGCCTACAAGCACCGAAATGGCATTTGGCTAATATCTCAATATATATTACTATAAAACTATATAAATAGGCTCTAGTATTAACGTAATACAGAGATAATGTGATATACGAATCGGTATATTCCTCATAAATCGAGATACCTATATACGAATAGCACATGACTAGAAAAGCCCGTTAACCGCGAAACGGCGGATGTTCCCTGCTAATTAAGGCAATTTAGTATGGGGGGAAGTGCTAAATGTTACTTATCAGGGACTGGTTTGGTATTAATTATCTATAGCTAGCACCTGAACTCCCCTATAAAACGCTGATTAAAGTGGTATAAGTACATTTGAGATGTCTAAGGAGATACAAGACTATAAATCTCAGGACTCCGGGGATGAGGAGAATACTGAGGAGTTGCTCCAGCAGTTAAATAATGAAGAGTCGTATGATTCGTTTATTACACCGCCACCTACTGAGCTGACTTACTCCAGGAGTACGGGGCTCGAAGGCAGCCAGGTTTCTGCTAGTCACCACCGAAAATCATCAAATGATAACATGTTGTCTGCGCAGCTGAGCCAGTGGACGTATAATAACAATAAAGCTACATTACACAAAGCTATCAATCAAGCCGAGGGTTTACTGGAAAAAGTTGTTGCTGAAAATAGTGAGCGTCCGATGTTTCTTATTGACGAACAAGAGGTGAAAAAATTGCATGTACTGCAGCCCCATTTAAAGTTGGAAGGTACATATACTGTAGAGCATGATAAGTCATTTAACCTGGACAGGGCTGCCTTAGCAAAGTTATTTCACTCGCAAGTGCAAGTCGCCAAAAACCATTTACACTCGTTGAAGACAAGGGTTGATGATGTTTCCTCAAAGGTTTTTGTTACTGGTGATGTGAATACTGGGAAATCAGCTTTTTGCAACTCATTACTGAGACGGAGCTTATTGCCAGAGGATCAATTGCCATGTACTAATGTGTTCTGCGAAGTGCTTGAATCTCGTGATAATAATAACATTGAAGAAGTGCATGCCATCCCCCATTCGATAGCCAGATCGATTAAAGAAATCCCTACTGTATATAGTATTAAGAAAACTACGACTTATGAAAGGCATCCATTATCTGCATTGCCTGATCTTGTTCAAAGGAATGACAAATACCTTCTATTGAAAATTTACATCAAAGACGATAAAACTACACCAGAAAAGAGTCTGCTACGTAATGGAATCGTAGATATTTCTCTACTGGACTCCCCAGGATTAAACATGGACTCTTTACAAACCACTGAGGTTATGGCAAGACAGGAAGAAATCGATTTAGTTATTTTCGTTGTCAATGCGGAAAACCAATTGACCTTATCAGCTAAGGAGTTCATCTCCCTGGCTTCAACCGAGAAAAAGTTCATGTTCTTTGTAGTTAAGAAGTTTGATAAGATCAGAGATAAGCAACGTTGTAAGGACCTCATTTTAAAACAAATAAAGGATCTATCACCAGAAAGTCATAAAAGAGCTAATGAATTTGTTCATTTCTTATCTAGTCCCGAACATGACATATTAGGACCTAATGGTGGAGGTGGTGGAGATCCAGGTGATGATGGTGACAGTCCGTATCACAATAATGATCCAGATTTTGACAATTTACAGAGCTCATTGAGGAACTTCTTGTTGAAGAAACGTTCTTTATCCAAGCTTTTACCAGCTAAAACCTACTTGATTAAATTGTTGAGTGATGTAGAGACTATTTCTGAAGGCAATCTAAAATCTTTTAAACAAGAAGATGATAACATTTCGAAGGAACTGGAACAGCTTGAACCGGAAATTAGTGAAGTACAAAACACCACGGGTTACCTAACCATGAAGGCAGAACATGTAGCAGAAAATTCTATCTATGCGTGTTACGAATTTACTTCATCGCAAATCAATGCTGCACTGGACATATCATTTGAAGATTTACCATCCTACCAGGGAATCTCTCGTATACACGATTTTATCTTTTCGACCGAACAATATATTAAAGATCGGATAAAAAGTAATGTGATAGCAAGCGAGCAATTTGCCAAAATGCAAACCGCCAAAACGGTGTCTGAACTTGATGACCTAGGGAAGAGCAAACTTGGTGATGACTTTATGAAAGAGCGCACATTCCAAAGTGAATTGATGTTCACCAAGAGACTACACCTAAATAGCAAGAAATTGAATATTAGACTCTCTGTTACTGATCTATTTGCTCCTTCATGGTCCAGCTTTATTCAATATATAGGTTGGAGTATATCCTTCCCCTTCCTGGTTACGGATAAAAAACAGGAGAAGGTAATTAGCGATAGCACAGAAGAAACCGCAGTGTCTAACATACTGGAGATGAAGAATTATCCATTAACCCAATATTTATCTAGACCATCATTACTGTTTACCTCCAGGTTGCCAGCTATGGCAATTTACTCCTTTGGTGGTACAAAGATTTTGAGCAGCATAGCATACGGTGGGTTAAGACTAACCACTATTGACTCTCTGAAAAAGATTGCAGCACCATTGCTGGTTGTTGGTTCTCTGTTAGGTGTGGCCTATTTGATCCATGACTTGCCAAGGGCATTGCCTGTAAACCTTGTTAAGAAGTACAGAAAGAAGCTGGGAGAGATTAACTTCGCCCACCAGAACGCCGAAAGGATTACAAAAGAGGTAAGAATTGTACTAAAGGTCCCAATTAGAGAAATCTACAAATCCTGCGAAGCAGCCGTAGAGAAGAAACAGTCCGTGAAGCGAGACTTGGAGATCAAAAGAGCAAACAACGCCCTCTCAATCACATTCTTCAACAAGTTAATCGCAAAGGCCCAAACCCAAAAGACAATTGTCCAAAACGTGAATTTGGACATCGACTAACCCTTGTAAAAAGAATAATTATCAATAAGTATCTAACAAATATATATTCATACCCACAGAAATCAGGATATTTTGGACTGACTATCTCCTTCGTTGCTTGCGGCTCCGTGCCCTCGAGAATTTAATATAAAAATTCCCGCAGTTCCCGAAGGCGTAGTCCAACTTTTCTTTTTTTAGCTGCTCTACCGCGTTTTCTTCCAATTTGGGACATATTGGGCAAACTAGGGACCAGAAGGAGTTAGTGGTTGTCTCCGAGTTCAATCGCCAATGGATCAACAACCACACTTGTCCAATATATAAATCATACCTTTGTTTTTTTCATTTGCTGTATATTGCTCTGAATATCTGACACCCAAACGGACACTGGAAGCTGTAATTGTCGAATATGTCTATGAATACCTGGCCGTTGATCAACCCTTTCCATTGGGGTTATAATGGTACTGTCTCGCATGTTACCAACGATGACGGTACTGTGAAGTTGTCATTGAAAAATGGGGAAGAAAGCTTACAATTTGAAGAGTTTCTGAACAAATACGTTCCTGATTTGGCTAATGACGCCAAATTCCAGCTGCACCCTACGTTGTTTACTGGTATTATGCAGACCTTGTACCTAGGTGCAGCAGACTACAGTAAGGAATTCCAGGTTTTCTATGGTAGAGAGATTGTGAAATTCAGTGATAACGGTGTTTGCACTGTTGACTATGTCATGAATGAGTGGGAGAAAGAGTACGAATTGAATAACACTACCAAAAGATACAACGTGGAGAAATTCAAGCATGATGAAGCTGAGACACATCCTAATGAGTGGCCACGTCTGCAGCCACGGACTAGATACTTGAGGGAGAACGAATTAGAGGATGTCCGCAACGATCATAAACCTCTAGTCTTGGTGCTTCACGGTCTAGCTGGTGGTTCACACGAACCAGTCATCAGATCATTGACACAGCACCTTTCTAAAATAGGTAACAACAAATTCCAAGTAGCCGTCCTGAATACTAGAGGGTGTGCCCGTTCAAAGATTACTACCAGAAACCTTTTCACTGCATTCCACACCCAAGATATCCGTGAGTTCTTACAAAGAGTTAGAGCTAAGCACCCTAACAAGAAACTATATGCTGTAGGTTTCTCTTTCGGGGCTACAATGCTTGCTAATTACCTGGGCGAAGAAGGTGACAAAACACCATTATCTGCTGCTTGCACCTTAAGCAACCCATGGGATATGGTCATGTCCTCCGTGAAGACTAGTAACGATTGGTGGTCTAAGAACTTATTCTCATACAACATAACACAATTCTTGGTCAGAACCGTTAAAGTGAATATGGGGGAGCTGGAAGTTCCAAACGGTTCAGCTCCAGAACATGTTCCAACTCTCAAGAACCCATCCTACTACAGATTCACAAAGGAGAACTTGGAGAAGGCTAAAAACTTTAAAACGATAGCTGATTTCGATGACACTTACACAGCTCCTTGCCTGGGTTTCTCTTCAGCTATGGACTACTACAAATCTGCTAGTTCTATCAATAGGATTGCTAACGTAAAGATCCCACTATTGAGTATCAACGCTAGAGATGATCCAGTTGTAGGCCCAGAAGGTGTTCCTTTCGACTTGATGAAGCAAAACCCTAACGTTGTTCACTGTGAAACGGACATTGGTGGTCACTTGGCATACATTGGTAAAGACTGGAAACCTTGGGTTACTAAAGAAATTGCACAATACTTTAATGTCTTCGATGAACGCGTCCAATAATTTTAGATTGGGAAAAGATAGAATCGTCGAAGGATTTAGTAGATTGCTCTCAACTTGTTTTATAAATATTGATCTAAAATCAAACCAAATTTACATGATCTCTTGTATGTGATATTTACATATGCTAAAATATATAAATACATATATATTACTTGTCTATTGCTAGTTTAATATTTCTTATGCTGAGCTTCTTCCAAGAACTGAGTCCAAAGGTCCTCTTTTATCTTAAAAGTGTGTTTACTTGTTTCAGGGAAATCCCTTGAAGAAACCTCAGATGCGTAATTTTGTAAGTGCTCGATAGCCCTTTGACCAAAGTTATCATATGATTTCACAAATTTAGGAGGTTTCTGGTCCTGCATACCTAGCAAGTCAGATATCACCAGGACCTGACCACTTGTTTGGTTACCAGCACCTATTCCTATGGTTGGTATTGATAATTTTTCAGTTATATAGCCAGCTACGCGTTGAGGAACACACTCTAATACAATACTCCAACATCCTATCTGTTGTAGCTTTTTAGCAGATTCTACTAGGTCGTGGATATCATCGACATTCTTGTTTGCTTGCACCTTGAACCCTCCAAGTGAATGTTGTCTTTGAGGAGTCAGACCAATGTGTCCCATCACCGGTATGCCTCTAGCACACAACTCCTTAATAAGTTTATATGTGTAATCATCAGAACTATGAGGACCTGATTCGATTTTGATGGATTTGACTTTACTACTAGCCCTCATTAGCTCTATAGCGTTGGTTATCCCTTGCGGCACACTGGCTTCAAAACTGCCAAACGGCATATCACTGACCACAAAACTGGGGCCTTCAGCCCTACAAGCTGACTTAATATGGTACTTGAACTCATCCATGGTCAAGTAAGAAGTTGAGTCGTACCCTAACGTCGTCATACTCAGAGAATCGCCCAAAAGCATCATATCGATACCCGAATTCTGCACCCAGTTAGCTGTTATGTAGTCATATGCAGTACACATAGTCAATGGTTCTCCACATCGGTATTTCTCCTTTAAATCGAGCAAGGACTTCGATACAACGCTGCTATGTACTGAATATTGGCGTGCTTGTGAGACCAACCGTCTCCTAAATGGAAGCATCATCTTATAGCTATCTTGGTCTTTTAGCAAGGATTGATATAGCTTCAATCAAGTATACCCAACACCTCTAGATCGTCTTTTGAACTAGTCCTGGAGTTGAGTTACTGTTAGTTCTGGTTATATTGCTTGAGTGAAAAATTCCATTTCAGAGCATCGGCTCATCGCCAATAGTTAACGATTTAACCCCGAAGAGCCCTTATAGACCTAATATAATAATAATACAGCTATTGTAGTATCTACAGATGAAATATATATTAGGAAATGAAATATATGTGATGCCATTACTTGTACTGCCAGATTTGGCAGTTTCCTGTAAGGGAGAGGGAGCACACTTGGCTGTCATGACAGTGGATGCTGATTATGGGGCTGTCCTCGTTGGTCTGGAGGACCTCCAGTGTCTCCTTGGTGTTTGTGTCCCAGCAATATACCTCTCCGTGCTCGTAGCCACTCAGCACCAGTGGTGACTGGGGTGTGCTCGAGGTTTCGCCCGGGTACATGAAGTCCATCCCGCACGCATGATGCATTGATGTGTACTTATCTCCTGCAGGTTTGAAAGTTCGTACCACTTCACCGGATATACAATTCCATATCTTCACTATACCGTCGTAACTCTTGACCAGTAGATATTTAGTGTTTGCTGAGAATTTGACCTGCGTTATCGGAATCACACCAGTTTCGCTCTGCCAATCCTTATCGTACGTCAATGTCTTGAGACAGTGGCCAGTGGCTGTGTCGAATATACGGATTAAGCCGTCGTGTGATCCTGAGCTCAAGATAGAAGAATCATTCGCACTGACGTCAATTGACACCACGGGTTCCGAGTGTGCCGACATAGTTTTCATCACACTGCCGTTCAGTACGTCCCAAATCTTTATACTCTCGTCCATCGAGGAAGAGAACAACAGGTTGCCCTTGCTGTTGTAACACAGCGACACCACTGGCGCAGTGTGCCCGCATAGTCTGTGTAACTCCCCGTATTGACGGTTAGTTATCACTACTGTGAAATCGTCGGAACACGTCGCGAGACACTGTCCATCTGGCGACCAACATACCTCGGAGATGGGAGCTGCATGGTTCACTATATGAGTCTCCGCCAGCGTATAGTCCTGCGTAGAGTCATATACGTATACTTGTACACCTCGCACTACGGCCAGCCAGTGGCCATCGGGAGAGAACACAGCACTCACACACGGTAATGACGGGTCTCCAGGAACAGTTATCCGACAACTAACCTCAAACATATTTTTGCTTATTTGAACAGGATCAGTAACACACTGAGAAATTGTATCAACAAATATAAAGAAAGCACAGTTCCCTGTGCAAACATCTATATTGATAACCAATTGAGCACAATCCAATATAGAAACATCAGGTCTGCAATAGTATTACAGATAATAATAATAACTATAAGTAATAACTAACTAAATATAGCAAGCTCATCGAGCAAATCGGTATAATAGCATATTAGTCGTTATATACGTATCAGTCAGATGATATATATTAGTATACGTTAACGTACAATATGATATAATTGATCATGTGCATATACGTATATAATGTCTAATAATGTGATCATGTTTCGTAACTTATGACATTTGGTCTTTCCTGTTCTATGCTGTGGCGAAATTTTAAAAGGAAGGGGATCTCTTTATAGTATAAGTAGTTTGGAATGGATCCGGAATTATATATTAACAAGGTGAGTCTAGTAAAGGTTAATATTACATTCAATAACACACAACAGAGACATTATTACAATAACAAAATGAGTATTGTTCCAAAGGACGGGCATAAGGATAGGATTGCTAGTGACGAGACGTTAACCGCTGGTGCGGCAGCTGTTCCGGACACGCTGAGGTTACAAGCTGGTGGTGCTGTGCCGCTTTCCTCTCAGATCAACGATAGACATCCGCTGGAGAGCCGTGTGCGTAACTGGGAGGCCACGCAGCACAAGAGACAGCTCGAGCAGTATAGAAATGTGTTTGGTGTGGCGGAGCCCATGCGTCGTGTTATGGAGCTTGGTATTGTGGACGCTACTGATTTCAACCCGGTGACCGAAGCGCTAGGCAGCAGCTCTATCCATCGTGACATTCTGATGAACAAGGACGCCTCAATTGACTGGGAGGACGTATATTCTGACTCCAATGGCCTGCTCTCAGGAAATTTGGTCGGAGACGATGTGCATACTAAGATTGAGCGTAAAGCTGGTATATAAGAAGAAAGGATTATAAATATGTGTATTTTTTGCAACATAAAAAATAATAAGATGAGATATTAATGATATTATAGGAACAAAAAATTAGATGATTTATCTTCTGGTAATCATTCAAAGGCTTTACCTTTTCTTCACTCTCTTTTTTGTTATAAGTATTGTATAATTGTCAATGGTATGGACCCAAGCAAAAGAAGTAGAATATTAGGGCTGTGGCTGTGCTACTGGTATAAACTATAAATATATAGGGAAAGCGAAAGGATGTAGGTAAGTAAATCGCTGCAACTCGAAATAGAAAAAAAGTATTACGAAAAATAAACTAAATGTTGCATATCAACTAGCTAACAAATCAACTAGCATATTAAGACAAATATTTTTCCACAGAGCTTTTCTTTTTTTGTTCTTGCGATGAGGTCGAAGAAATTTCAATATGAAAAAAAAAAAAATTTTTTTTCATATGTCCTGCAAAATGATGTCAAAATAGTTGTTGTTAAAAGGCTCAAAGCTAGAATATAACTTATTAATCTTCTGGAGTTGATAATAGAAGGATATACCCTGGTACTTTCTGTCCTTTCCCTTTTAATTGGTTACTAAAGAGGCAAAAACAACAACAAATTGAATTGAGGATGGATTATTCATCTTCACAGAAATATATCCAAACTCAGACGTTGTTGAACACAATCAATGGTCAATTCCAGAACTTGCATGTACAGGACAACAGGGACAAAGCCGGCAATGTTGCTACACCATTGAGTCGGTCGTCTTCTCTGTTGGAATCGTTGGGAATTAATAGTGGTGTTGAAACGAACTTGAGCTCTCAAAATGGCTCTACTTCTCCCTTTAATTCTTTCGTTACTTCATCTAATCCTGTATCCTACTCTGATCCATTGACCAATGACAAGTCTGTGGCGCAGAATGAATCGAATATCAATAATACATATAATAGTTTGTACGGAAGTACGGGTATGTATGGTTCCAACACACCAGTATCCTCATTTCAAACATTGACCACACCTGTTGGAAAGTCCACAATTGCTGCGGAGACTTACGGTTTTGTAAACTCATTCATTGCACAACCGCTGTGGAAATATATTGATGTCCAAGGTAATGTCCAAGGCCCATTTTCTTCCTCCGACATGACTAACTGGTATTTGCAAGGTTATTTCCAACCTAGTCTTACAATCTATCGTGTGAATGACGCTCAGTCACTTAATACTTCCTTGTTGTCTATGTGTAACAAATTTTTCACTCTTAGTGAGCTCGTGATCCAAACGCAAAGTAGCCAGGATCCATTTAACACTTTTGATTCGCTGTTGAACAACCCTCAACCTACTGAACCAGAAACTGAAATTGTTAATCCAATTCCAAACCATATTACCAATCCATTGATGAACCTAGCTGAAAAGCTAGAAGTTGACAAGAAGACCAATACTGAGTCTCCTAAGGTCCAGACTCAAAAAATGGCTAGTACCGAACTACCGTCATTGCTCAATAGTGGTCAAGATTCTGAAATTGTAAAGGCATCCAAGGGTAAAAAATTTGTCTTTAAGGATGAACAACATAATGATAAAAGGTCACCAAACAATAATGCCGAAGCCACTATCGATACTCAAGCTGTAGAGGCTCAAGAATCTGCTACATCTACAAAACCACTGGCGCCAACCGAAAACGTGACTGTAAATGAGTCTGTTAGTTCAACCTCAAACAGTACTGCCTGGACTAAAATAGCCGCTAAGAATATGACCTCTAAACCTGTCCTCAAGAACCAAACTAGCAAGAACACCATTGATCCTGCCAAATTGCGTTCTGTAAGCTCAACACCTGTTGCTAAGACTATCGGTACACCTCAGACTAACCCTAGGATGAAGAATACTAATTCCACGGTTACAACCACTAGTAAAGAAGAATTCTTGACCTGGTGTAAGAAAAATATGAAATTGAACTCTGGTCTCTCTAAGGCCAACGTGGTAGAGTTGTTGCTCAGTATGCCTGCTGATGTAGAGTCTGAAATGATTGTCGCAGAAACTATTTATTCGAGCAGTGATGTCATGGATGGTCGTAGATTCGCCAAAGAGTTCATCAAGAGACGTACTGAATGTGAAACTCAAAACGACCCACTTGACTGGAACGAGGCCATCAAGCTGTACATTGGCAACGATGACGACGACTGGGAGTTCCAAGTTGTTACCAAGAAGAAGAAAAACTAGCATTCTGTCCATATAGTTATATACCGTCTTTCTTTTCACATTTAAAAGCATTTATAAATAATTAACGAATCAAATAATAATTAAAGAATCAAAAACACTTATGGTTTTGTATTCTATATCTTTATCTTGTTGTATTCAATGCAAATATATTTTTTTATCTTTGTTGTGTTGTATACAAGTGATTAGAATTACTTAGAGCTAACTAATTTGCCGTCTTTATCAAGCTTTAGCCCCCATTCTTCGACACAGACCTCTCTACGTTTGGCAATAGCCTGGTAACGTCTAGTCAGTGCTTGGTTCAGACATATTTCACGTGCCAATGGGACATAGTTTGGAACCCAGCCCGGTTGCAACCTCTCGGCCTCCTGTATACACTCCTTGAACTCCACGTCAACCAGTTTGACCTCCGTTTGGTAACGTTGCCAGTAATCGTCGCCGATGGAGCCGTTCTTGTACAGAATCTCAACCTGAGGAGCCAGTTCCTTCAGCTTCAACGACCTTCTGATCGCCTCAGCACCACGGTTCAACAGCCCAGCCTTCAGCACCTTCTCATGGACCTTCTGCTCAGAGCTCAGCGACAAGAGCTCGATGTACAGGTCCTTGGCATCGGACTCATCAAAGATAGATGGCAGAGAGCTGATCTTCCTGATCTTGCTCTTACGGTACTGAGAGGCAAAGATAAACAGCGATACCACCAGAATCGTCACATAGAGCAGCGGCGTGTACACGGAAACAGCCTTCGTCTCAACCCGGGGCTCCTCAAAGAACGTACCGTTGTTATATGTGCCATTGTTATACGTGTCATTGTTATACGTGCCATTGCTATTGAACTCATAGTCCTCGTGTCCTTCATAGGTCTGGTTGAATTGCTCAGTGGCATTGAACCCGTCGTCCATTTTGTTATGTGTCTTGCTTTAGCTGGGAGAGAGTGATGAAGTCGGGAGCAGTACAGGTCAGGCTATCTCTTATAATTGGGATTCGATTACGATTTTTGCTTTTCGTTGCTTTTGAACGGTTCTTCACGTTGGTCAACTGCTTAGCGATAGCGGTAAGAAGGCCATTAGACTTGCTTCGCATAGAGCAAAGGAAAGAGGACCGTCAATAACCTTGCTAGTTCTCATATATACACTCTATAGCGGTATTTGGGCTGTACGCTGCGATACAGCCCCCCTTAGGAAGGTTAGTGTCACGTGACACAATTCCAACTATACACGCCCCTCCACCCCGCCACTTCTCACAGCCCAACAGGCGCCAGCACATCTATAGTGTACATATAATGGTTTATCAGTTTCTCTGTGTTGTGTCTCCTCTGGTCATCTGGTTGCTATATAAAGGCCCATCTCTCTGAGCGTAGAGCGAATTTACAACCAACAAGCACTCAGAAGGTACAGGTTCGAAGTAAGAGAGCGTTTTTACAAGGAGAAAGAAGATGATTATAAGATTTAGGAGTCCCGTTGGGATGCACCGTGTGAGCTGTGAGGCTGGGGAGCGTTTTGGGGATGTTTTGGCCCGGCTGGAGGCTGTGCTGCGGGAGGCAGGTGTCTCTGCTGAGGGTATGGCCGTTGGGCGGGAGGCCAACGGCCAGGACAAGGTTGATTGCGGGTCAATTGTGGGCCAGGATGTTGGTACGCTTTACAAGCACGGTGATATTGTGTATGTGCATTATACGGAGGCCAAGGATACCGCCACTAGCGTTGACACCGCCAGTGGCGGTGTCAACGCTAGTGGTTCTGGACAGAGTGTCCAGATTAAAGGTAGTATGCAAGAGCTTGATGTTGATAAGACTCTTGAGAAGGTCGAGGGTTTGATTCCTAGGAGTCGTACGAACCTCTGTAAGCACGGTGACAAGGGGATGTGTGAGTACTGTTCGCCGTTGCCCCCCTGGGATGCGGGCTACCACAACGAGAACAACATCAAGCACATCTCGTTCCACTCGTACTTGAAGAAGCTGAATGAACACACGAACAAGAGCTCAAGCGGGAGCTCGTACATTGCGCCGCTCTCTCAGCCTGACTTCAGGATCGATAGGCACTGCCGCAACGGCCATGAACCATGGCCCAAGGGTATCTGCTCGAAGTGCCAGCCCTCCGCCATCACTTTGCAGCAGCAGGAGTTCCGTATGGTAGACCATGTGGAGTTTCAGAACAGCGAGCTGATCAACCAGTTTATTGAGTTTTGGAGAGCAAGCGGTACGCAACGGTTCGCATACCTCTATGGTAAGTACGAAGAGTATGAGGCGACGCCATTGGGGATCAAGGCTAGCGTCCACGCTATCTACGAGCCTCCACAACATGACGAACCAGATGGGCTCACCATGGACATGGAGCAAGTCACACAGGAGATGGCCCAAGTGGACCAGTTGGCGAGCGAGATGGGGCTACTGAGGGTTGGCTTGATCTTTTCGGACTTGACTGATGCTGGGAATGGAGACGGTACAGTGCTATGCAAGAGACACAAGGATTCTTTCTTCTTGAGCTCTTTGGAGACGATCATGGCTGCAAAACACCAATCCAGGCACCCTAACGTCAGCAAGTTCAGTGAACAAGGCATCTTCTCCTCGAAGTTTGTCACATGTGTTGTCTCTGGTAACCTACAGAGCGAGATTGACATCTCGTGTTACCAGGTATCCATCGATGCTGAAGCACTGGTTGCTGCAGACATGATTGGCGGCTCCACACACCCTTCCATGGCTTACATTAACGAGACCACTAACGACAGGTACGTACCAGAGATATTCTACATGAAGAAGAACGAGTACGGCCTAACGATCAAGGAGAACGCCAAACCAGCGTTCCCAGTGGACTACCTGATCGTGTCTCTGACCCACGGGTTCCCAAAGGAGGACGCACAGGACAAGAAGATCTTCAAGAGCACCACGGGATTCCCCTGGAGCAACAGACAGGCCATGGGCTACTCCCAGGACTACCACGAGCTGAAACGCTACCTGTACTCCGCCGCCACGAACGGAAACTTCAACGACCTCCACGACAAGCTCGCAAACTTCCACCTACTGGTCTACATACACTCCCTACAGATACTGAGCGCAGAGGAATGGGCCTTGCTGGTTGCCGGTGCCACCACTACAGATTACCAAGAACCCTTATACAAGCTCTCCGCATCCCCAGGCTGGCAGACACTAGTAATGATCCTCACAGAAGCCAGCTAAGATCGTACATAAAATATATATATTTATATTTATTACTAATATAATTACAAATATAACATAGATATCACTTGTGTCACGTGGTTTATATCATCAAATAGTTGTATCACCGCTGACGATGTTGAAAATTTTTTTTTTTCAGTGCGCATCGCCTCGAAGCTCATCGAATCACCTCGAAACTTCCAATTTAATGTAGTATTAGTATATAAGTGAGTATTGTGATATTGTGTTGTCTGTGGGTTTAAACGGTTCAATCAGTGATATCGCAGTTAAACAAAGAGTAATTGAATAGCTATGAGTACTCCATTTGGTTTAGATTTAGGTAATGACAACTCTGTCTTGGCTGTTGCCAGAAACAGAGGTATTGACATTGTAGTCAACGAGGTTTCCAACCGTTCTACGCCAACTATGGTTGGTTTCGGTCCTAAGAACAGATACTTGGGTGAGGGTGCTAAGACCAAGCAGACCTCCAATGTTAAGAACACCGTTGGTAACTTGAAGAGAATCCTGGGTTTGGACTACGAGCACCCAGACTTCAAGGAGGAATCCAAGTTCTTCACCTCTAAGTTGGTCAAGCTTGATGACGGTAAGATTGGTACTGAGGTTAGATTTGCCGGTGAGGGTGTTACCTTCTCTGCTACCCAGTTGAACGCTATGTACATCAACAAGGTCAAGCAAACTGTTGAGACCGAGACCAAGGCCACCATCACTGATGTCTGTATCGCTGTCCCAGCCTGGTACAACGAGGAGCAACGTTACGCTGCTGCTGACGCTGCCAGAATTGCTGGTTTGAACCCAGTCAGAATCGTTAACGATATCACCGCTGCCGGTGTCTCCTACGGTGTCTTCAAGACCGACTTGCCAAGTGCCGAAGAGAAGCCAAGAATCGTTGCTCTTGTCGACATTGGTCACTCTACTTACACTTGTTCCATCATGGCTTTCAAGAAGGGTGAATTGAAGGTTTTGGGTACCGCTTACGACAAGCACTTCGGTGGTAGAGACTTCGACCGTGCCATCACTGAACACTTCGCCGATGAGTTCAAGACCAAGTACAAGATCGATATTAGAGAAAATCCAAAGGCCTACAACAGAGTCTTGATCTCTGCTGAAAGATTAAAGAAGGTCTTGTCCGCCAACACCGCCGCCCCAATCAGTGTTGAAAACGTCATGAACGATGTTGACGCCTCTTCCCAACTTTCCCGTGAGGAATTGGAAGAATTAGTTAGACCATTGTTGGACCGTGTCACTGACCCAGTCACCAGAGCCTTGGCCCAAGCTAACTTGACCAAGGAAGACGTTGACTTCGTCGAACTAATCGGTGGTACCACCCGTATCCCAACTTTGAAGAACTCCATCTCTGAGGCCTTCGGTAAGCCATTGTCCACCACCTTGAACCAAGACGAAGCTATTGCTAAGGGTGCTGCTTTCATCTGTGCCATCCACTCCCCAACCTTGAGAGTTAGACCATTCAAGTTCGAAGACATTCACTCATACTCTGTCTCTTACAGCTGGGACAAGCAAGTTGAAGATGAAGACCACTTGGAAGTATTCCCAGCCAACTCTACTTTCCCATCCACCAAGTTGATCACTCTACACCGTACTGGTGACTTCTCTATGGAAGCCAGATTCACCAACGAAAAAGAATTGCCAGCTCACGTCCCAGCCGAAATTGCTAAGTGGGAAATCACTGGTGTCCAAGTTCCAGAAGGTGAAACTTCCGTTCCAGTTAAGTTGAAGCTAAGATGTGACCCATCCGGTTTGCACATCATCGAAGAAGCTTACTCTTTGGAAGACATTGTCGTCAAGGAGGAAGTTCCTCTACCAGATGACGCTCCAGAAGACGCTATCCCAGAAGTTAAGGAAGTCACCAAGACTGTCAAGAAGGATGACCTAGTTATCACTGAACACACATTCACTTTGGCTGCTGACAAGTTGAACACTCTAATCGAGAAGGAGAACGAAATGACCGCTAAGGATAAGCTAGTTGCTGAAACTGAAGACCGTAAGAATGCTCTAGAAGAGTACATCTACACCTTGCGTGGTAAGTTGGACGAAGAATACGCTGACTTCGCTTCTGACGCTGAAAAGACCAAGTTGAGAGATATGCTTGCTAAGGCTGAAGAATGGTTATACGATGACGGTTTCGACTCTATCAAGGCTAAGTACATTGCCAAGTACGAAGAATTGGCTGCTATCGGTAACGTTATCAGAGGTAGATATCTAGCTAAGGAAGAAGAAAAGAAGCAAGCTTTGAGAGCTAAGCAAGAAGCTGCTAACTTGGCTGCTCTAAGTGAAAAACTAGCTGCTCAAAGATCTGCTGATGTTGAAAAGAAGGAGGAGAAGTCTGATGGCGATGCTCAAATGGATCTAGATTAAACTATTTAATGTGCATATCCTTTCAATGTATTTGTAAACTAACTTTTATATTTCTACACACTTTGGTTATATTTGCTCAGGTAAGGTGATTCATCAATTTTTTCTTCCTAGTATCATCACGTATTAATGATTTCAACGTTGCAAATATATCTTTGTGTATGCAATCGTCTGCTACTTTCACGTAATTAAAACATTTTTATATATTTTATAATTTTAGATAAATTTCAATATAGACTAGTGATAATTTATGAAGTTTCGTGAACTGAATAAGGATTCCTGGTTATGCGGGATATACATATTGGAAGCATGACTTCACAATCAAAACTAATTTAAGGAGCGAGTTACATTTACATAGTATATATTATATTTAATAAAGACCATATTAGATGCCAATGAATATATAATTTTAATTTAATAGGTAGTTTTGGTAAATTAAAGTTTGAATATCTTCCTCTTCCATACTCTGGAACGAGTGTACCCTTCTAAGGAGTCTCTTGTTCCAGTTATATTCCAATCTGTGTCGGAGTAAACCCAGGAGGACTTCTCCCAATTCTTCTCAACCCAGGACCAGCCTGTAGGAAGCTCTTTCTCTACCTCTACAATAGAGGGCACAGAATATGCACTTGGGTCTAAGAACTTATTATTACAGTTAGTTGTGTACATTTTTCTTTCATATGGTAGAAGTTTTGGTTGCCAGCCTTCGTACTTCCACTTCCGCTGGTTTTCGAATACATAAATCTCCTTTATGACAATGACTGCATTATCAGATTTGTTCACCACAGAGTTTATCTTATCGCCAGACCCAGTTATATCAAATTCTGAAATTTTAGTATCCTTGTTCTCTGAATCCATGCTGATAATATCATTAGACTTTGCAGCTACAAATCTTAACAAGAAGAGCTCTAATAGGTTACTCTCGTTCATTTTCTTTAGTGTGGCAATGGGGAGTGGTACCTGTATTTGGACGTTTGGGGTTAATTTGACCATTTGTTCTGTAGTTAGCGTTCTTAGGGCAAACTTGGCATTGAAACCGAAAATCGTATATTCTTCTCCAAAGATATATGTGAATATCTTGAAGTACAAGGTTCTAACAAAGAGTAGTCTCCAACAGAGCCTGAGAGTCACCTGAACCCAGTCGGAATG
Organism: Nakaseomyces bracarensis; assembly: GCF_045282275.1. Taxonomy (NCBI): domain Eukaryota; kingdom Fungi; phylum Ascomycota; class Saccharomycetes; order Saccharomycetales; family Saccharomycetaceae; genus Nakaseomyces; species Nakaseomyces bracarensis. Next base: position 279,854 of record NW_027263960.1, read on the forward strand.
ATAAAACAGCGCAAACAGTACCAGTGCTCTGGTGTACATCTGAACTGAGATAACCCTCATCATCACATAGTGCAGTGGAGTGAGGACCAGCGCAAGCCTGGCAAATATCCTAAGCATGGAGTACTTGGACACGGGGGTCTTGAACCACCGCCTGAACATAATCTCATTCCGCAGAGTCTCCAGCTTGTCCAGCAGAGACTCCAGGTTGATAATAATGTCGTCCACAGTGGGGGGTTCAGACGAGCTCATGCTGTAGTATACCGACGAGATGAAGTACGACGTCGCAAAGAACAGGAAGGCACTGCTCAACACCTCCACCCACAGCAACATCACGTTGGTTACTTGAGACCCCAGCACGGGGTCCTCCCACGACCACGAAAACATATTGGTAGAGAGATATATCATCACCACATACAGGAAGGGCAGGCACCGGTCCTCACATATCCACATAAGGTTGTCCAACGCAGCATCCACGATGACTAGCAGCGGGTACACCTTCGCCAACGTCATAGAAAGCATCGAGGGCGTGACAAGCGTCAAGGACGGCTTCTGGCCATGGCTATTAATAAACTTAGCATGGTACATCGCGCTGTAGTTTATTAGTATTTAGCTATTATATGTTACGGGAACTCCAAATAAACTCCGAAACAGCTTAAATCCTTCAAATCAGCAGCTTTCAACACCAGAAAAAGAAGCAGCTAATAATATAAGAGTCTATAGCAGCAAATCAACGGTGTAAAGGCAGCGTAATGCTCTGTTATGGGCCTTTATCCCTCCCACTATCGAGTAGTCCGTTGGGGCCCTTTGTTTTAAAATAGGGAAGAGCTCATCGCAAAGTGAAAAAAATGAAAAATTTGAAAAATTTCAAAGCTCATCGCAACGACCAAGGTGGACAAGACTTTGTATATAAGCAGAACCACCAACTTCAGTAGTACAAATGGGTAAATCTGTGACCAAGAAGAGGCTGCCGACCATTAAGGTGCTCTCGCACCGCCGGATCAAGTCGACTATGTATGTGAAGAGCAGCACGCCATTCATGAGTGCTGTCAAGAAGGTCGACAAGATGCTGACGGTGTGTCCGCAGTACGTGACGGTGATGGGTATGGGTAAGGCTGTTCGGCGCACGCTGGCTGTGGCGTGCCACTTCCAAGAGCGGATGTTGCGTGTGCAAGTGCGCACCACCACCGTAGACGTCCTGGACAGAGTAACTACAACCGAATCCACGTCTTCTAGTACTCATACTACATCTAGCTCCTCGAATAACTCCTCGAATGCTACATTTATAGCAACAACTGCGGATACAGCCTCTGATTCAGACTCAGACTCAGACTCCGATTCAGACTCTGAGCTCAAGAAACGCACAATCACCGGGATTGAAGTGCTGATATTCAAGCAATGAGAAATTATATAGCTACGTAACGTTTCTAAAATACTATATCGAAAAATTCATATCATACATCGTTGTTCCTCTAGCTTTGCTTATATAGTCGTAAGTGCTATAAAGCCGAGCCCAAGCTCGAATTTATCACGAGGAATACTTCAATGGGCAATTCAGCTCAAAGAACAGTAGTGGTATATTCGAGATGACGGAGTCTATTGAGCAATGGAAGGAGCGTACCATCGGTATCATTGGTTTGGGTGACATGGGTATGCTCTATGCCACCAAATTCTCTGCTGCTGGATGGAAAGTGGTGGCTTGTGACAGGGAGGAGCAGTATGACACGCTGCTGGAGCGTCGAGAACAGCAACGGTGGAAGTTTGATGTGGTCAAGAACGGTCACTATGTCTCCAGGGTCAGTGACTATATCATTTACAGTGTGGAAGCCGAGAATATCGAGCGTTTGGTAGGATTGTACGGGCCATCTACTAAAGTAGGAGCCATTGTCGGTGGACAAACGAGTTGTAAGACGCCTGAAATCCAGGCATTTGAGAAACACCTGCCTGCTGATGTGGATATCATCTCGCTACACTCGCTGCATGGTCCAAAGGTCAACAGTGAGGGTCAGCCGTTGGTGCTGATTGATCATAGAAGTAGTTCCGGCGAGTCTTTGAAGTTTGTGGAGGCAATAGTGGCATGTCTAAAGAGTAAACAGGTCTACTTGACCTATGAGGAGCATGATCGTATTACTGCGGACACACAAGCCGTGACTCATGCTGCGTTCTTGAGTATGGGTCGTGCATGGGCCAACTTAAAGGTTTACCCATGGACATTAGGTGTCAATAAGTGGTTTGGTGGCCTGGAAAACGTCAAGGTGAATATCTCGCTACGTATCTACTCGAATAAATGGCACGTCTATGCTGGTTTAGCCTTGACTAACCCAATGGCCCATAATCAAATTCTACAGTATGCCACTAGTGCCACAGAGCTATTTACACTGTTTTTAGATAAGAAGAAGGATGAACTAACAGAGAGGTTGATGAACGCCAAGAAATTTGTATTTGGGAACCACAAAGGGTTGTTGTTACTAGATGATACAATTTTTGAAAAATACTCGCTGTCTAAGGAAGCAGCCTCGCAGGATAGTGAAGGAGAGCCCTCGTTACCAAACTCCCACTTATCCCTACTTGCGATCGTCGACTCATGGCACAAACTTGGTATCAACCCTTATGACCACATGATTTGCTCTACACCACTATTCAGAATATTTTTAGGTGTTTCTGAGTTTCTATTTTTAAGACCTGGTTTGTTGGAGAAGACCATTGATGCTGCTATTGATGACCATTCTTTCAGAAGGGACGACTTGGAATTCGTCGTAGCAGCAAGAGAGTGGAGTTCCATTGTTACTTTCGGGAACTTTGACTTATATAAGAGGCAATTTGAAACTGTGCAAAAGTTCTTCGAGCCTATGTTACCAGAGGCTAACCAAATCGGTAATGAGATGATTAAAACTATCCTACAGCACTCCCAAAAATGATGTGTTAGCCCATGTTGCTTATGTATTTATAGAGGAATTTACTTATTTGAGAGCTGATAAATAGGTATAAATATTTTTTAGTACTTAATTTTACTATAATTAGATATTAACAAAACTTATTTATTGTGATAACTATATGATTTATTGGCGGAATGTAAAATGCCATTAATTGTGGATAAAACCAAATATGATGAAGTATAATATGATATATGATGAAATATGATGAAATATGATGAAATATGATGAAATATGATGACTATAATATTAACATGCAGGAAATTCAAATGGGAATGCAAAATAAACAACAAAAAATAAATAAACTGGATTTTCAGTTTGGTAGAGATGGTAGATGTTACAGCTTCCGCTTCTTGGAACAATCTGACTCTGGAGTATCTTCCAACATAGGATGTTTGTAAACATTATCACAAGCTAGCGTGTTATTGCAAGCCATGGAAGGTAGTGTCTCTGATCCGAAGTAACTCTTGGTACCAGTATATTCTAGGTTCTGCGCAATAGACCCCGTACTGCCAGCACCATTACGAGCAGCATAGCTCTTCACCAACTGGTAATCACCATCCTGTAGACTTCCATGCAACTCCGGAAACACTCTCAGAAAGTCCCTACACATCACTCTGTTCCAAGCATAACACAGCCTCCCGCCGCACCGCACGGACTCCCTCGCGAAGACCATCGTCCATATGTGCTCCACAAGTCTTATAAACCCGTGCTCCTGCGCCAACAGCTGTTGTAAGTGTGTCAAGGACACGTTCCTATGCAGAGGGAATACTCCGTTCGGGGTCATACATTTCAACACTATAACACAGCTATCGTCCCCGGAAACCTTCAAATACAACAGCGCATACACCTCCTCTTGGGCTAAGGGCCCTTCCTCGTCTAACCGCAGTACCAGGTGCCACACATGCATGTTAGAGTCCTGTGGTCGCAGCAGGTACCGTCCGCCACAAGGCCGCACCCTGCTATAATGCTTCCAATCTCTCAGCAACCGTCTCGTAAGCAACCTCATTTACTATTAAGTGGTAATAAAACCTTTATCTTCTGGTTTCTTGTCTTGCTTCAGCAGTCCTGAGTAATATAATTATTACTATAACTATAATATACCAGATGGCCTTAACACAAAATTTATATTACTGGCTGACGTACATAACGATACGTATATAACGATACGGAAGCGCGAGAAGAGGAAAAACAAAGAGTGCCAAGGATACAGTAGGTTTGTTAACTGTACGTAATTAGTGTATGGGGGTGATATATCCGTCTCCAGCTCGTTGAGAGGATCACAACGAGTATAATAACGTATAGTCTAGCATACTTACTGCTCTAACTTGCTCTAGAGACATAGAAATCGCCTCGAAAGAAGTCTAAAGTCGATATATTGCTGTAACTGATGAAGTAAATGCAATCGTCTTACTGCAATTACAATACAATTTAGTGTTTAATTGCAATTTCTTTTGAGTACTCGATTTTAATCCGACGTGGCGAGAGACGAATTTGGAAAAACAAGCAAAAAAAAAAAAATTCAGTGCCAAAGCAATTGTACATATCAATATAAGGATTAAGTAGCAAGTGTTAGAGAGAGAGGCTTACTGAACTGGGTAGACAGGAGATTAGCTGTATACTGGCAGATATACGTGAAATACAGAAGATGGGGAATTTTTTTAGTTCAATGTTTGACAGGCTGTGGGGGATCAACAAGGAGTTGCGTATACTGATTCTGGGGCTTGATGGTGCTGGTAAGACCACTATATTGTACCGGTTACAGATTGGTGAGGTTGTTACCACGAAGCCTACGATTGGGTTCAATGTTGAGACGTTGACGTACAAGAATTTGAAGTTGAATGTGTGGGATTTGGGTGGTCAGACGAGTATCAGGCCGTACTGGCGGTGTTACTATGCGGACACTGCTGCTGTGATATTTGTGGTGGATTCTACTGATAAGGACCGTATGGCCACGGCTTCTAAAGAACTACATTTGATGTTGCAAGAGGAGGAGCTGCAGGACGCTGCGCTATTGGTGTTTGCGAATAAACAGGATCAGCCTGGTGCTCTGAGTGCCAGCGAGGTGTCGAAGGAGCTCAACTTGGTAGAATTGAAGGACAGAAGCTGGTCAATTGTTGCATCCAGCGCTATTAAAGGTGAGGGTATCACTGAAGGTTTGGACTGGCTGATTGATGTGATCAAAGATGAACAGTTATGAAAGAAAAAAATAAAGATGCTTATACATAAGTAAAAAATAGAACCGAAAGACTCTGTACAAGTCCATTTATTGATTTATTCTCGCCATAAAAATAGGATTCTACCATTCAGCTCAAAGTCATTGTAATGTCTTGTTTTGAACTACAAATAGACGTTTCTAGTCGCATATATAAAGGTTGCATATACCTTGCACATAAAATAATAAAAGACACTACTGTTATTGTGAAGACGAGTTGGTTTACAGCTCTCTTATTACTTTTACTATTCTTATATTAATCACATGACATGTAAACGTATAACAATAAAAGCTAGCATTAAAATATCGTTACTTTTAAATATATCATATTTCTTTTTCTTTTATTTTGAAAATTATTTTTTACGTTTAGTTTATTAATTCTGCATTTTGTGCTTTATCTGGGAATCACTACACAACAACAGCAGTAAGACATTCCGATATATAACAATACAGTTCAAGAAAACGTCAATGGCGATTGCATATGGGATGTTTACGTAACTGACCAATGGTGCCACTTTTTTCTTAGCTCTTTTTCAGTTTTAATTTTTCTGCTTAGTGTTTACTTCAAATTACCCTTGGTGTAAACCAAGAAGACCACGATAAGTTCAGAATTATCAGCTATTCAATTAAATCAGATCAAATTAGATTTGTTAAAAGATATTCATTTCTGTATCTCTGTTTTAAATGATGAATTTCGTATTAACAAGTGCTCACCTGATAGTATATAGAAAGCAGCATGAGAAGTACTTAGTGTCATATTCTTCTCTATGATAGTCAGCTCACTAAAGTTTCATCCTATATAGTACCAGAAATTCTAGAACAGCTCCTAAACATAAGAGCTAAATTCAAAATATATCAAGTAGACTAGGAAATACTGTTCTTGTAAAGCATTTAAGTCATATATTCTATGACAGCTACAGGACTCTCAAGTTATTCACTAAAAAAGCAATTCATAAGGAAATAATAATTGCCATTATTTATTGGCTGTAACAAGGAACATCATTACTAGACAATATTAGAAGTAATGACCAACGTTTTATTCTGGAAGGGGCAAAGTTGTGATGACAAACCCTACACCATAATGCTGGTGTAAGAGAAATAAGAATAGCTCTCATAATCAGGCAGTTTAAGCATGACCCAATGTTGGTATGCTTTGGTGTACTTTATCTAAGAATATTCAGCAAAAAAACAATTGTTATTAAACAGGCAAATATTTGAGGGATTTTGATTTTTACTAGCAACACAAAAAAAAAAAAGTAATCCAGCATAAACTATTCTTTTATCTTATTTTTAATAGCATATAGTATCCGATAGAAACATGTCAATTATACCATAATAAATAGTAAATCCCCTACCCCACTAGTAGTTCTTGAGGTAGGGAGGTAGAAAAGACATCTCCATATGGCATAGAAAGGAGTAGAATACAATACTATTTTGAGCATCCTAGACATAGATTTTAATAAAACCCGAAAACCCAAAAGCAACCATTCTATTGATATATTTTAGTAATGAAAAGGCAATTTTTACTTGTTTTCTTTTTCTAATTGGGTTCCACGAAATTCTGTCTATCTATCAATTTTTGGAAGAAAAAACAGGTTTCAAGCATCCGTGGATCATTGAAATTAAAAACAAAACATAAACCGACCTTAAAGTTGTGATAGATCATGCTATATTCACAGCTTAAAAAAAAAGCAATCTCCTATATTAAAAGAAAAGAATAGAAAGGAACATCATTATACGGCTTAACTTTTCTCGACTTTCAAGACAAGGTCTCGATTATTTTAATCTTTGATTAATTAATTTTATGTATTTATTCACTTGTAATCTATTTTTTTTTAATTTTTGCAGTATTTTCTACGCTGAATTTTATTCTCCACCTCTATGTAACAATAGTGGTATGAGGTAGATGCACAGCATATCTTGATACAAAGGTTCTTCTCATCTCAATGGGGAAGAATAGTCAACTGGTTTAGCAGATCATATGTTATCTTCCAGTCCAATATTTATGGCATTATTATTTAATTAATAAAAAAGAGAGTTTATCGCTATTTTCTAAGGGAGGATTGTCTTCATACTGATTAGTTTATTGAGCTTTAGATTGAAATTAATTAAAAGAGATATTAATTTATTGGTAACTTGAAATAGCAGTTTTTCCGAAGTTGCTGATTAGTAAGTTTCGTTTCGCGAAGTTTTCTTCAAAACAGTCTTTTCTTTTTCGTATTTGTCCTAAAATGTCCTAAAAATATGTTCTGCGTAGAGATATGTAGCCAATAATTATTCTTTATTCTTTACACTAATAACTTCCTAATCTGGCCTGCGAGAACCCCTTTACAGGATCCCTATTCACTTTTCTTTTAAGCTGCAAAAAAATAACTAATAAGGGTCGCACAAGAATATTAAAAATTAAACGAGCACCAGCACCTCAGATAATTCCGCACAGATTAAGACTAAAAATTAATTTTGATAATTTACTACAAGAACAAAAAACAAAGGGCCGCACAGAAAACTATGTACAATAAAAGTTCTTTTTTAGTCTTTTCGAGAATATGAATAAATAATAATAAAAAATTTCCCTTTTTGGAAATCAATTTAATAAAAAAAAAATTAAAAAATTATTTTCCCGGTTATGGTTATAGTAAATACTACGAAAAACAAAAAAGTTTTTCTCCGGGACAGCGGGGGAGTACAGAAACTGGCGTACCAAAGTGATGAATTAGAGAGAAAGGTGCAGAGGGGTTTATTCTTTTTTTTCCACACTTTCATTTCTCTGCGCATATATTTCGCTCTTCCCTTCCAATACACTCCTATTCCCAGATTTGGGATTTGGGATTTACCTTCTTATGTAGAGCTCTGAACCTGATAGCTGTTGCTAATTATTTACTACCTGGTAATAATACATAATAGTAATAAAAAAAAAAAGAAATACTCTGACCAGCCGTTGTATTGTAATTCATATACTGTACTGGGCCCGCCATTCGGTTCTTTGCTACAGGGTATTGGCTTACTAAGTTAGTCAAAGTTATCAAAACAAGGAAGACAAGCTGCGGTACAACGAAGATCTGCATGGTATAACATAGACGGATTAGTTTTGTTTAATTCCGAAAGAATCTTTTAACTAGAACATTAACGATTACTTCTTAAGCTAAGAAAGTTCAAGAGTCAAGAAGACCATAAATATTTCTTCAAAGGGGTCTTGGTGAGTTCTTAGTAAAGCTTTAATTACTCTTGGGATAATAAAGATATAACTAAAGTTGAAACTTAAACATGTCTCAATATAAAAATTGTCCTTAGTGCCCTTTTTCCCCAGTTCGGTAATCCTATTAAGTTTTTTTTAGCAACCAGGTAAATCCCATAAAATAATCATGTTATGTCAATAAGGAAAATGTACGCACAACGCTTTGAAACAAAATATTGTATCGAATATAACTCAACTGCAAAAACTGCAGCACTGTCATACACATTTTTGCATGATCATCCTTATGAAATAAGAAACTCAAAAAAAAAGAAAAAAAAAAAGAAATCCTTCATCTCAAAAGATTTTATAAATAATAATAAATACAAGAAACATAAGCAGGGAATTGCCTTACCCACCTCTTATTGTAGTCAAAATGTGCAACTACAACATACATTTGAAAACAAATACTAATTTTTTTTACAAATACTTCTATTTTTCTTTTTTGTTAGAAGTTCCATGTTAAGTTCAAGAGTGAAGCTTTATCTATATTGTCGGGTTTTAACCGCCAATTGGAAAATATACCCTTATTGCTACTGGAAGTTCTTAGGAATGGAATGGAAATAGAAATGAAATATGTCCCATTCTGTAGGATCTCACACAGAAATTACAAACATTACTAAAAAATAAAATAAATACTATGAGATTTACCTAGGAGATCTTTAATGCTAATTCTTGTAATTATCAGGCACAAAGATTGAACCATTTTGATGTTTTGTCGTGATTTTCACTGTTTTTGTTTTCGTTCTCATTCATATAGTTAACAAAAAAGGAAAGCCAATAACAACAAACACTATAGTATCAATGTTATTTTATTCTATTTCATCCTTATTTGGTCGAAATGTCAATGCCAAAAAAAATAAAGAATATAAAAAGAACATGATTCCTTCTATGGTTTTGTTTGTCTCTTATCATTCTCATTCTCTTCCCATTGACAAAAAGATCACAATACTAATAATAATAAACTGCAACATACAGATTAATACAAACTCAGAATGATTGGATGCAACTTATTAGTTATCCTTTCACTGCTTTGTTCAGTTTTGGCACTGCCTTATACCCCAGGCTTTTGGACTGACGAAGTTAACTTTGTCTCTAATTCATATATAACTAGTGATCCTAATGGAAAAGATTTCTATAATTTAGCTTTACAAGGTGACGTTAGAACTGTGACTTTTAACAAAGATTTAAGCGTTTCTAACTTTTCTGTGAAAGCCTATGAGCCCAATCAAGGATTATCAGTCGCTTTTACAGGGCCAAGCAGCACCATATCAGTCCCTAATGGTCTATTTGAAATCGATAACAGTATGTCTCCTAGTCAATTACAAGTGAACATCATTGGTAGTGTTTTCTCTGCTTCTAGTATCTCTATAAAAGCTGCTCCAAATACTGATTCTACCATGTACCTAGATCCTATTAATTTAGCTGTGACTGGTACTGTTAGTCTACAAAATATAAAGTACGCCACCCTTGGAAAAGATACGTCAACTGCCGGTCAGGATTACGATCTCGTTAATTCTACCTTATATATGGAAAATGGTCAAAGAGCGCCTCCTAAAGGGTCCTCAGGAAGTGACTATTACCTCTCCAATAGTGAGCTTTGGTTTGATGGCGGTATCCAACAGACACTAAATGGTAACTCATATTCCCTTAACTACGGTTCTACACAATACGGAAAAAATGTTTTCGTCATTGATCCAGATCAAGGTAATAGTAACAATATTCAATTAAGAAACTTTGGTGGTAGTACTGATAACTACTTCGCTTCAATTTATCCTATTAAAAGTATTTCTATTGTACTTGGAAAATTACAATTAAATTTTGGTAGTAGTCATTTCAGTTTCAGTGTTACATTACCAGATGGATTTAGTTCAGTAGAGGACTTTGTCCTGGGAACACTAGTGCTAGACAGAAATGGTACTCTAACTACAGTGTACACTATTAGACCTGGTCTACAATACATTCCGGTTGACCCTTCAACAACTATTGTGGATAAAGGTAGTACTACTGAAACAGACATCATTTCATATTTCCCAACTATTGGGACTGATAGCAGAACACGTACTGGTTCAACTACGTACACCTTGGTCGACACCGACACCTACTCTCAGCCACCTGAGACCACAGCCACTGTTGACAAGGGCAGCACCACTGAGACCGATGTGATCTCCTACTTCCCAACTGTTGGCACTGACGGCAAGACCCACACTGGTACTACTACGTACACCTTGGTCGACACCGACACCTACTCTCAGCCACCTGAGACCACAGCCACTGTTGACAAGGGCAGCACTACCGAGACCGATGTGATCTCCTACTTCCCAACTGTTGGCACTGACGGCAAGACCCACACTGGTACTACTACGTACACCTTGGTCGACACCGACACCTACTCTCAGCCACCTGAGACCACAGCCACTGTTGACAAGGGCAGCACTACCGAGACCGATGTGATCTCCTACTTCCCAACTGTTGGCACTGACGGCAAGACCCACACTGGTACTACTACGTACACCTTGGTCGACACCGACACCTACTCTCAGCCACCTGAGACCACAGCCACTGTTGACAAGGGCAGCACTACCGAGACCGATGTGATCTCCTACTTCCCAACTGTTGGCACTGACGGCAAGACCCACACTGGTACTACTACGTACACCTTGGTCGACACCGACACCTACTCTCAGCCACCTGAGACCACAGCCACTGTTGACAAGGGCAGCACTACCGAGACCGATGTGATCTCCTACTTCCCAACTGTTGGCACTGACGGCAAGACCCACACTGGTACTACTACGTACACCTTGGTCGACACCGACACCTACTCTCAGCCACCTGAGACCACAGCCACTGTTGACAAGGGCAGCACTACCGAGACCGATGTGATCTCCTACTTCCCAACTGTTGGCACTGACGGCAAGACCCACACTGGTACTACTACGTACACCTTGGTCGACACCGACACCTACTCTCAGCCACCTGAGACCACAGCCACTGTTGACAAGGGCAGCACTACCGAGACCGATGTGATCTCCTACTTCCCAACTGTTGGCACTGACGGCAAGACCCACACTGGTACTACTACGTACACCTTGGTCGACACCGACACCTACTCTCAGCCACCTGAGACCACAGCCACTGTTGACAAGGGCAGCACTACCGAGACCGATGTGATCTCCTACTTCCCAACTGTTGGCACTGACGGCAAGACCCACACCGGTACTACTACGTACACCCTAGGTGACCATAGTAGCTCTAAAGCTGGAGTTACTCCTCTTCCTATTGTTACGATATTAGAAACTGATATTGTTTCTGACGGTAATACTATCCATGAGATTGTACTGGGTTCTGGATACACCGAGAGTGATGGTCAAATTGCCACCAGTACATGGACAGAGTTAACCATGGATATGGTGGATTCTAATCCTTTATTTTTATCTCCTTCTGAGATGGCTAGCGCGAATGAATCTAGTTCTACTGATGTTGAGAGCTACTCTCAACCACCTGCAACCACTGCCACTGTTGACAAGGGTAGCACTACTGTGACTGAGGGTATCTCCTACTTCCCAACTGTTGGCACTGACGGTAAGACACACACTGGTACTACTACGTACACCTTGGTTGACAACAATTCTGACAACAACACTGATACCTACTCTCAACCACCTGCAACCACTGCCACTGTTGACAAGGGTAGCACTACTGTGACTGAGGGTATCTCCTACTTCCCAACTGTTGGCACTGACGGTAAGACACACACTGGTACTACTACGTACACCTTGGTTGACAACAATTCTGACAACAACACTGATACCTACTCTCAACCACCTGCAACCACTGCCACTGTTGACAAGGGTAGCACTACTGTGACTGAGGGTATCTCCTACTTCCCAACTGTTGGCACTGACGGTAAGACACACACTGGTACTACTACGTACACCTTGGTTGACAACAATTCTGACAACAACACTGATACCTACTCTCAACCACCTGCAACCACTGCCACTGTTGACAAGGGTAGCACTACTGTGACTGAGGGTATCTCCTACTTCCCAACTGTTGGCACTGACGGTAAGACACAAACTGGCTCTTCTACCTATACTTTAAGTAATGATGTATTGCCAACTAGTGGAATGAATTCCAACTCTAACACTGGCTCTAATGCTGGTTCCTCTGGTTCTGGTTCCTCTGGTTCTGGTTCTAACTCTGGTTCCAACTCTGGTTCAGGTTCTTCCGGTTCCTCTGGTTCAGGTTCCTCTGGTTCTAACTCTGGTTCTGATGCCTCTGGTTCTAACTCTGGTACTAACTCTGGTTCTAACTCTGGTGCTAACGCTGGTACTAACGCTGGTTCCGCTGGTTCCGCTGGTTCCGGTTCTGGTTCTAACTCTGGTTCCTCTGGCTCTAATGCTGGTTCTGGTTCTAACTCTGGCTCTAATGCTAGTTCCTCTGGTTCTGGTTCCTTTGGTTCTGGTTCTAACTCTGGTTCTAACTCTGGTTCAGGTTCTTCCGGTTCCTCTGGTTCAGGTTCCTCTGGTTCAGGTTCTTCTGGCTCTAACTCTGGTTCTAATACTGGTTCCAATTCTGGATCTTCTGGATCTGGCTCAAATGGCGGTTCAAATGTTGCCTCTGGTACTATCCAAGGCACTCACTCAGTTGGCCAACAGACAGCCACCAGTGCTACTCCATCACACGCTACTGTCAACAGTATTCAGTACCATGCTGCTGGTTCCGTAACAGTACATAACTTATGGCTCCTGGCTGTGATGATGTTGCTATCAGTAATTTAATGACTTTTAATTATTTCCTCTGTATTCTAATGTGAATACGATACATTTTTAATTCCCTAACCCATTTACATTTATGTTTTATTGTTGTTCGTTTTTACCAGTTTGTAATTTTTACATTAGATGAACCCGAATACCCGATCAAATCAAGTTCTTACTAATTGAATTGTATCAACGCATACTAAATCCAATCCAATTAATTAATATTGTTCTTTTTTTTAAAATCAATATAATAATACGTAGACTTTTATATAGTCTTTATTTTAACAATATAGAATGATTAATTTAATTATTGCAAGTAAACTATATTTAAATAACATCAAATAAATGCAATTTGAAAAGAGCGATGATACGTTATAAAAGTTGATCAGTAGCAAGTAAATCATAATAAGCTCTTGTTTTTAGTAGTTGTACCCTGATGTTAGGAAGGCTATCAACAACCTAAGACAGAATAATATTGTTTTTATATAGCGCCGTGGCGCAGTGGAAGCGCGCAGGGCTCATAACCCTGATGTCCCTTGATCGAAACAAGGCGGCGCTATTATTTTTTTTAAAAACCATTTAAAAACAATATTACCCGGAAATCAAGATATGGACCACACCAACACCGTTTCATCCGGGTAATACTAAATTGAGTCACACGCCTGGGTCTCACAATATGGATTGGAGAGTTACCGTCAGACCGTGAGTTCAGCGTTTTGGCTCTTTTTTTTTTTTTTTTTTCAAAGGCAGTCATGCCTAGGACGTAATTATATCTCGATATAGACCTTTTTGTCCCATTACAATTTATCCCATTTTGCTCACGGTGCTGTGAAGAACTTTATGGGCACCGAGGAATTCGCTACTTAGTATGTGCACTCTCTGGTAGTGTGTTCCACGGAATTCCTTACATTTGTTTCTTCGCTAACACGGGCTTTCAAAGGCTGTGTGAAAACGCAGTACACATCTACGTCATTTGCATAAAAGGGAGAACCACAGAAATGAGCGTAGACTATTAAACAACGAAAAATTAAATTGCTTTTTTTTCCCTTACCTCGAGGAAAAACCCGTTTTGAGTTTCCTAGTCAGATTATTTTTAGTGAGTATAAAATGCAGAGAATCAGCAGAGGAATGAGAAATTTAACCTTTTCTTTTATTCTTATAGCTTCTACGGGCTCTTCTTCATAGCCCCTTTTAATGTCTCGAGAACAACTCAAGAAACAGCCGTAGCTATTTTGATTACGCCATCTCATTATTATAGAAAAGAAAAGATGAGTTAAAAAAAGAAAGAATGCGAAAGAGGTCAAAAGGGTCCAAAGAGGGTCTTGCTTTTCTTGTAGGGCTTACTCAGAGTTGCAGCCATAAACAAAAGGAGTTTTCATTTTATCCCTTAGCTATTATGAGCTTCCGTACTATCATGCTCTTCATGACTTCTTATTAACATTTGACCCAAGAAAGCGGCCAGGATCTATCTCTTCTGCCATAAGCTAAATAGGCTTCGGGAATTAAAAGGGATTAAAGGCAGTTCGAATGTCTTTTACTACCTATGTCCCCGGTTGAAATATTTTTGCAACCATGGGTAAATCTCGCACCATGAAAAAAAACAACAACAACCATAATACACTTGCTATTACCGTTTTTTACAACAAAACATTTCCTGCTGGTTGTTTCTGTTTTGATAATGGACCTCCCTACCCTCGGTACTTTTAAGCCCGCAATTGAAGAGAAGAAAAAAAGCTCATCAATGGATTATTATATCTTAGATAATGCGAAGATTAATAATTACAATAGTTGTGATTTGCTCTTTGTAAAAAGTGCGACTTCCACTGATAACATCGCAACGAGATTGTAACGTTGTCCGCAATTTCATTCATTTTGAAGGGAAAAAAAAAAATGGCTAGCTCTATTTCTAATGTTTTTGTTTGTCGGATTTTAACCACTTTGGAAAAGCCTTACCTCTAACCAAGAAGCTCTTAGAGAAATGGAATTGAATTTGACATCTTGCAATTCTCCAACACCCTAAGAAGTAAGCATAAAGAAAATTTTTTGTTTTTTTTAAAAAATATTCTGAGATATTACCTAGGTGATTTTATGTTCATTCCTGAAGAGAATAGAAAACATTTTCGCATTTGTCGTGATTCTCACTTAGTTTTCACTTTTCACTGTAGGTACCAAAAAAGGAAAGCCAATAATAACAGTCATGGGAAGAAAATTGTAGCATGACAATAATTCTATTCCACATTCTTGTGTATTTTATACCAGCAATCCCCCCATTTCTCTCTGAAAAAAAAAATAAAACAGAATATAAATAGGTCATGATACTTCAAATGGTTTTGTTTGGTTAGATCCCATATTTTCTTGCCATTGACTCCAAAACAATATTAACAAAACAATAACAAAATAAGCACAAACTAATAGAAACTCAAAATGACTGGATGCAACTTATTAGTTATCCTTTCATTGATTTGTTCAGTTTTTGCACTGCCTTATACTCCAGGCTTTTGGACCGACGAAGAAAACTATGTCTCTAATGTTTACATTAATAAGGACCCTAACGGTAAAGTTTTCTGGAATTTAGCTCTACAAAAAGACGTAAGATCTGTGGAACTTAATGGACCAATTGGTGTTTTAAATTTTTCTATCAAAGCATATGAACCAAACGAGGGACTGTCTGTTGCTTTAAGAGGATCATCCGTTAGTATCACCGCCGGTGTATTTGAGATAGATAACAGCATCTCTCCTAGTCAATTACAAACGATCATTGTTGGTAGTACTCTCTCTTCTACTGACTTCTCCGTAATTGCTGCTCCAAATACCAATTCTACACTTTATATAGATTCTCTTTCCTTCTCTGTCAGCGATACCGTAACATTCCAGAATTTAGACTTCGCCACCCTTGGACCATCTACGTCAACTACAGGTCAAAGTTACAATCTTGTGAATACTACATTATTTATAGAGAACGGTCAAAGAGCTCCCCCAAAAGGATCCTCAGGAAGTCACTATTATGTCTCCAATAGTGAGATTTGGTTCGATGGTGGTATTCAACAAGTTGTAAATGGTAATACATATTACCTTAATTACGGTTCTACAAAAAATGGAAATAATGTTTTCGTGATTACCCCAGATACAGGTAATAGTAATAACATTCAATTAGTAAACTTTGCTGGAAGTATCGATAATTACTTTGCGTCTACTGTGCCCATTAAAGGACTGGAAATATTGAACGGCTACCTACAACTAGACTTTGATAGTAATTATACTCCATACCAGGTTAAATTACCTAATGGTTTTACCTCAGTTGATGACTTTGTTTTGGGAACACTTGTGCTAAATAGAAATGGTACTTTAACTACTGTCTACACTATTAGACCTGGTCTACAATACATCCCTGTTGACCCTACAACGTCTACTGTTGACAAAGGAAGTACAACTGAAACCGATTTGATCTCCTACTTCCCAACTGTTGGCAGTGACGGCAAGACCCACACTGGTACCACTACATTCACATTAATTGACACCAACACTTACTCCCAACCACCTGAGACCACTGCCACTGTTGACTTGGGCAGCACCACTGAGACCGATGTGATCTCCTACTTCCCAACTGTTGGCAGTGACGGCAAGACCCACACTGGTACCACTACATTCACATTAATTGACACCAACACTTACTCCCAACCACCTGAGACCACTGCCACTGTTGACTTGGGCAGCACCACTGAGACCGATGTGATCTCCTACTTCCCAACTGTTGGCAGTGACGGCAAGACCCACACTGGTACCACTACATTCACATTAATTGACACCAACACTTACTCCCAACCACCTGAGACCACTGCCACTGTTGACTTGGGCAGCACCACTGAGACCGATGTGATCTCCTACTTCCCAACTGTTGGCAGTGACGGCAAGACCCACACTGGTACCACTACATTCACATTAATTGACACCAACACTTACTCCCAACCACCTGAGACCACTGCCACTGTTGACTTGGGCAGCACCACTGAGACCGATGTGATCTCCTACTTCCCAACTGTTGGCAGTGACGGCAAGACCCACACTGGTACCACTACATTCACATTAATTGACACCAACACTTACTCCCAACCACCTGAGACCACTGCCACTGTTGACTTGGGCAGCACCACTGAGACCGATGTGATCTCCTACTTCCCAACTGTTGGCAGTGACGGCAAGACCCACACTGGTACCACTACATTCACATTAATTGACACCAACACTTACTCCCAACCACCTGAGACCACTGCCACTGTTGACTTGGGCAGCACCACTGAGACCGATGTGATCTCCTACTTCCCAACTGTTGGCAGTGACGGCAAGACCCACACTGGTACCACTACATTCACATTAATTGACACCAACACTTACTCCCAACCACCTGAGACCACTGCCACTGTTGACTTGGGCAGCACCACTGAGACCGATGTGATCTCCTACTTCCCAACTGTTGGCAGTGACGGCAAGACCCACACTGGTACCACTACATTCACATTAATTGACACCAACACTTACTCCCAACCACCTGAGACCACTGCCACTGTTGACTTGGGCAGCACCACTGAGACCGATGTGATCTCCTACTTCCCAACTGTTGGCAGTGACGGCAAGACCCACACTGGTACCACTACATTCACATTAATTGACACCAACACTTACTCCCAACCACCTGAGACCACTGCCACTGTTGACTTGGGCAGCACCACTGAGACCGATGTGATCTCCTACTTCCCAACTGTTGGCAGTGACGGCAAGACCCACACTGGTACCACTACATTCACATTAATTGACACCAACACTTACTCCCAACCACCTGAGACCACTGCCACTGTTGACTTGGGCAGCACCACTGAGACCGATGTGATCTCCTACTTCCCAACTGTTGGCAGTGACGGCAAGACCCACACTGGTACCACTACATTCACATTAATTGACACCAACACTTACTCCCAACCACCTGAGACCACTGCCACTGTTGACTTGGGCAGCACCACTGAGACCGATGTGATCTCCTACTTCCCAACTGTTGGCAGTGACGGCAAGACCCACACTGGTACCACTACATTCACATTAATTGACACCAACACTTACTCCCAACCACCTGAGACCACTGCCACTGTTGACTTGGGCAGCACCACTGAGACCGATGTGATCTCCTACTTCCCAACTGTTGGCAGTGACGGCAAGACCCACACTGGTACCACTACATTCACATTAATTGACACCAACACTTACTCCCAACCACCTGAGACCACTGCCACTGTTGACTTGGGCAGCACCACTGAGACCGATGTGATCTCCTACTTCCCAACTGTTGGCAGTGACGGCAAGACCCACACTGGTACCACTACATTCACATTAATTGACACCAACACTTACTCCCAACCACCTGAGACCACTGCCACTGTTGACTTGGGCAGCACCACTGAGACCGATGTGATCTCCTACTTCCCAACTGTTGGCAGTGACGGCAAGACCCACACTGGTACCACTACATTCACATTAATTGACACCAACACTTACTCCCAACCACCTGAGACCACTGCCACTGTTGACTTGGGCAGCACCACTGAGACCGATGTGATCTCCTACTTCCCAACTGTTGGCAGTGACGGCAAGACCCACACTGGTACCACTACATTCACATTAATTGACACCAACACTTACTCCCAACCACCTGAGACCACTGCCACTGTTGACTTGGGCAGCACCACTGAGACCGATGTGATCTCCTACTTCCCAACTGTTGGCAGTGACGGCAAGACCCACACTGGTACCACTACATTCACATTAATTGACACCAACACTTACTCCCAACCACCTGAGACCACTGCCACTGTTGACTTGGGCAGCACCACTGAGACCGATGTGATCTCCTACTTCCCAACTGTTGGCAGTGACGGCAAGACCCACACTGGTACCACTACATTCACATTAATTGACACCAACACTTACTCCCAACCACCTGAGACCACTGCCACTGTTGACTTGGGCAGCACCACTGAGACCGATGTGATCTCCTACTTCCCAACTGTTGGCAGTGACGGCAAGACCCACACTGGTACCACTACATTCACATTAATTGACACCAACACTTACTCCCAACCACCTGAGACCACTGCCACTGTTGACTTGGGCAGCACCACTGAGACCGATGTGATCTCCTACTTCCCAACTGTTGGCAGTGACGGCAAGACCCACACTGGTACCACTACATTCACATTAATTGACACCAACACTTACTCCCAACCACCTGAGACCACTGCCACTGTTGACTTGGGCAGCACCACTGAGACCGATGTGATCTCCTACTTCCCAACTGTTGGCAGTGACGGCAAGACCCACACTGGTACCACTACATTCACATTAATTGACACCAACACTTACTCCCAACCACCTGAGACCACTGCCACTGTTGACTTGGGCAGCACCACTGAGACCGATGTGATCTCCTACTTCCCAACTGTTGGCAGTGACGGCAAGACCCACACTGGTACCACTACATTCACATTAATTGACACCAACACTTACTCCCAACCACCTGAGACCACTGCCACTGTTGACTTGGGCAGCACCACTGAGACCGATGTGATCTCCTACTTCCCAACTGTTGGCAGTGACGGCAAGACCCACACTGGTACCACTACATTCACATTAATTGACACCAACACTTACTCCCAACCACCTGAGACCACTGCCACTGTTGACTTGGGCAGCACCACTGAGACCGATGTGATCTCCTACTTCCCAACTGTTGGCAGTGACGGCAAGACCCACACTGGTACCACTACATTCACATTAATTGACACCAACACTTACTCCCAACCACCTGAGACCACTGCCACTGTTGACTTGGGCAGCACCACTGAGACCGATGTGATCTCCTACTTCCCAACTGTTGGCAGTGACGGCAAGACCCACACTGGTACCACTACATTCACATTAATTGACACCAACACTTACTCCCAACCACCTGAGACCACTGCCACTGTTGACTTGGGCAGCACCACTGAGACCGATGTGATCTCCTACTTCCCAACTGTTGGCAGTGACGGCAAGACCCACACTGGTACCACTACATTCACATTAATTGACACCAACACTTACTCCCAACCACCTGAGACCACTGCCACTGTTGACTTGGGCAGCACCACTGAGACCGATGTGATCTCCTACTTCCCAACTGTTGGCAGTGACGGCAAGACCCACACTGGTACCACTACATTCACATTAATTGACACCAACACTTACTCCCAACCACCTGAGACCACTGCCACTGTTGACTTGGGCAGCACCACTGAGACCGATGTGATCTCCTACTTCCCAACTGTTGGCAGTGACGGCAAGACCCACACTGGTACCACTACATTCACATTAATTGACACCAACACTTACTCCCAACCACCTGAGACCACTGCCACTGTTGACTTGGGCAGCACCACTGAGACCGATGTGATCTCCTACTTCCCAACTGTTGGCAGTGACGGCAAGACCCACACTGGTACCACTACATTCACATTAATTGACACCAACACTTACTCCCAACCACCTGAGACCACTGCCACTGTTGACTTGGGCAGCACCACTGAGACCGATGTGATCTCCTACTTCCCAACTGTTGGCAGTGACGGCAAGACCCACACTGGTACCACTACATTCACATTAATTGACACCAACACTTACTCCCAACCACCTGAGACCACTGCCACTGTTGACTTGGGCAGCACCACTGAGACCGATGTGATCTCCTACTTCCCAACTGTTGGCAGTGACGGCAAGACCCACACTGGTACCACTACATTCACATTAATTGACACCAACACTTACTCCCAACCACCTGAGACCACTGCCACTGTTGACTTGGGCAGCACCACTGAGACCGATGTGATCTCCTACTTCCCAACTGTTGGCAGTGACGGCAAGACCCACACTGGTACCACTACATTCACATTAATTGACACCAACACTTACTCCCAACCACCTGAGACCACTGCCACTGTTGACTTGGGCAGCACCACTGAGACCGATGTGATCTCCTACTTCCCAACTGTTGGCAGTGACGGCAAGACCCACACTGGTACCACTACATTCACATTAATTGACACCAACACTTACTCCCAACCACCTGAGACCACTGCCACTGTTGACTTGGGCAGCACCACTGAGACCGATGTGATCTCCTACTTCCCAACTGTTGGCAGTGACGGCAAGACCCACACTGGTACCACTACATTCACATTAATTGACACCAACACTTACTCCCAACCACCTGAGACCACTGCCACTGTTGACTTGGGCAGCACCACTGAGACCGATGTGATCTCCTACTTCCCAACTGTTGGCAGTGACGGCAAGACCCACACTGGTACCACTACATTCACATTAATTGACACCAACACTTACTCCCAACCACCTGAGACCACTGCCACTGTTGACTTGGGCAGCACCACTGAGACCGATGTGATCTCCTACTTCCCAACTGTTGGCAGTGACGGCAAGACCCACACTGGTACCACTACATTCACATTAATTGACACCAACACTTACTCCCAACCACCTGAGACCACTGCCACTGTTGACTTGGGCAGCACCACTGAGACCGATGTGATCTCCTACTTCCCAACTGTTGGCAGTGACGGCAAGACCCACACTGGTACCACTATGTACACTTTGAGTGACAACACCACATCTATATCAGATTCAGTCACTCCACTACCAGCTACCACAATTTTGGAGACTGATTTTGTCTCGGATAGCCAAACCATTCACGAAGTTATTATTGAATCTGGATACACTGACAGTGAAGGGCATATTGCTACCACTACTTGGACTGAGTTGACTATGAACATGGTTGATGCAGATCCAGTCTACACTAGCTTTATAATGTCTGATGAGAATACATCTAGCTCTTCTGAAAGTGAGAAATTTTCCCAGCCATCCGAATCTACAGCCTACGTCACCAAGGACAGCACCACTGAGACCGATGTGATATCCTACTTCCCAACTGTTGGCAGTGACGGAAAGACCCACACTGGTACCACTACGTACACTTTGAGTGACAGCTCCACCTCCATGTTGGAATCTGTCACACCATTGTCAGCTACTACGATTCTGGAAACAGACATTGTCTCAGATAGCCAAACCATTCACGAAGTTATTATTGAATCTGGATACACTGACAGTGAAGGGCATATTGCTACCACTACTTGGACTGAGTTGACTATGAACATGGTAGATGCCGATCCTGTGTTCACATCCTCAAGCATGATGCCATTTGCCAACAGTTCTATCACCACTGGTAGTGATACATACACTCAACCACCTGTCACGACCACTACTGTCACCGAGAATGACAGCACAAAGACGATTGTGATCACCTACTGCCCAATAGTTGGATCTGACGGGAAGACTCACACTAGCACAAGTAAATCCACTGTGTGTGATAGCGATATGTTTACGGAGCCCCCTGCCACGACAGTCACTATGACAAAAGATGGCACTATTGAGACAATTGTGGTGTCGTACTGTCCAACTGTTGGCACTGATGGAAAGACACGTACTGGAAGTTCAGTATGTACATTATCTGACGGTGCAATGCCAACTAGTGGTGTGAATTCCGGCTCCACTGGTTCTAACTCTGGTTCTGGTTCCTCTGGCTCTAACTCTGGTTCTTCTGGCTCTAATGCTGGTTCTGGTTCCTCTGGCTCTGGTTCTAACTCTGGTGCTAACGCTGGCTCCGCTGGTTCCGGTTCCTCTGGTTCTAACTCTGGTACTAACGCTGGTTCCTCTGGTCCTGGTTCTAACTCTAATTTTAACTCTGGTTCTGGTTCTTCTGGCTCTAACTCTAGCTCCAATTCTGGTTCCAATTCTGTTACTAACGCCGGTTCCGCCGGTTCCGGTTCTAACTCTGGTTCTAACCCTGGTTCCGTTTCTTCTGGTTCTAACGCTGGTAATAACGCTGGTTCTGTTGGTTCTGGTTCTAACTCTAATTCTAACTCTGGTGCCGGTTCTTCTGGTTCCGCTGGTTCTGGTTCTTCTGGTTCTTCTGGTTCTAACCCTGGTTCCGTTTCTTCTGGTTCTAACGCTGGTAATAACGCTGGTTCTGTTGGTTCTGGTTCTTCTGGTTCTTCTGGCTATAACTCTGGTTCTGGTTCCAATTCTGGTTCCAATTCTGGATCTTCTGGATCTGGCTCGAATGGCGGTTCAAATGTTGCCTCTGGTACTATCCAAGGCACTCACTCAGTTGGCCAACAGACAGCCACCAGTGCTACTCCATCACATGCCACAGTGAGCAGTATCCAGTACCATGCTGCTGGTTCAGTAACAGTACATAACTTATGGTTCCTGGCTGTGATGATGTTGCTATCAGTAATTTAATGACCTTTAATATTTTTCTCTCTCCTAATGATACGTTTTACTACCTACCATTCAACATTCTTATGTTTTCATTATGGTTTGTTTCAATTGTACGTTATATGAGCCCAAATACCTACTCAAAGCCAAGTTCTTATTATTGAATTATGTCAACGCAATAAAATCCAATTCATTTAATGATGGTTCTTTTTTTAGTATAATAAATATATAGACATCTACATAGTCTTTTAACAATATAGAATGATTTATCTAATTACAGCAGGCCTATTTAAGTATTTATTTATGTTAAAACATCTCATACAATATTGTATGTAAGTCTGATTGTAAGTGATACCTATAGGCACCTGGTAGTAAGAAATAATATCGTTTTTATATAGCGCCGTGGCGCAGTGGAAGCGCGCAGGGCTCATAACCCTGATGTCCCTTGATCGAAACAAGGCGGCGCTATTATTTTTTTTTAAAAAACCATTTGAAAAAAAAAGAACGTAGTTTCATTACCCAGATGATACGGTGTTAGTGCCTTTATCACCGATATATCCGGGTAATGTAATATCATATCACGAGATCATCTAGCACCAATAACGAAATCGGAGTTAATGTGTGTAGGTCGGCGTCCTACTGAGAGGTCTGATTTATAAAGGCGGAGACAGTTAGAGAGAGAGAGAGAGAACGATATTAAGAGCATTTGCAAATTGACTAGCACATCATTGTCTAGTTGAATTGCTCCACATTGCCGTGTAGTTTATCGTATCTTATACATATTTCTCAAAGCAGGCCTTTTTTTCCATACCAGAATCAAGTGATGTCGTACGCTGATTGGGGCGGTAGTGGTGAAGAAGTAACTCGGTATGAGCCAGAGGAGAAGGTCGTGGTTGATAATGTTAAAGTGCTGCAGATTGTGCAGGAATTAGTTGGTTCGCTTGCCGGTAAGGATAAAGCCGCTAAAGTATTGAAGTACACGTTGGATGTTATCAATGTGTTTGTGCGGAAGAGTCGACAGAATATAACTCGGTGGGACCCGCATGTTCTGACGTATTACAAGAAGGTGTTGCGAGAGCTGAGTGTGTGGATGGTAGTGAGACATCCGCTTACCATATTAAAAGTTTGGGTAGTGGCAATGTCGCGCTCTTTTGAATCCAAGGCCGCATATGTTAGTCAGCAATTGAGCACGTACAGGTACGTTCTGCGATTCGGGAGCAGTCCGTTCCAAGTTTTGGACTTGTGGCGGAAGGTGATGCAGACATACACTGCTGGTATAAGTGTATCTACAATCCAGAAACTGTGGTTTAACGAGGGCTCTCTCCGGGACGTGATCAACATGTACAATACCATCTGTGATGAACTAGTATTACTACACAAACTGAAGGTCTGGGACCATGGCCCTTTCTACCAGTGGCTTGAGAGGCAGGAGGCCATCTCTTGGGAAGCAGACATCTTATTCAGTCTGAAAAATAAGTTCCTCGAGCTGGAACAAGTGAAACAGAAACAGTACGAACTATCCATAGACCTCCGCGCACGAAAACAGGCCCTAGATCTCTCGAGATCTTTACACAGCTCTAACGGGTCGTTATCACCCATACAGACCCAACTACTGCATGATTTGAAAGCAGACTCCCAGTGGAATGAGACCGAAGAACATATCAAGAGACAACTGCAGCAATATAACCATGAAATCAGTCTAATACACCTCGACCTCTCAAGACTGATGTGTGATCTAGCGGCTAATACTACAGACGTATTTAATATGAACGTACCCGCTGGTACATACGCTGTATTTTCCCTAGGTTCCGGTCTCAGCGGACTAATAAAACTATGGAAGAGTACAAGGCTAGACCTACAGCATAAAGCAGAATAAATCCAGCAACTACAAAATACCGCAGTATATATTTCAGATAGAACATGAGCATACAATAGACATTCCATGGGCCACATATGTATAAATATTAACATTTATTTCTAATATAATCACTATAGCACAATTATATTCCTTCAAACCAATATCACGTGTTTTCGTATATTATTATCGATGCCAAGACGCGTAAAAAAATCGCGTTTCTTTTACGCGTCACATTAAAGATATTCATTAAGTTCTATTTATGTTTACTATTGGTGACTAACATATTAGTTGATTGTAAGACCTTTCAGATGGTCAACTCTGAGTAGATTTAAAGAGGAATAAGACAGTATGGCTGAACCGATGGAGCTGGATGAATTGCGTACTCCCGTGAAGGAGACACTGGTGGAGTCTACAGAAGAGCCCAGGAGTGATGTATCAATGCATCAATCAAGTTTAAAAGTACACCCACATGGACTATCGAGTAAGAAAAAGCTGGCGAACTATCATCACCAACACAGAGACACCGATGACAATGGAACGAGCGGGAACTACCTGGAGTTTGATACCTCGATAGATCTGGGGAGGTCTGAGACGAGGCAGGAGCAAAGCGTCAAGAGTGTACTCGAGAATATGGATGTGAATAAGATGTTTAATGTTACGACTATGGAGACCGATATGGATATGAGTAACGGGAAAGAAAATAATGACCATCGCGGTAGAACGGAATTGAGCTCACCTGCAAAATTGGAAACTGAAGAAGGTGAACCATCATTGAAGAAAGTGAAACTCGAACAACAGAATATCCCAAGGCTGGAAAATCCTGGGAGCATATCGATAACGAAATCTGACTCACCAGCAGCTCATATACAGATGGAAGAAACGAAGTCTAGCCCCATGAAATTAGAGGGAAACAGCTCAGAGATAAATAGACACAGCAGTACAATCGGTATAATAAACTCTATAAAAACTGCTATTGACGACATGGACAGAGAAAATACATCACCAATGACACCTTCGGCTAATAACTTCGAAGAAAACACCAATAATATATTCAACAACGATGCGAGTATTCACAGATTATCACCTATATACCCAAAATCTCAAGGAAATGCTACATCTTTTAAAGACACTACTGATATCCATGACGTCGAGAAAGAGCATGAAAATTTTCAAGCAATTCTAAAAAGAAATGAAGAGCTTATCCACGAGGTAAACACTATTAATTTGAAACTAAATGAATACATGTCAAAACTAGAAAACGCTGACTATAAATATAATAAACTGCATATTGTGCAGGAGGAAAGCCGTAAGGATTTCGAAGAAAGGTTAAATAAGGTAAATAAGGAATTGCAAGCAGTTTCTGAAGATAAAGATGCATTGATGGAAAAGAGATTGGCACTGAAAGAGAGATTAACGGAAACTAATGATGAGATCAAAATGCTTAACCAAAACCAGAAAATTCTACAGGATAAATACGACGAAGCTATCAGGTCTTTGGATAATACCAATGAAGAGTATCACAAGCTAGAAAACGATAGAAATGAATTGAAATCAGCTTTAACCACTTTACAAGAGGGAAAAACTGGCCTTGAGCAGGATCTGTTAGCTTATAAAACCCAACTGAATGAAGCAGAAGATTGGAACTCGAAACTGCAGGAGGAGAAGTCGGCAATGGAGGATCAAATAATGAACTTGGAGAAAGAAGTCAACGATAAGAAAGATATAATCCTTGGACTGGAAAAGAAAATTGAAGACACTCTTGAAAACCAGAAGAGTACGAATGAAGATATGTTAGCCAAAGTAGAGCGATTACAAGAAACTAGAGCCAACCTAGAAAAAGAAATAAATGACATAAAGGCCGATTACGATAACTATAAAACTGAATCTTTAACTAATAAAGAAAAACTGCAAAAAAACCTTGATGAGTCCATAGAAAAGGCCAGAAGCTATGAAAATGAGTTAGACCAGTTAAGAACAGAGTTAAAGGGCGTTCAAAGCGAATATACAGCACTGAAAAGGAGTTATATTGATGTTGATGATGATGCTCAGATAAGAAACGCGGAAGTAACTGAGTTGAATAAGAAGCTGGAAGAATTGGAACAAAATAAAGAAGTTTTAGAGAAGAATTTGTCTCAGAAGGAAAATGACATTACTTCCCTCAAAGAGAATTTAGATTCCCAGAAAAACAGCTACAACAAAATATCTCTGGAGCTCGAGAGTCTTCATTTGAAGCATAACAACATCGAAAAAGAACATCTTGCGGAACTAGAAAGTCTACACGATAGTCTGAGTCAGTTACAGGCAGAACTCAAGAACAAATCAGATAATTACAACGAATTGAAAACTCAGTTGGACGGTTTAAAGGATGAAAACATGAAACTGCAGCTAGCCAAAGAGACTGATATAACGAAAAGCACGAATAATAAAGAATATCAGGAAGGTTATCCGGATGAAAAGAGAGTGAAAGAACTTAATGAAAAGATTAGAAGTTTGGAGGATAAACTAACATTACAGGAGCAGGAAAAGAATAGGCAATTGCAACAGCTATCTGATGACCTTTACGTCCAGTATTCTTCTAAACATGAACAGAAAGTGAAAATGCTCAAGAAAAACTATGAGGCCACATACAAAAAAAATGTAGAAGAGATTACCATTCAGAATAAAAGCTATGTGCAAGAAATCAAGCAACTCTCTTCACAGCTGGAATATGAAAGGAAAGAGAAACAAGAACTGTTGAAACTGTTAGAACATAAATAGCTCGATTTCATAAAAATCTGAAATAATTGATCGATATACATCGTGATCGTTAGGAGTAATATTTAAAAAGTATATACATATAAAGGTGCGTCTGTCCCAGCACCAATTGAAGATAAAGAATAGATAAAAAGAGGATAAATAAATATTATTGTAGTAATCTCAAGGAAAGTATCATGCTACTTCAGTCAATTTTTTCTCTTATTCAAGACATTCTCGATAAACGACTCACCAGCTTTATAGGATGATCTAACTAGCGGTCCTGAGGCACAGTAGAGGAAACCCATCTCCAGAGCTTTCTCCTTCCAGTAGTCAAATTTCTCTGGTCTGATATACTCGACCACCTTCATGTGTCTCTTGGTAGGCCTCATGTATTGGCCCAGCGTGACCACGTCACAATTGACCTCTCTCAAGTCCCTAAAAGTCTGTAAAACCTGCTCGTCAGTCTCACCAAAGCCTAGCATGATAGATGTCTTGGTGATCAGTGATGGAACGGCCTCCTTGGCGCGTTTTAGCACCTGAAGTGATTGTCTATAGCCGGCACGTCTGTCACGGACATGAGGAGTCAATTCCTCGACGGTCTCGAGGTTATGGGCATACACATCCATCCCGCTACGGGCCATCACGTCCACCATCTCGAGGTCCCCTCTGAAGTCACCAGTCAGGGCCTCGACAAGCGTCTTAGGAGCCTTCTGCTTGATCTTCATCACCGTCTCAGCTAGGTGACGAGCACCTCCATCGACGAGGTCGTCTCTGTCGACCGTGGTCAGCACGACATACCCAAGACCCCAACGGGAGATAGCCTCAGCAGTGTTCTCTGGTTCCATGGGGTCAGGCTTGGCAGGGTTCCTGTTGGTCTTCACCGAGCAGAACCTGCACCCACGGGTGCAGGTGTCCCCGAGCAACATGATCGTAGCGGTGGCCTTGGACCGGTCCTTCCCGCCCCAGCACTCACCGATGTTGGGGCAACGGGCCTCCTCACACACAGTGCTCAGCTTCAACTCCTTGACGTCCTTCTTCAGCTTGAAGTAGTTCGTCCCCTTCGGAATGGGCACCTTCAACCACCTGGGCAGCTTCTTGTACTCCTCTTTGTCCCGACGCATGCTCTCCAGCGGGTCCACCACCGTGAACCCAGCAGCACGCCCACTCACGAAGTCCTCAAACGATGGCCCAAGGTTCAAAGCATCCTTAAAAGCAGTCACCCTTCTCCTCGACCTCCTCCCAGTCGTCGTCGTCGTCGTTTCTGCACTGGTGGCGGTGCCACCGGTGCTGACAGCACCGGTGCTGGCCTGAGCAAGCACTGCCCTCGTCGTGAACCTCCTACACACACGGATCATCATTGTACTACCTTATAAGCCTTGCTCTGTTCCCCCTTCTGGAAGTGAGCCTACCTTCGCAAGGCTTATAAACTCGGGTTTCCTATATAAGGCACCCTAGGACCTAGCGACCCCGTGACAGAAAGACCTAAAGGGAACCCGGATCAGTGTTCCAAGCAACTACAACCACAAACGATGTTTCCAGGCAACGGACGCTATGACTACGGCAGGCCTGCGGCCCCACCGCCGGGCCCTCCGCCAGGGCAGTACCCACCACAGCAGCAGCAATACCCACAGCAGCAATACCCACAACAATACGGGCAAGGGACCGATAGAGGGCAGTTCCAACCTGATGACTCGATGCACAGGCCACCTACGCAGATGCAGGAGGGCGTTGGTGGGCAGCAGTACCAGTACTCGCAGCTGACGGGCCGTCGCAAGGCCCTGCTGATTGGGATCAACTACATTGGGTCGCAGCATGCGCTGCGTGGGTGCATCAACGATGCACACAACATGTTTGACTTCCTCGTGAGTCGCCATGGGTACAGCCCCGACGACATCGTGATGCTCACGGATGACCAGCGGGAGATGGTGCGTGTGCCATTGAGGCAGAACATGCTCAGGGCCATGCAATGGCTCGTGAGGGACGCACAGCCCAACGACTCGCTGTTCCTGCACTACTCGGGCCACGGAGGCCAGACCAAGGACCTCGACGGCGACGAGGAGGACGGCATGGACGACGTCATCTACCCTGTTGACTTCGAGACCGTGGGACCGATCATCGACGATGAAATGCACGATATACTCGTGAGACCATTGCCTCAGGGCTGCAGACTCACCGCACTATTTGACTCCTGCCACTCCGGTACTGTGCTTGACTTGCCTTACACTTACTCAACGAAGGGTGTCATCAAGGAACCCAACATGTGGAAGGACGTCGGAAGCGAAGGGCTTCAAGCTGCAATGGCGTACGCTACAGGCAACAGAGCAGCCCTGTTCAGTACCTTGGGCAATGTAGTCTCGACAGTCTCGAAGAGACAGAATGTAGACCGTGAGAGAGTAAGACAGATCAAGTTCTCTCCAGCCGATGTCATCATGTTTTCAGGTTCCAAGGATAACCAAACATCCGCAGACACTTTCGACGACGGGCAAAACATCGGTGCTATGTCACATGCGTTCTTGAAAGTCATGAACAGTCAACCACAGCAGTCGTACTTGACCTTGCTACAGAATATGAGACAAGAGCTTGCTGCCAAGTACAGCCAGAAGCCACAACTCTCAGCTTCTCACCCAATCGATGTGAACCTACAGTTTATGATCTAAACGAATCCTTCCATTACGCCCTCACAACCTTCTGCTATTCATTAAATAGGTTGTTTAACAAAATTGTTTCTATAAGTCGATGACATTATGTAGTTGTAAGACATCTTTAGTTCAAAGGAAGAAAAAAAAAAATATTAATAATTTATTACTTAGTATATACATTACATTTATTCAGATAACGTTAACTTCTTTGAAATGTCAAGATGGCATCCAAACGAAAAGCATTGATTAGATGCATTGAGTCTATTGATAAGAGTGGGAAAAGCCCTACTGATATAAGTCCAAAACAGAAAAAACGACAAGGTCAAGGTTGGGGAAAATAAGACAGACCTTAGTCAAGCTTTATTTCTTATTGTTTTAGTTTTCTTCATTGGCAGCTTCAGCTTCCTCCTTCTCCTTTTGTCTCTTTTCTTCCAATTCCTTCTTGACTTCTTCCTCCTTCTGTTGGTAGTCCAATTCCAACTTCTTCAATTGCTCTTCAACGGTCTTGATGTTCTTCTCGGTTTCGGATTCTTGTCTAGATAGGAAGTCCTCGTGCTTGGCCTTCAATTGCTCGATGGCGACTGGGACGTCGTCTTGGCTGACTGGGACGGTGACGTCCAATTCGGCCAAAGTGGCAATCAAAGTTGGCTCCAAAGTGACCTTACCGTCGACCTTAGTGAACAAGGATTGCTCAGAGGAGTCCTTCTTGTTTTGAGACTTCTTCTTGTGCTTCTTGGACTTGGATGGAGCGACTCTGTTGTAGTCGTCCTCCTTCTTCTCGACCAAGACCAAACCGTCGTTGTTGACTGGGGCAGCAGAGGTGGCGGCAGCAGAGTCAACAGTGTTGTCGTCCAACCCGTCAAGGACAGTCTTCTTTGGCTTTTCGAAAGTTGGGTCCAAGACAACAAGGATGTTCTCAATGGCACCGATTTCGTAAGTGAAAGCTGGGGTTCTGGCATGCATCAATTTCTCTTGCAACTTACCTAGCTTACCATCCTTCTCTTCTAGCAACTTGGACAACTTCTCGTCCTCCTCACGCTTCAAACGTTGCTTCTCCAACTTGTTCTTGAAAGCCTTGAACTCGTTGTCAAAGTCAGCTCTGATCTTTCTGATCTGGGAGTAGATCTCGTCACGCTTACCGTACAAGGCGGTACGCTTGTTGAACAGAGTCTGTCTCTTGTCGTAGACGTTCTGGGAGCTCGATTGCAACTCGTTTAGCTTCTTCTGGTTCTCGTCGAACTGAGCAGCCAACTCTCTAGGGTTCATACCACTCAATTCCTCCTTCAGCTTGGAGATCTTCTCCTGGTCAGCATCAATTTGCTTCTTGATAGGCTCAACAGCAACCAGGTCCTTGATCAACTTGTTCAAGGAGTTCATCTCCTTGACCATCATCTTCTCCTCGACCAAAGAGACATCACCAGTGGAAATGGTGTCCTCAATCTGCGCAATTCTCTGCTTGGCCTCGGCAACAGTAGAGTACTTGCTCTTCTTACCGATCTTGTCCTGAATCTCAGCAGTCCTACGCTTGATCTGAGCATCCAATTGCTTGATCTGGTCGTGAATAGCATTCCTACGGCTCTTCAACTCAGCCTGAGTCTTGATAATCTCCTTGGTCTTGTCCTGCAACTGCTTACGCTCGTTAGAGGTCTTGTCACCAACCTGGTTCTGGTCAATCTGCTTACGCAACACCGCCAACTCCTCGTCAACCTTCTTCAACTGCACGTTCAACGTCTCCAGCTTCTTGTCCCTGACAGAAACATCAGGACGCTTAATTCTCTGTTGTTGCGTAGACATATCTAGACTCAATTCCTTTCTTTATAACTCACTTTAGCTGTTTCTAGCTCAATTGAACCCACCCTTAGTCCCCAAAACAAGTTACTAATATTAATGCAGTTTGCCTTTATAATGCCAAAGCCCTCTGGAGGATTTGCCGTCTGGACGTCGACGGGCCAAAAAAAGTGCGCTGGCCACTTTTTCGTGTACCGTGATGTCACGTTTTACACCCAATATTTGATAATTCAACTAGTTTTATTCCCAAGTCTGGTCTAATTAATGCTATTACAGTGTTCTCTTTATATACAAGGGTGAGGGGAGGGTCTCAGAGCAGCTTTGAGAGGAGGATCCCGGTTGCTACGCTGACGTTGAGGGATTCTACCGTTGGCGAGAGGTCGCTGGGTGCGGGAATCTCGACGAGGAAGTCGCTGCGGTTGCGGAGGTTGGCACGGACACCGTTGGCCTCGTTGCCCATCACGAGCAGTACGGGGACGTCGTTTGCCAGTGCAGCCAGGTCGTCGAGTGCTATGTTTTTGCCTCTCATTGACGACGACGACGACGAATGGGAGTGGGCCTGGCCCACACCACTTGTCACGATGGTCCAACCGTGTTGCTGCGATTGCTCGAAGAACGCGAGTGGTTTGTCGACGTTGAATATGGGCATGAACTCGAGCGCACCACTGCTCGTCTTCGCCACGACAGGGGACAGCGGAGCACAGTTGCGTCTGCTCAGGGCGATGAAATCAGCTCCCAGGAAATACGCGCTCCTGATGATCGCACCCATGTTATGTGGGTCTACAACTTCGTCGAGGTACAGCCCCACCGGGTTTCTCTTGGCGGTGCCTTCGGCACCGGCAGTTGTGCCATTGGCACCATCTCGGTACGGTACCTGGGATGTCCATTGTGTGAACCCGTCGGTCTCGAGCACCTCGAAATTGGACTCAGCAACACCTTGCAGTGCTTTGATCTCCGGCACTTCAAATGGCTTACACTCCAGCGCGACGTTGTTGTGCACCGCAGACTTCGTGATGAGGTTGAGCTCGTGCTTGTCGACACGCTGCACTTCGACGCCCAGCTGCTTGCACAGCTTCAGCACGTCCTCGTGGTCCTTGGATCCGGTCTCGTGGAACAACAGCCTGGCGAAGTACTGCCTCCTGCGGCTCTGCAGCGCTGCAAGCACTGCGTTCGTCCCGTATAAGTACTCAGCCAGCGGGTTCGTCGCAAACCTCGCCAGCGACACAGAATGGGCCCGGCCCCCGCCGTCACGACTCTTAAACCTGTCCCTATGCACCCTCACACTGTCCCGCTGACTCTGCTTGATAGACCTGACCCGCTGCTCGTGCGCCTCACGCTTCCCATACTCATCCTGCCCGCGACCGGGCGTCCCACGCCCACGGTTGCCACTACGACTATCCCGGGCCTTCTGCTCAGCATGGATATGCGCATACTTCTCCTTAAACCACACGTCCTTGGGCTTCCCATCCCGCTCCCACGCCTTCGCCCGCTGGTGCACCGGTATATTCCGCTCCACGCTCACTCTCCCACTCTTCGCCCCCGGCACCGCGGCCTTGATCGCCATAAACCGTCTGAACATTGCTCTATACTGCTTATGCTTTTGCTTGTTACCTCCTACCTCCATCATCTGAACAAGTTGTACTAACCTTGTAAGACTAGACACCTCATCGCCTTTATAACCCGTCAAAGAAAGCGCACAGGGGAAAATTTGTATGACGTACATAACGATGTCGGTATCCTATGCTATACACATTTCGGCCGATAGTACGAGAATACACGTGAAGTACACGTGGAACAGTACGCGCATCTCGCCGATGTCACCGTCTCTGGTGTGACTCACCCATTCGAGATATAAGAATAGCTGTGGCAATGTCCCTCTAATCAGAAACAAGCCCAAAGATCCTCAAAAGCAACAAAGATGCACCGCAGTTGTATGAAGAGGATCACGAACGAGACGAGCATCCAGCTTGCGCTGTCGCTGGACGGCGGAGCCGTCCAGCTGGATGGGCCCAGCCTGCTGGGCAAAGAGTATGAAGATGTGGGTGGCCAGATGATATATGTGCACACCGGTGTTGGGTTCCTGGACCACATGGTGCATGCGCTGGCGAAGCACTCCGGGTGGTCGCTGGTGCTGGAGTGTGTAGGTGACCTGCACATCGACGACCACCACACGGTCGAGGACTGCGGTATTGCGCTTGGTCTTGCCTTTAAGGAGGCACTGGGGGCTATACGTGGTGTCAAGCGGTTTGGGTACGGGTACGCTCCGCTGGACGAGGCCCTTTCGAGGGCTGTGGTGGACCTGTCGAACAGGCCGTTCGCGGTGGTAGAGCTGGGGCTCAAGCGTGAGAAGATTGGTGATCTGTCGACTGAGATGATCCCTCACTTCCTCGAGAGTTTCGCCACGGAGGCCCGTATCACGATGCATGTGGACTGTCTGAGAGGCACCAACGACCACCACCGCAGCGAGAGTGCGTTTAAGGCTCTGGCGATCGCCATCAGAGAGTCCAGGACACCCACCGGAAGGGACGACGTCCCTTCCACCAAGGGTGTGCTAGCATAGAACTGTATAGAGAACATAGACTTATTTATTGCAACATATAAAACACTGATATAAAAAAAAAGCTTGCGATTCATTGACACAACGTGGTATGTTAAAGCCCCCTGCCAACGTAATCCAGTCCATTTATTACCAACAAGCATCTAATGTTGAGATCATATTTAGAATTGGGTTGTCCTGTGGTATACAGTTCTATTACATCCATCTCGACCCGGTAATACCGTTAATAGCTACCTCATCGACAGCTAGCATTTGCTACCACGGGTTGTACATCCTGTTGATTCCCTTCTACAAGCCAAAACTGAATTATTCAATATAGTATTGGTAGAAACGCCTCATTCGAGTGGAAGGTTGACTTTTCAGCTGAATATTTGTACTTTCCTCATCGTATAGGCATAGTTGAGGCTACTGGTGTTGAATTAATGGTTGCTGTACGACTAACGCAGGTTGTTGACAATGCCAACGATATTGCGGACGTAGTTACGTTCCTCGTTCTTGGTGTTCTCCAGCTCTTCCTGGTCAAATGGCTCCATACCTTCGTCCTCAACGTGTACTTGGCTCTCCTCGTCGATGTGTGAGTCCCGCACGGTCCTACGCTTGGTGGCCTGTAACTTAAGGTTCCTGTCCTTCATCAGGTTGAATAACTGGGCCTGTGAGTCCCTCGTCTGCTCAATCTTACGTTCGAAGTCCTGTGGAAACCCATCAGTATAGAACACCTCCTGCGCCATCTGCCGCACGTCGTCCAACATATCGATCTCAGTCCACTTGTACTCAGTCCTCAGAGAGTGCTTCGAGTTGTCGGTCTTGCTGTGTATCGAACTGGAGATGTGGAAGGGACTAGCACTCCGGGGTGGGCCTGCCTCTGCCGCATCAACGGCATTCTTTCGCCTCCCATGGCCATGCATCGTGCTTCTGGAGGTCGACGTGCTCAGTATTGGATAATCCTTCCGGGCATGGTCCTTCTTATGCCTCGACGTTGTGCTCTTCTTGCTGTGTGTCTCATCAGAGGACAATATACCGTCATCAGAATACGTCCCTGACGAGTGAGTCCCGGGCTCCTTACCTGATGGGTCTTCCAATACAACGGGTGTCAGTGGGTCCATTAGAATATACTATAGCCCTCGTTATCCAGTTTATAGAATGAAATTATTTGCCTATGGAGGGACTATACCTTCTATTTAAAGCTATCGACAGCCCTGCGATGCCCAAATTTTTAATGGGTCAACGGTATAATGCACGTGACAAAGCATATTATTGATAATCAGGACATAACGGCTCTTTAAATTCTATCATTAACAGTATGGTAATAAGAAGAATACATTTATATATTTCTATATGATTGAACATTACCAGTCTCTGAATGCACCGCCTGCGAGGGCGAGGTTGCTCCTGGTGAATTGGACTTTAAATATTGGGCTCTTCTTGGTGTAGAAGGAGGCTACTAGGTCATTGGTGGGTATGATGGTCCTTCTGCGGCCGTAATCCTTGATATCTTGGTTAACTGAGGACGTTATGTCGTTGAGACGACCGGTGAAGGTTTGCTCTGGTTCGGGGCCTTGCTCTGCGGTACCATGTTTCACGTCCCATACACGAACAGAGTGATCTGCACCGCCACTTATCAACACGTTGCCTTCTTTACTGAACGCCAAAGAGTTGATAGCATTCTTACCATGGCCACGCATCTGCTTGATTCTCTTACCGGTACCAATATCCCACAGACAAATAACACCATCCTCGCTACCAGTGGCTAGCCACCTACCGTCAGGAGAGGCTTGTGTACTTAATATAGGAGCCGTGTGACCGAGGAAGAGTCTGACCGAGTCACCAGTGCTAATATCCCACATTCTACATGTCTTGTCGTTGGATCCTGTAAATACGTAACAACCGTTGGGGTGGAAGGAAACAGTGTCCACATCATTAGTATGACCAGCAAATATTCTTAGTGGATATATGTGATCGCATGACCAAAGTCTGGCTGTTTGATCATGCGAAGCGGTAGCAAAGTAATGACCCAATGGGGAAAATTTAACATCCCATACTGGATGGTTGTGCCCCTTGTAATTAACCAAAGCAGTCTGTGTGTCCATCGACCATAGCTTTACGGTTTTATCTTCGGAACCTGAAAGCAAGTATCTGTTATCAGGGCTAAAACTTGTGGAGTAAACAGCACCGCTGTGACCTACTAGAGTAGAACTTGTTAGGTCCTGAGAAATTCTAGAGTTGCTAGCACTGTTGTATTTGGGGTCAATCAGGGGATTACCATCCAGAGACCATACCTTGATGTAACTGTCTTGGAAACCTGCAGCAGCAAGCCTACAGTCATCGCTAAATTCAAGACATGTCATGTCACGGTTTGTGTTATGGAATGTATACATACAGACACTTGGAAGTGCGACTTCCAAATCATCTAATTTTAAAGCATCTCTAGATTCTTTGACCTTTTGAATTTCTATTTTTATATCTAATGCCGTCTTTGGGGGTAAAGGCAATAAATCTTTAGATGGCGATTCCATCACTATATTATCTTCTTCCTTCTTCAAATCAGTTTTCTTATCTTCAGTTTTTACCTTTGCAGCATCACCACTAGCCTTATCATTAACATCATCCGTTCTTATTGTAGCCCCTACATTTTCGCTATTCATATTTCTAAATTCTTGTAACAAAGTAGGTCTTTCCTCATCAACAGCAGGTTCAGCGGTGCTCTCTTGGTCGTTATCCTTTGACTCTGAATCTGTTGTCTTCTTCTTTTCTGCTTCAGCTTGTTTTTTCTCTTGCTCATCCTTGATCTTTAACTCAGTCTCAATCTCAGTAACAAAATCTTCATCTTTTGGAAATGGACCTAAAGTTACCGGAACGTTATTGGCCTCTTCAATCGCTTCCCCACTGTTTGTATCTGAGGTAATCTCGACACCATCCGACAGTCTATCCTTTGAACTAATTGTATCCACGATATTAGGTTGTATATGTTTGTTAATAACGGCGATAATCAGCGAGCCACCAACACTCTCGTTTTCATTTAGGAAGTATAATACTAGATCCAATGCGGTACTGCTAATGGATATTCTATACTTGTTTCTGCTGAACGCCTGCGCTACTTCGTTCTCCTTGATGTGGTCCACAGAATTGACACTGAAAAGCCTATTAATCTCTGAGCCATGCCTTATCTTGAAGTCACCAGAGAATTTATCGAAGAACCTACGTGCATAGACGGGGTTCTTGGCCACCAGGTCCAGAAACAGGTAGATAAAGATAGGGTACATGAAATAGCTGAGCTCTGTGCGATATATTTCGAGGGACGAGTCTGCCCAGCTCTTCAACATTGAAAAGGCACGTATGTAACTCTCTGGAGACATGAGTTCCTCCAGTTTCTGCTTTGAGACTAACTCACCTTCGGAGTCTCTCTTGTTTCCAGCTGCACTAGGCACATTGCTCACCGGTTTGGCATTCTTCTCCTGTGCGGGTGGTTCCTGTGAGGGTTCCGGCAGCGTACCGTTCTTCGTAGTTGCTGGAGATTCCGGATTTGCCGGCGTCGCCGTCCGCGAACTCTCAGCCCGCAGCATCGCCTCTGTTCTATGATACCCCTTCTTATTCAGATATTCTAACACAATCCTATTAAGATCAGAAGCAGAGAACTGTCCACTCGGCTTACCAGCTCCTCCAGCTCCAGCTCCGGCCCCAGCATTTGAGCCAGCACCACTTGCGCCTGCATTAGTATTGCCATTGGTATTGCCATTGGCATTGCCGCTGGCGCCAGCATTGGCGCCAGCATTGGACGAGCCCTTCACCTTCGCATTCCCGCTCTTCGCCTTCTCAGCCTTCGCATTCGACGACATTTCCAAGTATTGTTAATGCTTGCTATGACAGTTATAGCTTTTCACCCAACTTCAATGCTCCACTGCCTTCCAATCCTTTGTAATGGTATCTTCACCACTATCACACTGCCTTTAAAATTCGAGTTATCAATTGGATATTTAAAAAAATAACAGGAAAAAAAATGTGAGATTCGTCATGTGTGAGTAACAACGTGGTTTTCGTGGCTTATGCTGTAGAATCACATGTTTACCGTATATTCTGATATCTTAGCATCATATTCAACGAGCAAGTCAGGTGTGATATAGTTCTAAACGAATATTGTGTTACTTAAACGTATATCGTGACAGGATGTGGGTCTCTTAGAGCTCCATTTTTTCGTTGTTGTTTTAGCCATTTCTATAAATAAATATAATTATTTATAATATATTATTTGTTGTATTTATATAAAAAGGGCTAATTGAGCATCTATTTAAGGTCTGTGCTCATATTAGAGTAAGGGTTTTAATTATTGAAAGGAAGATACAAGAAAAAACGAGCCAAAACGAGCATATACAGCGGATAATACAGCCTTAGAAAATATAATAACGGGAAATAACAATATATAAATCTATATTGGTGGAAAGTACGAGCAAATGTTGAAGAATTTTAAGCTATCTAAGGATAAGCACAGCAGGATAACGTCTGCGGACATATCTACTCCGAGGCAGGACGGGAAGAACGTGATTAAGCATGTGAAGACCGTGCCCGTGCAGTATTTGAACCAGAAACACAAAGATCAACACGATGAGTCCCGTGTGTCGAGCTCGGCAACTGCTAGTTCAGGGTTTGGGTTTGGGCTCGGTGGAGGTGGAGTCTCGCGGAATACCAGTGTCTCTAAGCCAGCGGAGTCGCTCCAATCGCCCGAGAAAGTGATTAAAGCACTGCATAGTTACAAAGCACAAAGTGGTAATGAGTTGAGTTTTAACAAGGATGAGTTCTTTTACGTGACAGGTGAGGATAAGGACTACTATAGGGCCTCGGACCCCTCGGCAGGCAAGAACGGTGTGGTTCCCAAATCCCATTTCGAAGTATTCGACAGAACTAGGCCCATGTCGGGTTCAGAGACAGTGGCTAGACAGTTCTCAGGGTCGAGCCAAGGCAGTGGGAAGATGGGGTCCCTCTACGCCATTGTCCTATACGATTTCAAGGCAGAAAAGTCGGATGAACTCGACACCTACGTTGGTGAGAATTTGTTTATCTGCGCACACCATAACTACGAGTGGTTTATTGCTAAGCCAATTGGAAGACTCGGCGGGCCTGGCTTGGTTCCTGTCGGTTTCGTGAGTATTATTGACATTTCTACAGGATACGCTACGGGGAATGATGTGAAAGAAGATATCGAATCTGTCAACTTGCCCACTGTACAGGAGTGGAAAGGAAATATCGCTAAATACAAAGCCAGCAACATTAACCTAGGAGCTGCTGAGGTGTCTGCGAATGGTGACTTTGGCACACAACAGAAGATACAACGACAAATAATGGAAGAAGAACAATTGAGGCAGAGACGTCTCCAAGAGCAGATGACCCCTAAGGCTATAGAACCACCAGAGATCATACATGCAACTGTGGACGCATACGCACTT
This sequence comes from Nakaseomyces bracarensis, assembly GCF_045282275.1. Lineage (NCBI taxonomy): Eukaryota > Fungi > Ascomycota > Saccharomycetes > Saccharomycetales > Saccharomycetaceae > Nakaseomyces > Nakaseomyces bracarensis. The sequence goes on from NW_027263960.1 coordinate 320,384, forward strand.
GAGAATGACAAATACTGGTTCACGGTAACATGTTACCTGGACAACGGCAGGGCTAGAACTTTGAAGAGATACTATCAGGACTTCTACGATTTGCAGGTGCAGTTACTCGATGCTTTCCCAGCTGAGTCCGGTAAATTGAGAGACTCCAACGGTAACTGGACGAGAAGGATTATGCCGTACATCCCAGGCCCTGTGCCATATGTAACCGATAGCATTACCAAAAAGAGACGCGAGGACCTGAATATTTACGTGTCAGACCTAATAAAGCTTCCGAAATACATTGCTTCATCCAGAATGGTTGTGAACATCTTCAGGGTCAAAGAAAACGGTTTCGACTCCGAGTACGACAAGAAGGAACCTTCGAGACACTCATCAAGCTCCTCAATCAGAAAGCGTAACAGTAAACACGCTGACAGCACATTGACCGGAGAAGACCTTCAGTTGTACAAGCGGATGTCTGAGTTATCTATCAACAACTCTGGAACGCTCCCAAAATCCAGACCACCAAGCTCTCTGCCACCACAGATTAAGTCCATCAAGATCAAATTCTACTACAAGGACGACATCTTCGCTCTGATGCTGCCTCCACACATCACTCTAGATGAGCTTAAGAGCAAGATAGGTCCCCGTATCGACTCAGACGACTTCAAACTCAATATTAAACTCAACGAGGGTCTCGGCGAAGAGGTAAGCTCCGACGACCAAGTATCAAACATAATACAAGCCAAGATGAAGATTGCAGTAACGGACATATGAATATAATCTTCTAGTTTTTTTTCCTTGTTTTATTATTTTAGTCATTTCTTGTTTTTACCATGGGCTTTTTTGCATTAGGTTTCCATTGGGTTGTATCTTTTTAATTAATTTGGCTTGTCTCAAAGTCACCACAGATAAACAATACATAGCTGTAATAGATATATTTGCAATATTAAGAGCAATCAGCTTATATAATTGATGATACGTCATGAGGTGTAGACGTCATTTGTGATTTACGCAGGAACGGGCCAATTCATCATACGAAAGTACCTTAATATAGGTGTAACTACCATTATAAGAGCAATATAGATGTTCAAGGTGGCATTAGCATAAGGACAGTAATATTTGGTAAATATTAGAAGGGTATTCTTCGTGCGTGTGTGTATAATTGATGGATGCGGTACTGTTGAATATAGTGAACGATGTGCCTCCGATTACGAGGTACTGGACGATAGGGAGCATAGCTGTGTCTGCGCTGGTTCGGTTAAACATGGTGAATTCTATCAAGATGATGTATAGTTTCGACTTGGTGTTCCGGAAACACCACTACGAGCGGATACTGTATTCCCTGTTCGATTATGGGAGGTTCAACTGGATAGCGATGCTGAACATCGTGATAGCGGCGAACCACCTGAGTTTCCTAGAAAACTCATTCAGTGTTAAGAGAAGGTATGTGTGGCTAATCACGCTGGCACTCTCGGGGATCCTGTTCCTCTCGTACTTCGGGCAGCCCGTGGCCTCACTCGGTGTTTTGCTCCAGGAGAACTTGTCATACTACTACTTGAAGAAGAACAATGAACAGATGAATATACGGTTATTTGGCGATTTCGCCATCTCACCGCTGCTGATACCATTCTACTTGAACTGTCTACTGCTCTTTGCATATCACATGGACGTGGTTGAAGTGGCGATGTTCTTCCTTCCGGGACACCTCCTGTTCTACCTTGACGACATGTGCACCAGGATATACAACCGTGACCTAACCAAAACACCATACGATTGGTATTATGGCATAACTGAATGAACTTTTAAAAGCAATATAAATTATATTATATTTTCTGAATATATAGAGGGAAATGTATGTGAAATTTGTGTAGTTATACAGCAAATAAATATTGGCATTAAGATGATAATGATATTACGTAGATAAATCGAAGCTTGATGCAATATGTAAGTTGCAATTGGTACATAGCCTCCTCTGGAGTACATGCGTTGCTAGTACTTGAAGAAATACTCTCGAGGATGACATTTGCCCTTGAACTGCTGGGAGGGCCACCTGGTTTGTATAGCCGGTGCCACGAAGGGCACCGTTAGTGTCAGCGACAGATAGTACTTCATTAGTTGTCGATACAGCATCAGCAAGGTTGGTGGATTATACAGAAGTACTATCGAGGCTATTCTACATCGAAGTACTTATATATATATCAATATACCACCCAGTTATCAATAACGTCAACTGGTGTAACACATTGATGTATTAGTTGCCGTACCACCATTGTTCTATTTGCTTACGAGTGGCTCTAGGGGAATCCTCATCACGGCTGAAATGTTTGTTGTGATTTACGCGTTCATTATCATCGAATATGTAAACAAACACGTCTATGGTAGTGGAAGCTCCAGCTTGTTTATATGTTTTGTACGTATATAGTAATCTATTTGAACCTCTGGTATTAGTTTTAGCTAACTAAACTGTGTTCATTACTTTTTTTTAATGTTTTGTGTATGTAATCTGTGTCTTTGGTTAATTGCTATAGTCATAGTCGTACAGTTCTCATTTCAACTAGCTGCAGTATTTATCAAGTTATCATTTACTTAATAGTGTTAGCAGTTGAAACTAAAGCTACTATGTTTAGTATGATCTGACAAATAAATTTCTTTTACTGTTCTACAGTAATGCAACAAAGAAACAAGAAGTTAACGTTAAACTGTTAAGGACTATAAGACTTTTAAACAATAAAATTCGGTCTTCTTTTTACTTTACAATTTGATATCAAAATCACATAACACATATAATATGTTGCCATAAGAGATACTTTTACATTTCAGCATCGTAAGTAGATGTTGTTGGAGAGCCTCAAGATAAAAATACGAATATTCTGAAAATTGAGTTTATATAACCTGTGAAGTGGTGATATCTATCTAACATGAAATTATACAACAATATTGCTATACACTAGGTTGGTGTGAAATCAGTGAAAAATAACCCTCTCCTTTAAATGCTTTAGAAATTCTTTTGCCTGATGAGGCTAGGACATACACGGTACTGATAATGATCCGTCCAAGTCTTTTTTTTTTTTCGCTGACCTATTTATAGTTCCTTCAATTACTACAAGGACAAGAACTTTTTTTTGTCCTTCTTGGGAACGGGGATTGCTCTTGCTACAACCTTAATGTAATGTTGAGTTGCCTCTTCTTTACAACCAACTCCGTCCAATGGATATACTATTATTTATTACTAATGCAAATGAAAAGAAAAATGTTTTTATTTTCACCCAAGGCAAATGAGTGCCTAGCTTAGAATATAGGTACTTTTGGCTTTTGTTACCGCTTCCTAATTGTTGACTGCTTTCTTCTCTTTCACGCCTTTGTCTATGGGATTTGCCTCTTCGAGGGGCCCGAAACCAACCGAATGCCCGATTCATTTATCTAACGTCTAACTCTTCGATGCTTTTCCCTGGTACGCTATTTTGTCTTCTAGGGTGTTAATTAGATCCCATTAATATTTAGCTGAGGGCCCCAAGCTGCTATAACTATTAATAATGTACTCTCTACTCTACAATACAACCCTTATGAATAAGAAAAGCTGCCCTTCGGTAAGAATACTCCGCTATACCAAATGTTGATATAAATAGGTGAAACAACTTGGTTGTGTGAGCCAGTACTGCGGCTACTAAGAGAAATTAGAACCCTGGAACTTCAATTTCAACCCTTTTAGTACAATCATAACATATATTGATTACCGATTTTAAAGATATGTGGATAACCAAGATGAAAATATAAAATTCGACTTCTTGATTTCCTTATTCGGACAAAGAAAGCTAAAAGGAAAGTGCTGTAATGTAAATCCTGTTTCATTTCAACCCTCTCCCCTTCAAATATTTTCGTTATTCTCGGTAGCTATTTTTAACAATGTGCAATGCAACACCAAATGCTCGCAACCGGATATCACAATGCTGCTTGTTATTGTAAGGATGCCAATCACCTAAAATAATCGGGTTCGTTTCCCATAAAGCAATTAAACAAACAATATACAAAATGGGAGAAAGGGGGAAAATTTTCAAGAAAGATTTACAAGAAAGCAAGACAATTCTAAAGGTCCACAATTCTCCCTTACATTGCCAATTGGCAACATACTTCTCTACCGGTTCTGTCTTTCTATAACAATGTTTGCCAATCTTTCCTCAAATGCACTGAAAATGCGATATCAAATGCCATATATAAAGCTAGAGGTATCGGATAGTCAATGAGGCCCGTCACAAGTGTATTCTTTTCAAGTATCCCTCTGAACAAGACAAACACTTAGTTATCGATCATGACGAGATTACTACTTATACTGTTTTTAGGTTTGTTTAGGCTTGTCATTGCACAAGATACGCATGTTGTCAAAATTACTGAGCCCTCCTATCTATATAATGGCAACATTGGACCAGAGACTGGGCCGGGTTCTACTTGGCAATTGGATTTGTTCCCAGATGCACAACGTGTTGAGGTTAATGGTGACGTAAACCTCACGGATTTCATAGTCCTTTCGAACCCCGGTGTCTCAAGTATAGATTTCGAATACCATGGAGGTAGTGTGAATGTCGTAGATTCAATGACTATTAATAGCACTGCGGCTTCAGGTCCGCTCAAGGCTATCATAACTGGTGACAAATACTTCACTACTTTCGGAAGTTTAGGCGTTGTTGGAAATCCAAATCAAAAGAATACTTTATACGTTGATTTTTCAGAGTTTTCTGCCGGTACATTTGCTGTCAATTACGTGACTGCCACTATCCATTCTAACAACTTCTATGTAAATGTTTTTGGTGTTACTTCAGGTACTGCTATTTTTGAATCAGACATCAAAACAAATTCTGTTTTGGTAAATAATGGTGTTGCATGGTTTGATGGTAAAATCTCCGTGGATGCCTATTCCTTTTTGCCAATTCTCCAGGAACATTTTGATTCAGCGGTCGAGAATAATAGTCCAGCGATCGTAGTTATCAACGATACTGTTCCAGGCCAGATTAATCAAATTGGGCCAAGCTTTTTCGATACCCCTAATACTTATTATGCCTTCGTTACAAAGATAAATAAGATCAGCTATGGTGGTGAGGATACTGTGAAACATACCAAATCTTGGATTGCTCAGACAGAAGCTGGAAATTTTTCATTTGTATTTGACTCAAGCACCTCACTAAATACAAGCAATTTCGGCATAGAGGATATCACAGTCAACAAAAATGGCACTGACTATGTTGTTCATGCGATCAAATATGTAGACGAAGCCATACCACCACCTATAACAAACACCGTCACCAAGAGTACCACTACGGATACGGAGGTTATATCATTCTTCCCAACAGTAGGCAGTGACGGCAAGACACACACAGGTAGTACGACCTACACCTTGGTCGACACCGACACTTACTCTCAGCCATCCGAATCTACAGCCTACGTTACCAAGGACAGCACCACTGAGACGGATGTGATCTCGTACTTCCCAACTGTTGGCAGTGACGGCAAGACACACACAGGTAGTACGACCTACACCTTGGTCGACACCGACACTTACTCTCAGCCATCCGAATCTACAGCCTACGTTACCAAGGACAGCACCACTGAGACGGATGTGATCTCGTACTTCCCAACTGTTGGCAGTGACGGCAAGACACACACTGGCTCCACGACCTACACATTAGCAGATAGCAGCAGCAAGGACGATTTCAGTAGCATGGCTAAATCTAGCAGTAAGATTGAACCCAGTAGCAAGGTCGAATCCAGCAGTACCACAGATACCGCGGTATACTCGCAACCACCAGCAACTACTGCTACTGTTGACTTGAGTAGTACTACTGTGGCCGAAGAGATCTCCTTCTTCCCTACTGTTGGCACTGACGGTAAGACACACACCGGATCTACGACATACACTTTGAGTGACAACACCACGTCCATGTCGAAATCTGTCACCCCATTGCCAGCCTCCACAATTCTGGAAACAGACATTGTCTCTGACAATCAAACCATTCATGAGGTAGTTATTGCATCTGGATACACTGACAGCGAGGGGCATATTGCAACCACTACTTGGACTGAATTGACGATGAATATGGTTGATGTTCACCCTGTATTCACATCTTCAAGTATGATGCCATTTGCCAACAGTTCTACCACTACTGGTGATGATTATTACACACAGCCTCCTATCACGACCACCACTGTCACTGTGAATGACACTACCGAGACGATTGTGATCACGTACTGTCCTATTGTTGGGTCTGACGGTAAGACTCATACTAGCACCAGCAAATCCACTGTGTGTGATAGTGATATGTACACTCAACCACCTGTCACTACAGCCACTGTCTCCAAGGAAGGTGGAGTTGTGGAGACCGTTGTTGTGTCGTGCTATCCAAGTGTTGGCACTGACGGTAAGACACACACTGGTAGTTCAGTTTCTACTTTGAACAATGTGGCCAAACCAACAAGTGGTATGACTTCTGGTTCTAACACTGGTACTTCTAGTTCTAACACTGGTGCTTCTAGTTCTAACACTGGTGCTTCTGGTTCATCTGGTACATCAGGATCTTCAGGATCTTCAGGATCAAATTCGGGAATCAATGGTTCCAATGCTGGTTCCAATTCTGGTTCCAATGCTGGTTCCAACTCTAGATCCCATGGTTCAAATGGAGCTTCTTCTAGCACCCACTCTACCTCTTCTACTTCAGGCGTGGCTCTTCAATCCAATTTACCGCACGCTACTGTGAATAGTGTCCAATACGAAGCCAGTGGGTCTACTACAATCAACAACATATTATTTGCAGCTATGATGGTGTGTACTTCATTTTGTATGATGATAAGATACACTTAGAACCCTTGATTATATAGTTTTAATTATCTTTATAAACACTGTAATTTCTATAGGTTTTATTCAAATATGAAATGATAACGGACACTTTTATATTCAGGTAACATTTGGGCCACTGAATACTTCATAGTTATTCGGATGGTGTAAGAAACATCTGTCAGTCTGTTGTGCTACTCCAGATGTCAATGAAAACATTCACTGGAGGGTATCATGAGTGAATTTCTGCACCTTTATTATATTACGTAATTGAATAACTGTCTTACTACCGTATAGACCAAAATTATCTAAATTACTGAGCATCGTCAATACTCCCACTTCATGTTTTTCGTAAGCTGATCGATCACAGCTTTTTGACTAGTTAAATATTACATTTAGGTTAAAACACAAAGTGTTATACGAGTTTCAATTTTAAACTTAAATATTGTAAATGGACCATATACATATTGTATAAGATACACTGTGGAACCTAATATGACTGCTTGAACAATAATTGCCTTCATAGCTATAACACCCACAACTCAATATCTTCCAGCGGAATTACAAAATACTACGCGATCTACTAGTTATGATAATATTGTATGGCGATAAAAATACACGATATAATATAGTATTGCACTACCATATAATGAGTTGCATAAGAGTTTGTGATTATATTATAGGACCCTATTTCCAAATAGGGATATTCAACTATAACAATGAACAAATACTGGTAAATTAGTGAATATCGCACAAAAGAGAGAGTATTAAACGTATATCTTAGAAATGTCTAAGGTTATTCTCTAGTGAAATTAAGAATGATATCCAATATAACTATATAAATCTATTTTTAGTATAATGGTACTAAAACGGGCTTCACCGTTCATTGCCAAAGTGTAATACAATAGCCTGGGAAGCGTGCTACGAATGTATTATAACATCTATACAAGTACTATTGCTCAGCATAGGATAATCACTGAAAGTAATCGATTATTCCAATATTGAATTTCATCTGTTTAAAAAGAAAAGAATATTTATGGCTGCCTCATTCTCAATGGGATTTACCATGAGCGCAAATTTTTTATGGTAGCACAGAATGGATATCCAAATAAACAAAAGGGTTCTACGCACCAATAATACTCGATTACTTTACTTGAATTGATTCCACGTTGCTGTGATATTGCGTAGTGGAACGTTTTACTTCTTATATTTCAATCGACTTCTCATGGAGCCGTACAATATTCTGACTACGGTAATTAGATAATTCATATAAAGTTATTTCTAATTTTTACTCCTTCCTACTAAAATATGTCCATATGGACATTTCTATTCGAGACCTTTCTGTTATAATACATTCTTTCCTTAATATATTAGAAAAAGAGACTGGGAAATTTATTACTTTTATTATTAGTTATTGGGCTTCTTACTAAGCCTTAGTGTTGAAAAATGAAACAAGTAATCAGCACAATGGCGTACTACAATGCCTAGTCTAGGGCGTGAGGTATTGCCGTCTTAACGATATTAGTCTTTTTATAGGAAATGACGATTTGCCTACTAATATAACTAATAATATAACTAATATTGTAAGCGAATTTCCTATTATGGAGGCCTTCAGTGAAATGGAAGAAGGGACTCGATGGTTCTGAACCCTGTTTTAGGAAATAGAAGCTCAGAATTATGATCTTCTCTATTGGCGTTTTATGATTATCGAGTCGGCCTCAATAAAACCTTTGCAGATTCCCTTTCCCCCTAGTTTATTAATAATTATTTGGGAGTATTACTCAATTGATAATAAAAACACGGATCCCACCCTCCAATTCAGTCACTAGAATTCTAATATTAATGTGAGTAACAAAGCGCAGGGCTTTCAATAGCACCAGATTCCACTACAATTTCACTCTATCTTTATGGTCTCATATTATTACTATGGTTTCTTTTCTTATTTACAAATCACACAGTATTGTGACCCTAGTCTTACAACAGCTATTCTTGCAACAATAGATTACAATAAAGTAAACAATAATAAAGATTATAAACAATAATAAACAATAATAAAACAGTATCATCGAAAATAATAAACAAAAAAGGAATAGAATGTCCATAAACAGTAACTGAATTACTCAAAGGAAAAGTACTTGCTAATATAGTTATATTTCTTTATTGACCATGAAATAGGACGTGCGGATGCTAAACGATAGAAGGAACAATAAGGAATAATCGATTTATGCTACACTATTTACCTTTCCTTTCATGTTCCAAGTCATTACTTGCTACTGCTCCTGGTTGTTCTTAGGAGAACTCACGAGTATTATACATATATGTCGCATCTGAAAGGTATATAAAGATGCAATGTTTGACTTCCAAATAATTGTCCGGTTTCCACATCTTTATCTTACAGTGTAAGCTAATGAAAACTAAGATACTATTGTCATAACAAAATAACAAAAATAACAAAATATGGTAACCATTTTACCTACACTTATTATAGGTTTATTTGGCCTTGTAAGTGCACAAGATACCCATGTGGTAGATATCTCTGAACCCTCATATGTTTACAACGGCAACATTGACTCGGATACAGGCCCAGGAGATACTTGGGAGCTGAATTTATTACCAGGTGCACAGAGTGTTGAATTTAATGGTGATATAAGCCTTGTAAATGCTTTCATTGTAACCGGTTCCCCAGGTGTTTCTAGCCTAGATTTTACGTACCATGGTGGTAAAATTACACTCGGTGATGCTAATAATGGTCACCTGTTCCAAGTCAATAATACTAAAGGTGATGGGCCACTGACAGCAATCTTAACTGGTGACGAGTTGAACTCTTACTATCCTGCTGTTAATATTCTCGGTGCAGTCGGCCAAAAGAATACCTTATTTATGGACTTCAAAAATTTTACTTCTTCTCAAGCTTCTATAGCCAATATAGAGGCTACGTTTCATGGTTACCCAAACATTGGGACTTTTAATCTTTACAACTCTACTGCTTACATTGATACTGAAAACTATATCAATAATGTATTTCTATCCTCATCATCTGTCTGGTTTGATGGAAAATTTGAATTATCGGGAACCAATACTAGCAGTGCATCATCATTGCTAGGAATTTTTTATGATTATGCCAGATTCGATAGACAAGTCGCCGTTATTGATGACACTGTACCAGACCAAACGAAGTACATAGCTGTTAATAATATTGACCTATCAGCTATACGGGGTTTCAAAAACAATTATATTGCATTTGTCTCAGATATTCTGTCAACAACTTTTGTACCAAGTGGTTTCCTCGTCAATGACCCAGCACCGTTCTTAATTGTCGAAACCGCTCATGGCAACTTCTATTTAGGATTATATGCTACTGTCAATACCTTAAACCCGAACAGTTTTGTGATAGAAGATATTACTGTCAACAAAAATGGTACTGATCATGTGGTTCATGCGATAAGAGTCGTGAATGCTTTCTACGAACCTCCTGAGAAAACAACAACTGTAACCAAGTCAAGTACCACTGAGACCGATGTGATTTCATATTTCCCAACTGTTGACACCAACGGTAAGACACGCACAGGTTCCACTACATACACACTGAGTGATACACAGACTTACTCTCAACCTCCAGTAACCACAGCCACTGTCACAAAGGACAGCACCACTGAGACTGATGTAATCTCCTACTTCCCAACTGTGGGGAGCGACGGCAAGACACACACTGGATCTACTACATACACCTTGATGGACAGAAGTAGCAAGGCGGATTCCAGTAGCAAGATCGAATCTAGTAGTATGGTTGTATCAAGTAGCAAGGTCGAATCCAGCAGCATGTATGAATCCAGCAGCACCTCAAATACTGAAACGTACTCTCAGCCATCTGAATCTACAGCCTACGTGACCAAGAACAGCACCACCGAGACCGACGTTATCTCGTACTTCCCAACGGTTGACAGTGACGGCAAGACTCACACTGGATCAACAACATACACTTTGAGTGACAATACCACCTCGATGTCTGAGTCTGTTACAGCTTTACCAGCTACCACAATTCTGGAAACTGACATTGTCTCCGACAACCAAACCATCCACGAGGTTGTTATTGAATCTGGATACACCGACAGTGATGGTCATATCGCAACCACTACTTGGACTGAATTGACGATGGACATGGTAGATGCCGACCCTGTGTACTTGTCCTCAAGCATGGTTCCATTTACCAACAGTTCTATTACCAACAGTTCTATCACTTCTGGTAGCGACGCATACACCCAACCTCCTGTCACGACCACCACTGTCACAGTGAATGACACTACTGAAACTATTGTTATCACGTACTGTCCTATTGTTGGATCTGACGGAAAGACTCATACTAGCACCAGCAAATCCACTGTGTGTAATAATGATATGTACACTCAACCACCAGTCACTACAGCCACTGTCTCCAAGGAAGGTGGTGTTATTGAGACTGTTGTTGTGTCGTGTTACCCGAGTGTTGGTAGTGACGGTAAGACACATACTGGTAGCTCAGTGTCTACATTGAGTAATGGAGCCAAACCAACAAGTGGTATTACATCTGGCTCTTCAGGATCTTCTGTCTCATCTGCTTCCGGTTCGCACTCTGGTCCTAATGCTGGTTCTAACGCTGGTTCCCAATCAAACTTAGCTTCTTCCGGTACCCACTCTGCATCTTTTACTTCAGGTGTAGCACTTCAATCTACATCACCACACGCTACTGTGAATAGTGTACAATACGCCGCCAGTGGTTCTACTACAGTCAACAGTATGTTGCTTGCAGCTATGATGGTGCTGCTTCAAGTTGTTTGAATGCATAAAAAACTTCATATTTATTCCTATTTCCATTGGTATTGGTTTAATAACTATTTTGTTCGTTTTTTCTTTGTAACTCTAGGTTAATTCTAATATAACATATTTATTTATAACACACCTTAATTGGTACCCAAATCATCTTCACCAAGAGAAACAAAGACTTGTCAGATGGAATTGTATTTGTACAACACTAAAGTTTATAATTTTAGTATTCTGACTAGTGATTAGAATTGTTATAAAGTCCTATGTACTGTTTGTGTATTTCTTGGATCATAAGCATAGAATCACATTAAAAGTTAGAACCCATTCTATGGAATAAATTTCTATGCAAAGAAAATCTGGACTAAGAATATATTTTCCAGCAAGTAATTATGTTATATTATCAAATAAAGTAGTGTTTACATATATATGGATTGATGTAGTGTATTCATGTAAGTAAATTAGATGATGGTTGTGTTAGGTTGTTTATTATTTATTTATTAATTGAATATCAAATAATTAAGACTAGCGCGTATTATAAAACACATGCTGCACACATAATGTAATGATTAAGTCCTCTAAATACATGACTTGTAATAGTATAATATAAAAACTAAGATACGATTATGATTATTTCACTATTATCTGATGTTCTATATAATAATGCTTGAATACTCACTACTTGAAGGGTTTTGTCCTACTTTTCAATGTCATCTTGATATTTTTAATAGTTTAACATCAGAATGATATAGCACCTGTTATCCAACCCCAAAATTACCATTGAGCTGATATTTTTTTTATATTAGGAAAACATTTGGTCTATGTATTGCTCTATGAGAGCACTAGTAAAACTTGGCATACTATACACAATCAATAATTACTAACACATAATATGTAACAATAGAAAGTGACACACTTTTTCCTGCCAAACCCCCAACTCATTGTATACTATTAGTTTTGAGCTTTTATTTTAGTTTTTTTAGAACTATAACATTAATGTTATTTTGTAATAATAGAAAGTACAAACAGCTATATTTCTATAGAATCATTACTAAAATTTTCCAAAAAGATATTTATTAGTATATAGAACTAAATCATAACAGATATTGCATAAATTTGGTCACAAAGGAACTCCCTTGAGTGCTACTAGTAGGCAATTGTTTAGCATTAGCAATTACATTCTGAACACATAACTGACAGGACTGTAGTGAATATAGTATTATAAAGAAGCAGTGCTACAAGAAGAGCCAAAAATTTACCGTACATGAGAGTGTACTTTTAATGAATTTCAGGGGCCATTCACAACATGACCTGCATCATTTTTGTTAACTTTAATGGCATACTTTTGGATATGGAACTTGTAACAAAATAAAAAAAAAATAGCAATGGAGTTAGTCTGTAAAGCGGAATAATCGAATACAGCAATATATGATGGTCATGAAATCTCCGTATTCAACAAAATACGTTTTTTTCCCAATCATTGTGGTTTAAAGCACCTCATAGGCAGCACCGTTATCAACATTTATCAACAGTTATCGCTCTAACAATATCCTTTTTGGCAAAATGGGATGTGAATCCAATGGATAAAAACAAAATTATATATTAGGGTGATTCATATTTTCAACACCTTGGGAACTGGCACTTAGCTAAAATGTAGTAGCACCTGACTGACTCTAATCGAACTTGCCTTCAAAGGTAGTAGAGGTCAGCCAGTATTAAACACATGGGTATCTGAGGATTTATATGGCTGAAAATGTCAATAGAAGTGAGATCTGATCATGAATTAGTATGAATTTTCTTTTAAGCATTTTGGAATTTTGATTAACATGTGTACAATAGTAACTTCTGAAAACCAAATACATGTTAATCGAACAATGTGCTTCATTACACAAATTAAAATTCATTGATAACTTTCTACTAGATCAAGTCATCAATCAAGGTTTATACATGTACAACTTATTTTCTCTATGAAGAGCAGTAATATTAATTTCTGTTTCTTTCTTGATTCGAGATACTGTTACAGCTTTAACTTTTCTAGGTACCTTCACATTGGTATTACAATTTTTAAGTTGTACTCCTAGCATCAACAAATTTCACTTAACCAAATAGCACTCATATCATGGGAGCAGCGATATTCAGTATATACGATTGAGTTTACCACTCCCTAAACTTGTCGTTGTCCTCAACGTTCTACAAGTATTAAAAGAACATATTGCATTGCTGAAGAGAAATAAAAATCTGATTGATGCCCAGAATATAAGACAAGTACTCAAACTCTCTCAGAATGTACTGCCTGTAGAGCAATGCTTCTTCTTTTCCTGCAACTAAGTCATCAAATTATGGTGTCAGAGTTATTGTAAGTCTTTCTTGAACATTTTAACACCATTACGTATTGTTCCGGATAAAGGAGCATAAAGAACCAGAGTACAATATACTTCTATCTTTGTCACTCCATGTATTATAATACCCCAAATACCCAAATCACTATTATTTATACCTGAAAAAGCTTACAGCCATTCTATAATCAATGGTGCAAATAATAAAACTCAATCATAATCTGATCTCGACGTAATACATCAAAATTTTCATTATTTATTGTTTCAGTATCATTAACCAAAGTTCAAGCCTTATGTGCTTGACGTGGCTGTCATTCACAGGAGAATGAGGATGACGGTTTGTTAATTATCAAAATTCTCACAATTCTGTTTTAATCATCAAGAACACATTCAATGACAAGATTAGCGCATTTATGGAGGTTATAATACCGTTTAACAAGAATACATCAGAGTTAGTCGAGGTAACTTTCTATTTGGACAACAATAGCGTTACCAAGAACGGTAGTAGAAATGAAGATGAGGAAGATGACACTAATAGCAACATACCCAACGGCGAGGAGCCTAGAGGTGAACGCACAAGTGAACACGATAATATTTTGGTTATAAAATCTAAGAACTCATCTGTGGACAGCGAAGTAACCGATGCAGGTGAATAGAAGCTATCAAATCTTACAAACTACAATCAGAGTATTCTATAACGAAGGTTACATTTTATTACTCGTACCAGCACTCATCACATCGTCCCTACCAGAGTTTGCACCTTACGTCATGAACCTGTTGAAAACAAAAGTCAAGCCTCCGATGCTGATAAGAACGCATTCGGGATTCACTGGCTCAGCACCAATTGTGAAGGACAAAGGAACCTTGAATGATATGAAAGTATTGCACCAAAGGTAGCTAAGAACTAGGGACCTCTTACGCAATAAAATTCTGTCTAAGCATGTGCCGAAGGTGACTACTGCGAAAATAGAATACTGGTTCTTTTTCAGGTTCAGCGGATGTGAGAAAGATTTGCCAACTGAAGTGCCTACTGTTTTTGGTCGTTCATTGACCAAAGTTTGTGATGAATAGCAACCGTATTGTCCAAGTTAAACAAAGGTTAAGTTTCTCTTTTCAGCATATAGAATGTAACATAGATATAAAAACAGCTTTTTGTATTACTTGTTGTTAAAGTTGTTATATTAGGTTCAGACACAC
The DNA here is from genome assembly GCF_045282275.1 of Nakaseomyces bracarensis. Classification (NCBI taxonomy): domain Eukaryota; kingdom Fungi; phylum Ascomycota; class Saccharomycetes; order Saccharomycetales; family Saccharomycetaceae; genus Nakaseomyces; species Nakaseomyces bracarensis. The sequence goes on from NW_027263960.1 coordinate 335,516, forward strand.
TGGTTACATTAAACATTTCTTCGAAAGAGAAATGCTGTATAAAAATATTGATCATACTTATAATGTAGACTATTTTTAGTATGAAACAGTACGAGTAGGCAATGAAAACACTTATCAGGAATTTAGTACCATCATCTTAACGTAAAGCTGTAGTATATAGTAGATAATGATGCACTAAGAGAAAAACAACACATATTGTACTATCACTTTTGCTAAGTGAATCATTAAATTGCGGCTCTGTTTGCTATCCATATAATAAGCCTTTGCTCAGTTGCATTGTGACCTCGTAACTATTCCCCAATACTTGCAAAGGAATTTGTTCTTAATATGACCACATGCTTCTCTAACTATATGAATGGAAGTCGACATATATATCCGTCCTCCAAAGAAATTTAAAAAGAAGAAATTTCAAGCCATGCTTCAGACCTGAATATGTAGGTGGATAGAGAACTTCCTTTGTTTTGGTCAGCCTACTTATAGAACCATAACATCATTTAATATAGTGTAGCGGTACCATTAGCTATATTGACATTATACAGTTTTTATCGTTAGACTCAAGTTAATTCATAAATTCATCTCCAGTTCTGCACAGAACTACCCACTTTGGAAGAGCTCCTTAAGTTAGTTATCTAGATTATATCTTTTTTCCCAATCAGTTTATAAGAAGTGATCTTATTTTTGATGTTTTAATAATTAGAAATCTATATTTTAATTGATGAGTTATACAAGTAAACTATTGGTATAATGTATAATCACAAATACCATTAGTTAAAAGAACATTTAAGTAAGAACTGAACGAAAAAAATTAAAGTCGTGCCTTTAACTATTCAAACAACTTGAAGTAGCACCATCATAGCTGCAAGCAACATACTGTTGACTGTCGTCGAACCACTGGCGGCGTATTGTACACTATTCACAGTAGCGTGTGGTGATGTAGATTGAAGTGCTACACCTGAAGTAAAAGATGCAGAGTGGGTACCGGAAGAAGCTAAGTTTGATTGGGAACCAGCGTTAGAACCAGCATTAGGACCAGAGTGCGAACCGGAAGCAGATGAGACAGAAGATCCTGAAGAGCCAGATGTAATACCACTTGTTGGTTTGGCTCCATTACTCAATGTAGACACTGAGCTACCAGTATGTGTCTTACCATCACTACCAACACTCGGGTAACACGAAACAACAACAGTCTCCACAACTCCACCTCCCTTGGTCACAGTGGCTGTAGTGACTGGTGGTTGAGTGTACATATCATTATCACACATAGTGGATTTGCTGGTGATGGTATGTTTCTTACCGTCAGACCCTACAATAGGACAGTATGTGATAACAATAGGACAGTATGTGATAACAATAGTTTCAGTAGTGTCATTCACAGTGACTGTGGTGGTCGTGACAGGAGGTTGGGTGTATGCGTCGCTACCAGAAGTGATGGAACTGTTGCTGATAGAACTGTTGATAAATGGAACCATGCTTGAGGACAAGTACACAGGGTCGGCATCAACCATGTCCATAGTCAATTCAGTCCAAGTGGTGGTAGCAATATTGCCTTCGCTGTCAGTGTATCCAGATTCAATAACTACCTCGTGGATCGTTTGGTTGTCAGAGACAATGTCTGTTTCCAGAATCGTGGTAGCTGGTAATGGGGTGACAGACTCAGACGTCGAGGTGGTGTTGTCACTCAATGTGTAGGTAGTAGTACCGGTGTGTGTCTTACCATCAGACCCCACAGTAGGGAAGAACGAGATGACATCCGTCTCAGTGGTGCTGTCCTTGGTGACGCAGGCAGTGGATTCAATTGGCTGAGAATAACTGTCTGCCTCTGTCAATTCAAATATAGTGGTATAAGTACGAGTTTTACCATTGCTTGCTATGGTTGGTGCATATGAGATCACTTCCGTGAATGTAGTGTCGTCATATGAGAAGGTATAAGAAGGCGATGGCAAGGAGAAGTAACCGCTGTCAATTGGGATTTCTATGAGGTAAGTTGCTGCACTTCTATGCTAATCTGTGTTTGGGTAGAATGACCATATATTTGTCACAAGATACGGACCAAAGAAATTATAAGTAGCTGCCGTGGCGTCATAGGCGATTGAACGTATCTATCCCTAAACACTAAAGCATGAACTGTTACATCTGTACCGTTCTTATCAAGTATGATGTCTTCTTGGACAAAATGTCCGTCGAGAATGTATAGTCCGCTACTGAAATATTGAACACACCGTTCTCTATAGTTACGATTAAATTTCCCTTACGTCTATCTGACCTGGTAGGATCAAAATAATATGATTGAATTTCCGAGGTAAATGCAATAACACTCTTTAAAGTGTGAGTGTAAATATAGTGCGTGTAGAATTTCTTTTGTTGGTCAGGTACCTTATCATTAATCACGAATATATTCTTACTCTGGCCAGGATCCTGCGTAAAATTCAGGGTTGGTGCAGAGTCTATTTTACGATCAAACCACATGACACCGTTTTGTACAACTTATCCATCCTAGAAAGGAATGGGCTCATATTACCTTCAAAATAAATCATAGAATTCAACTGTGAATCTTACTAGTTTAGCGGTGGTACGTGCGGAAAAGGTAACATTCGTGTCAGAGATCGAATGGTCCGTTAAGAGAAAGTATTAAAAGCCATAGTAGGCGGTATTATCTTGACCTGGTCTCTCAAATGACCACAAACTTACCACTTATGTCAGCTGTGAACGAATCACCTGTCATTATGATATTAAGTGGACCAGAGGTTGCTGTTGTGTCGATTAGCATATTAGCACCCACGGAAAGATCACCACCATGGTATGTAAAATCGAATTTGGAGACGCCAGCTTTCACCGACAAAATCAAATATTGACTTAGATTTATATTACCATTAAACTCGACACTTGTTGTATTTGGGTAGATTTCCAGGCCCCACGATACACCCGCGGTTGCGTCCGTGATATCACCATCGTGTACAAAGTTCTCATAGATGGCAGCACCGTAGCGCTGTTGCGCGGTAACTATTCTAAAGAAACTGAATAAAAAATAAAGGGCTGATTAAATTTACCATATGCTCGATATTATTTGTTATCGTATGTATGATTTTCTGGAAACTCTTTGCTGAACAGAGGACTACTCCCCCCAGTGAAGTCAAAATACACAATTAAAACAATCTTTTTATATATATGTAGTCTGAAGTTTACCTCACAGATTTCTTACTAATCCTAACTAACCAGATAATATGATGAATGATACAGCAAAATTATTATTGATCAGATTTTTTGATCCAGTGCTTTTTCTTTTGCTACTGTAAACAATTGAAAATATCGTTATTGATTTTAGCTAAATATGAGTAATATCAATTCCAATATTTCGTCCTTTGTATTCAGAGTAAATCCTGTCATTAAATAAAGTAAAATGATAAGGGACGAATCCACTAATCTGGCGTACCTATATTCTAATATAGAATTAGTTATATTGCCGTGGCTGTATCGGATTGAATAGTTTTTGGATTCAACATTATTATAGATGGAATAGGAATCATATTTGTGGTGATAATTGCAGTCTTGCAAATAGCGTCAGAGATATTTTCCGATTATACTGTAATATGTCACAGGGACCTATCGCAGGTATATAGTATTAGTAAAAAGTAATCTTCCTATCAGGAAAGAAGGTAAATAAACATGCCAAAAACTGTGATATTAACTGGCATTACTTACTTTTTCTGTTTTTTAGTAACTATTTCGTCACTTTGAGGTATTCTCTACTTTCTCATTCGGATTGTACTGTATTCAATATTTTAATTTCATTCTTATTCCTAATAATATAAGAACAAAAAAAGTTATCATACTACAAATAAAGGGATGGACGCAATACCGATCTGTTCTGAACAATCCATGTAGTATTTTATTTTCTGTATGTAATTTGTACGGCTCTTAAAGCACAATAAAAACCTCTTGGATATATGTCATCAACTAGTGCGGTAAGGAACTACGAGGTGAAATTACTCATTTTATTACTACCTTTTTAGGAACCCTGTAAAGCTAATCTTAAAATTTAGAGTCTATTTTAGATTATGATATTTCTCTTTTTTTCGTTACACAAGTTTGGAATTAGTTCAATTTTCTAATTCTAGAATCCACTGAACATAACAATACCTCTGAGAGCTTAGTTAATATTTTTTCTTTTCAACTATTTTATAATTATGACATTGAATAAACTTTCCATTAATAGTAGCTAAAATGATTGTTAGGCTTCAGAAATATAGCGGACAAACACACCAACTGATAAGCTCTCCCGGATAATTAATGAGAGCCAAATTTCCACTTATTAATTGTTACAATTTGGGTAATAAGCTGAAAAATCATAGCAACTTGAAAGCAGCTGGGATAGATATTCGAATAAAAACAGGTATATCAGTACAGTACTTTCTAACAATTATTCTTTGAGAAAGTATAAAAGTATTGAAAAATAGCACGAAAGAACTAAACTGAGTGGTGGGTAATACTTTTCCGTTAGAATCGTAATGGCTCTTACTTGGTCTCTAAATAAGAACTAGGCTACTAGTAAAAAACTTCTTTGCAAGTTCTTCTAAGTATTTGTTTCCTCGGAACAGTAGTCTTGTGGAAAATCCTTTTGATACTGGATAAATAATAAAGCTCTCAGGTAAATCCTTATTTTAGTAGAAAGTAATATTAATCCGAGGAGAAAGGAATATAGCGTAGTAATATATCGTAGCAGAGAAAGATTTTTGTGTTGGAGTTATTAAGTAGTACAACTGGAGGAGTAGAAAGTAATATTTCCTATTAGTAAAGTAGCTCTAATAGAAAGGTAATTTGTCCAGGCGATAGAAAACCATACTGGATATACTAAATTAAGGCAGCACTAAAGTAAAACTGTTTCATCACCCATAAAAGGCTTACAAATTGCCGATTTTTCTATGTATTACTACTTACAGAAGAACTGTACTTCAGTGTACAAGCCTTTGGTGGTCTTAACAAATGTACTACTACTGGCTATTAATCATCAGTAGGGAAATATGCAACATAATTACAATTAACAGCGAAGAAATACTACACAACTAGCTGTAGAGTGATATCGTACAAAAGCAGTAACTCTTTAAATAAAAAAAGAAAGAAAACGCAAAAATAGGTAAATCCCAATTGCATCTTTTCTTTTTTGAGGCAGCCGTAGTACAAACAAAGGTGCCTCTTTTCTTTTTTGGCACTAATATAGGATATAGAGAAGACTCCTTGGGTGGACGGATCGTGTTGCTTCAATCTCTTGTCCTTTCCTCTTGGACAAGAAGTCACTACCTTTCGAGAAATGTCTTCTCTGGCAGGTTAAGCTGTATAGAATATACGAGGCTGCTATTACATACAAATTTATCTGTATATATCCGACTAGGGAAATCCTTGTTTCCTAAACTGGTGTCTTTCTGTTTTGGGATTTTGAGTTAGTAAACAGTGCCGTAATCTAGAAAATTATATGTGGTAGGGAATCTAGAGGGTTTTCGATATTACCCACCACATTTCGCTGTCCAGCATTTATGTAGAGATATATGCAGGAATTAGTGTATATATATTCATTCGGAAAAACCTGGTCTAAAAATATTTTGAAGTTTTCCAGAACCTGTTGTATATTGATATGTAAAAAAGCATATTGTACTGACAAAGAACATGATAGTACTAAATTAAAGTAGTAGCTAACTTAGCAAGTTAGACAATAGAGAACTAGTATATTTATGTAAAAATCGAAAAGCACAACAGCTATAGCATGGGAACTATATCTATGTGATTATTTACCCTTGAAACAATAAAACAAAAAGTGACTAAAATGTTCTTTTTACACACTCGCTACATGCAAAAAAGCCAATTTTCTAATAAAATTGCTAACACCATCTAAAATAATGAATGGCAATGGATTGAACATTTAATGTTAAGCAATATCTAACTTCTTATATTGTTCAATCGTAGTATTAATGACGAGTGCCTGTCCAGAAATATCCGGGTAACATTATATACATAATTATTTACGTAATACACGTGCTCTATAATAGTGTTGTACGTACATCACATGAAAGTACACTTATTACGTAAAACACGTGATTTGAAATTACCCTATTAGGAAGTTTTATCGGGAAAGTGAAGCGAAAATATAAAATTTTTGGCGGTGAGAGGGTCCACACAGAGCGGTTAAAAAGATATATTAGCTAGTGCTGAGGTGCTGTGAAGTAGAGTACTAATCTGTATTGATAGTAGTACAAAACAACCGGATCGATAAAAATGAGTACTGCGTTACCTTCGTTGCAGCTGTCGGTTGATTACCAAGCCTTCTCGAGCGAGATCGCGGATTTCTTGCAGCACTTCAAGGTGGATGACGAGGTGTCCACCGCGGTGGACACCTCGGCCACCATTGATGCAGATGAGAATGTTAACATGGGTATTGAGGAAGTGATTATGAAGGCGGGGCCCAAGTATATGTACCTGCTGCAGCAAGTTTCGAACCGTGAGCGTGATACTGTTGAGATAGAGCTGAACGATGTGTTGAGGTTCCAGAGTGAGAAGTTTCTTGAAGGGAATGCTGTGTCACAGGACCTGGTGGCCTTGATTCAGAAGAACGCTAACCATTTTATCGAGTTGTTCTCGAGGTGTATTGACAGTGTGATGCCCTTGCCCACGAAAGAGATCAGTTACCAGGACGATGTGCTAGATGTGATCCTGAACCAGAGGAGATTGAGAAACGAAAGGATGCTCTCCGAGCGTACCCATGAGATCAGGAGCGAGATGGATAATACCGACACCACATCGAACGATATTATGCGTGAATTAGCACAGGACGAGACAGAGACTTTCCCAGCAGAACTGACAAGGCGTTACACAGTTTACTTCAGACCTCTGACCAGATCCTATGCAGCAAGATACAATTCGAAGAAGTACATGTCAGGTGCTGTGCCGCTCTCTGTGAGACAAATCAAGGGTGAGCATTTGGGTCAACTAATTACAGTGAGAGGTATCATCACTAGGGTCTCGGACGTGAAACCTGCTGTCACAGTTATTGCCTATACTTGCGACCAGTGTGGTTATGAAGTGTTCCAAGAGGTGAATTCAAAAACGTTCTCTCCTTTAGTCGAATGTACTTCACGAGAATGTGCTCAAAACCAGACCAAGGGTCAATTATTCATGAGTACAAGAGCCTCTAAATTCAACGCCTTCCAGGAATGTAAGATACAAGAACTGTCACAACAAGTACCCGTGGGGCATATCCCAAGAACTTTGACTATACACGTTAACGGTCCTCTGGTGAGAAGCGTCACACCGGGTGATATAGTAGATATTTCTGGTATCTTCCTACCTTCACCATACACTGGGTTCAAAGCTCTGAAAGCAGGCCTTCTAACAGAAACTTATCTAGAGGCTCATCACCTACGCCAACATAAGAAGAAGTTTGCTTCCTTCCAGATGACACCTCAGGCTCGTTCTAATGTCTCCACCTTGGCTCAGACTGGTAACGTTTACGAGAGGTTGGCTAAATCTATTGCACCTGAAATTTTCGGTAACCTTGATGTCAAGAAAGCTCTATTACTGCTACTGGTTGGTGGTGTAGACAAGAGGGTAGGTGACGGTATGAAAATTAGAGGTGATATTAACGTGTGCCTGATGGGTGACCCAGGTGTGGCTAAATCCCAACTATTAAAGGCCATTTGTAAGATCACTCCAAGAGGTGTCTACACTACTGGTAAGGGTTCCTCCGGTGTTGGTTTAACTGCTGCAGTTATGAAGGACCCGGTTACTGATGAAATGATCCTGGAAGGTGGTGCTTTAGTCTTGGCTGATAATGGTATATGTTGTATTGATGAATTTGACAAAATGGATGAGAGTGACAGAACAGCTATTCATGAAGTCATGGAACAGCAAACAATTTCTATTTCTAAGGCAGGTATCAATACTACGTTGAATGCTAGAACATCTATTCTAGCAGCAGCCAATCCCTTGTACGGTAGATATAATCCAAGACTATCACCACTGGAAAATATTAATCTTCCAGCAGCACTTCTATCCAGATTTGACATATTATTTTTACTACTAGATGTACCTAACAGGGAAAGTGATGAACTGCTTGCTAACCATGTAGCTTACGTCCACATGCACAACAAACAGCCTGACCTGGATTTTGAACCTATTGAGCCCACTGTAATGAGAGAGTTTATTGCCTATGCTAGGACTATGAGGCCTGTTATGACCTCAGAGATAAACGACCATGTTGTCTCAGCATATATCCGATTAAGACAGGATTCCAAGAGAGACATAGACTCGAAGTTTTCTTTCGGACAGGCAACTCCAAGAACACTGCTCGCAATCATCAGACTTTCGCAAGCACTTGCAAAACTGAGATTATCGGAGACTGTTGATATGGATGACGTGGACGAAGCCCTAAGGCTGATAACTGTGTCTAAGGACTCTCTTTACCAAGAGAGAGCTAGAGCCAATGGAGACTTGAACCCTACTACAAATATCTTCAAGATCATTAAGAAGATGTCTCAGGAGAGCGATTTCAAAGGCTCACTTCCATATGATTACATTGTCAAGACCGTGAACTCCAGAGGGTTCACAATGCTCCAACTAAACCAGTGTATACAGGAATATTCCTATTTGAACGTCTGGCATCTAATTAATGAGGGCAAGACCCTGAAGTTTGTTGACAATGACGAGGAAAAGGACACGGAAGACATCGAATTAGCTTGATGTACGCTAAACTAACGTGGTATATGTAACAATAAATAAATAGATAATTAATACTTTTAAAATCTCTTTCTAGGCATAAACCTTATCATCTGGTATGTACTATATGCTGTGCCTTCCCATAATATACTGAATGGCCTTAAAAGTGTTCAGCATTCACTGGCGTATATAAATCATATTGTATTTAGATGAAAAACTAAATGGTGAATAGAGGAACGAATGTATTTTGTCTTTATAGAGAATGTATAATATGTATAAATTTTTTTTATATATGGGAAGTGATGAATATTAGTATTTAAGGAAGTAGTCACGAGGATGTCTCTTACCCTTCAGCATCTGTGTCTGTGTCTGTGTCTGTGATAACCAATTCGTCTGCGTGGCTGGTACCAAAAAAGGCATCGTCAGCGTCAGAGAAAGGTAATATTTCATCAATTGTTGTTTGTAGATCATATCAAGTATTAGCGTGTAGGTAGTTGATGACCAGGGTTACAATAACCATTTCCCCATCACTGGATCGATCCTTGTTCCTTTATATAATAAATATATTGTATGTGAAAATATCTATGACTACCATTATACGACTTAAACGAGCAATGTGTTAATAATTAGATAATTGAGTGGGTGCAAGAGCCCTTAATTAGAAACAATGGGGATAGGAACTCCATTGTATGTGGCCACTTTTGCCCTGCAATACTTACTGCACCCGGCTAGGGGCCTCTAAAACTCCTTTTTTTTCAGGGCACAGCTGACGCGTTTATTATCCTGAAAAATGTAAACAACAACAAAAAAACACGTAAATAGATAACATCACTTAGTGGAATCCCGACGTTGTTGTTGCAATCGCGAACTATAAATATCTAATATAGGGCAATACAGATATTATATAATATCCAAGAGCCAGATACGTATGTCGGGTATAAGCTACAACTATGTCAATACAAATATATGATATAAGCTAGAGTATTGGTTGATAAGGCATGCGGTGTTGCACTATGTCTATTATGTCAATATCATCTGTATAAGTTGATACTATATATTCCAACCCATTGTAAGACAAGTCCAAATATGCAAGCATCACGTGATACCGTCACATGTTATTACGTATAGATGTATACATTACATTACCCGGAAATCATAACGCACTCAGCTATTGGTATGATGAAGTGTCGAGCTGCCGCATGGCCAAGGTGGTGATGCTAAACCAATTTACCAATGTACTAAGATAATGCTATACCAATTTACCAATGTACTAAGTTAATGCTAAACATTCTCAATGTCTAGAATATCTCTTATGTATGATAGGGCACGCACTTCTAGATGGCTCGCAGTGAACGGAATGGTCACAAGAGCACCCGAATGATAAATCGGAACTGGTTGATTGGCAAGGGTAATTCCGATTTAGTCTTCCTTGTTTGGAATAAATGTCCCTCAGATGGACAAAAAAAAGAAAAATTGTATGGCCTATTATCTGTGTAGGATTTACCTGCAACGTCCTTAAAGATGAAAATTTTTCAGAGGGGCAGAAGAGCACCTCCTGTGGCACTAACTTAGAGGCTGCTTGGATTACATTTTGGACATTACTAATTAGATGAATCTCTCGGTAAATAACGGGCTTTACCTATAGGGCTAAGGGCTTGCTACGTCTTTTTTACTCGTTCGTGAAAATAAAAGCATCATTGAAATGTCAGCCAGGGTTGGCTACAAGCTTTCAGGTGAAACAGAAATAACTGCTAGGCGTTCTACTTTGCGGTTCTAAATCTCCGAACCAGTCGATCCCTAGCAGCAAACGGCCAATTTGTCTCGAGACGTATTATCTGCATGCATTTTGTTGAACGCAGTAATGACGAAATTGATCTGCAAGGGTCTTTTTATTTTACGATGCTGATCCTTTTCCCGATTTAGAAGCATAGATGTTTTGATGTTGTGAATTGTCTACAAACTTGATTTCCTAATCAATCGCTAGTACACCCTTGCATTAGTGCACAGATATGAGATAGTCTTCATCTAGGGGGGGGGGGGGTTATTGGTTTATAACTAACGGACAATAAATACAGTGACTTGGATTATGAATCTGCAGCCCAGATACTCGATTATCGCTCATTCTCATTTTGATTTCCATTCTGCGAATATTTTTTTGCTACAGATGAAACAAAATTATTAGAAAATATCAACAAACTGCATGAAATACTTATAAACAAAGGTCCAAAAAAGAAAATGGTAATTCCTTCCTCGACTAGTCTATTTTTATCATGGAAGAAGAAGTACGAAAATCTTAAACAATTAAAGCACTATAAAAATATTTGTATAACTCCCTTGTCTAAATTTGTGACATTCATTGCTTCCCTGAAGTTATAAATGGACATTCCTTCAAGCAGTTGAATATATAAAGATGAATTGGTTTTCTGTTTTCTTATTAAAATCCAGTCATTGTCCAACTTGATTAAATTGAATAGAAAAAAGTGCTAAAAACTAGTAACACAATATGGTAAATATAGTACCTACAATTCTGTTCGGGCTGTGTGGCCTTGTAAGTGCACAGACTACTCATGTGGTAAACATCACTAACTCCTCCTTCATACAGAGTGGTAACTTCAACTCAAATCCTACTGATTCTTGGGAGCTGGATTTGAACCCAGGTGCACAGAACGTTGAGATTAATGGCGATATAACTTTGAATAATCTGAATGTAAAATCAGATCCAGGTGTCTCTAACATGGAATTCACATACCATGGTGGTAATCTATACGCCAACAGTTATATAGTTGTTGATAATAGTGCAGCCACAGGACCATTGAAAGCAACTATAATTGGACGCTCATTTATTAGTGAATTTGGGACTACAAGATTTATCGGAGCTCCCGGTCAAGACAATTTTGCATATATTGATGTATTCAATTCCTCTACCCCAATTGCTTATTCTAAGAACGTGCAGGTCACATATAACTGTGCTAACTTACTCATGGCCACTTTAGCCGTGAGTGGAGGTTGTGTTATAATTGAAAATGAAGTTAATGTAGGTCAGGTTCTCATTCAAACAGGTGTCGTTTGGTTTGATGCTAAGGTAGTCCCCTATATGTATTCCTCACCGCAATTGGTTTTGGTTGATAAAAGTGATACAGGTGATAATGGCACAAGCGTTATTGTTCTTAATGACACTGTCCCAGGTCAAGTTAAGCATCTTTCTCCCGCTCTTTTCAATAATCCTAACACGTATTATGCCTTTGTTACAAATATAAAATCATTAGATTTTCTACCTTGGGATGGTATCAGTAGTGATACATACTCATACTTGAAAATTCAAACTGAAGTTGATACTTTTTACCTAGATTTCTACGAAACACCGGCGTTCAATATTAGCAACTTTGCTTTAGAGGATATAATAGTCAACAAGAACGGAACAGAACATACAGTACATGCTGTAAAATACTATGATGGTTTTTATGTCCCTCCTGTCACAACAGCGACTGTTACAAAGGAGAGTACCACTGAGACCGAAGTTATCTCTTACTTCCCCACTGTAGGAACTGACGGTAAAACACACACCGGGGCCACAACATATACATTGATTGACACGGACACGTATTCGCAGCCAGCTGAGTCCACTGCTTTCATTACCAAGGATAGTACTACCGAGACAGACGTGGTATCGTTCTTTCCAAGTGTGGGTAGTGATGGCAAGACACATACTGGTTCTACTACCTACACTTTGGTGGACAGTATCAGCAAGATTGAATCTAACGGCAAGACTGAATCTAGTACTACCACGGACACAGAGAGGTACTCACAACTACCAGCAAGCACTGCGTATGTCACCAAGGACAGCACCACCGAGACCGATATCGTATCATACTTCCCTACCGTGGGATCTGACGGCAAGACACACACCGGTACTACTACCTACACTTTGAGTGACAACACCACCTCCATGTCTGAGTCTGTCACCCCATTGCCTGCTACCACAATTCTGGAAACTGACATAGTCTCTGACAACCAAACAATCCACGAGGTTGTTATTGCATCTGGATACACTGACAGCGATGGACATATTGCAACGACTACTTGGACTGAGTTGACTGTGGACATGGTTGATGCCGACCCTGTGTACTTGTCCTCTAGCATGATGTCGTCGATGAACGAATCTAGTGTGAGTGAGACTGAGAGCTATATGCAGCCTTCACCTTCTACTGTCGTTGTAACTAAGAGCAGTACTACCGAGACCGACATTATTTCCTTCTTCCCAACTGTGGGCAGTGACGGCAAGACACACACCGGTACTACTACCTACACTTTGAGTGACAACACCACCTCCATGTCTGAGTCTGTCACCCCATTGCCTGCTACCACAATTCTGGAAACTGACATAGTCTCTGACAACCAAACAATCCACGAGGTTGTTATTGCATCTGGATACACTGACAGCGATGGACATATTGCAACGACTACTTGGACTGAGTTGACTGTGGACATGGTTGATGCCGACCCTGTGTACTTGTCCTCAAGCATGGTGCCATTTGCCAACAGCTCTATCACTACTGGTGGCGACGCATACACCCAGCCTCCTGTCTCTACCATCACAGTCACTGTGAATGACACCACCGAGACTATTGTGATCACGTACTGTCCTATTGTTGGGTCTGACGGTAAGACGCATACCAGTACCAGCAAATCCACTGTGTGTGATAGCGATGTGTACACTCAACCACCAGTCACTACAGCCACTGTCACCAAGGAAGGTGGAGTTGTCGAGACTGTTGTTGTGTCGTGCTATCCAAGTGTTGGCACTGACGGTAAGACACACACTGGTAGTTCAGTTTCTACTTTGAACAATGTGGCCAAACCAACTAGTGGGGTAGCTTCTGGTTCTAACACTGGTGCTTCTGGTTCATCAGCATCATCAGGTTCCAATGCTGGTTCCAATGCTGGTTCCAATGCTGGTTCCAATGCTGGATCTAATGCTGGATCCCATGGTTCCAGTACAATTTCTTCCAAAATCCCATCAGGCTCTTCTAGTTCAGGAATTGCTCTTCAATCCACTTCTCCACATGCCACTGTGAATAGTATTCAGTATGAAGCCATGGGGTCCACCACAGCCAACAATGTATTGTTAGCAGCCATGGTGGTAATCCTTCAAATGGTCTGATAGAGCTGAAGACCTCTATATATGATATTGTTTTTTAGACCATTATCTGTTTCGTTCGTTAGATTTTATTTCACGACTTTTCAATATAGTATAATATACCCTCTTATAACTTAATAGTGTTTAATGACTTTTCAATAATTTAATAAGAAGAGAACAATGGTTCCTTAAACTCATAAATTTTGAGCCCACAGCAATCCAAGAAGTACCTAGAGTAAAACAATGCCTATTGGTACTATCATTAGTACAGTCTTAATGTATCTCCAAAAAGCCTGTGAAGATGGAATTCATGCATATTTGGCATTAATATTACATTTTAGTTCCTACAAGCGGTTAAGATTTATATCTAAAAGCCATATTACAATTAGATGATAGTGCTCTACCTCTGGGTCCTTTAGAGTGGCGAGATGGAGGGAGATACAAGGTATATTAGCCTTCACTTGTAGAAGCTTGATGAAGTAAATACATTACCAAGTAGTTCACATAGTTTTCTGTACGTTAACGATCTTTCTTTGATGGTATCGCGAGAGCTAGTATACAGAGGTGAGTTCTTCCCATTTTTTGAGTAGTGTTGAAAATCAATCTATATTCTTTGATAGGTCATTAATTTGAAGCCCGGAAATAGGTAATAGTTAAGTCGACAACTATAATAGTAAATTCTGTAGCACTACATGATGTATCCAGGTCCTAAAATGAGAGCTTTCTTGACAACAACGCTGTAAATACTATAAAAATGGAGGCTTACTACACAATAATTGCGGATAAAGACCTATCACACTACACATTTTGTTCGTAAATTCTAATACTTTTATGGAATGTTTAAATCTCCTTTTGCAATAGATCGGGGGTCTACTTCGAACTATACAGCAAACAAGGAGTACTTTGCTATGCATAGAGGGTCTGTTACATATTTCTGAGATATATTGAAGGAATCTATAAGGATAATAGTTCAGAGTTCTATCATAAGTTTGTATTGGTAATACTGCTTGGGAACAAATTTTATATAAAATTGTAGAATTGGAGTGAGTGTCGCCATTTGTGTACGTGGAAATGTCACATCAATGGAGGTAATTTTGGAGCTAAGGAAACTAACAAATAGTCAATCTTAAAGACAGTCGTAACTTCAAAACAGAGTATTAAGATACCATAATACTACATAATTCATATCTTTCCAACTATTTAAGCATTATTATATCAGAAGCATATGTTAAGCATATTTGCTGAGCATATTTGCTGAGCAATTCAGCAGCGATGTTTTCCTTGAATTATTGAGTATACCCTTTCATATTTTACATATTTCTTAAAAGAAATAATTGCTTATCTCATAAATATCCTAAAAACTACTATCGCAAGACATTGTGAATCACTTGATCTATAACGCTTTTTAAGTCCCCTTATATAAACCCGTTCCACATCTTCATGGTGGACCTTTACCTGTGTCGAATGGTATTTTTTAGAATAGGAATAAACTATAACTGTGTTATTTAAACAATATATTATAAATCGCATTAAAAGAAAATTGAATACAATTGGGTATTGAGTGAACTGAATAAAATACAGAGTTATAAAACGAACAAATAATGGAAGGCCATGACAAAAACATTAGAACAATTTATAAGCATCAGACCATTTGAAGGATTACCACCATGGCTGCTAACAATACATTGTTGGCTGTGGTGGACCCCATGGCTTCATACTGAATACTATTCACAGTGGCATGTGGAGAAGTGGATTGAAGAGCAATTCCTGAACTAGAAGAGCCTGATGGGATTTTGGAAGAAATTGTACTGGAACCATGGGATCCAGCATTAGATCCAGCATTGGAACCAGCATTGGAACCAGCATTGGAACCAGCATTGGAACCTGATGATGCTGATGAACCAGAAGCACCAGTGTTAGAACCAGAAGCTACCCCACTAGTTGGTTTGGCCACATTGTTCAAAGTAGAAACTGAACTACCAGTGTGTGTCTTACCGTCAGTGCCAACACTTGGATAGCACGACACAACAACAGTCTCGACAACTCCACCTTCCTTGGTGACAGTGGCTGTAGTGACTGGTGGTTGAGTGTACACATCGCTATCACACACAGTGGATTTGCTGGTACTGGTATGCGTCTTACCGTCAGACCCAACAATAGGACAGTACGTGATCACAATAGTCTCGGTGGTGTCATTCACAGTGACTGTGGTGGTAGAGACAGGAGGCTGGGTGTATGCGTCGCCACCAGTAGTGATAGAGCTGTTGGCAAATGGCACCATGCTTGAGGACAAGTACACAGGGTCGGCATCAACCATTGCCATCGTCAACTCAGTCCAAGTGGTAGTTGCAATATTGCCTTCGCTGTCAGTGTACCCAGATGCAATCACTACCTCGTGGATGGTTTGGTTGTCAGAGACAATGTCAGTTTCTAGAATTGTGGTAGCAGGCAATGGGGTGACAGACTCAGACATGGAGGTGGTGTTGTCACTCAAAGTGTAGGTAGTAGTACCGGTGTGTGTCTTGCCGTCAGATCCCACGGTAGGGAAGTATGATACGATATCGGTCTCGGTGGTGCTGTCCTTGGTGACGTAGGCTGTAGATTCAGATGGCTGAGAGTATGTGTCTGTGTCGACCAGTGTGTACGTAGTAGTACCAGTGTGTGTCTTGCCGTCAGATCCCACGGTAGGGAAGTATGATACGATATCGGTCTCGGTGGTGCTGTCCTTGGTGACGTAGGCTGTAGATTCAGATGGCTGAGAGTATGTGTCTGTGTCGACCAGTGTGTACGTAGTAGTACCAGTGTGTGTCTTGCCGTCAGATCCCACGGTAGGGAAGTATGATACGATATCGGTCTCGGTGGTGCTGTCCTTGGTGACGTAGGCTGTAGATTCAGATGGCTGAGAGTATGTGTCTGTGTCGACCAGTGTGTACGTAGTAGTACCAGTGTGTGTCTTGCCGTCAGATCCCACGGTAGGGAAGTATGATACGATATCGGTCTCGGTGGTGCTGTCCTTGGTGACATACGCAGTGCTTGCTGGTAGTTGTGAGTACCTCTCTGTGTCGACCAGTGTGTACGTAGTAGTACCAGTGTGTGTCTTGCCGTCAGATCCCACGGTAGGGAAGTATGATACGATATCGGTCTCGGTGGTGCTGTCCTTGGTGACGTAGGCTGTAGATTCAGATGGCTGAGAGTATGTGTCTGTGTCGACCAGTGTGTACGTAGTAGTACCAGTGTGTGTCTTGCCGTCAGATCCCACGGTAGGGAAGTATGATACGATATCGGTCTCGGTGGTGCTGTCCTTAGTAACAGTAGCTGTTGATACAGAAGGTTGTGAGTAGGTCTCTGTTTCATATAACGTGTACCTCGAAAAGCTGGTCCATGTGCGGCTACCACTGGATACTGGGAAGTATGAGAAAAGCTGTGTTTGAGTAACCACACCAGTATGATTAAAGAAAAAATATGTCTCTGTACTTGGTTCCCTTTGGTGATAGATATCACGCAACCTTAAACCATGTACAACAACGTCAGTACCATTCCTCTGTAAGGTGATATCGCTCTGTACGAAATCGCTAGTTAAATGTGGTCCGCCTACCCTAAAAGTGAAGTTACCATTTGTAGTTGTAACTAGCAGGTTACCACCTGTATCTGCAGTATAATTCAAGGCTTCGTAATAATATGATATGATATCATTAGGGAATGCTAGATAATTATTTCCAAAGCCAGGTGGGAAGAATGTCCAAGAAAAAGTTCTCTGCTGATCTGGTGCGCCGTCATTAAATACAACAACATTTTGCTCGGAATTTGGATCAGTTTGTATATAAGGGCTTTCTGGTACTCTGCCATCAAACCATACTGTACTGTTGGACAGTTGGATTGGATTATTCAAGTAATCGTCGTTGTCATATACACCTTCAAAGAAGACATTTGCGTTTGTTAACGCTAATCTTGCCGGTATCACTTTTGTCCGAGATGAGAATGTAACATCAGAGTTATAAATATGATTATCAACTGAATTGAATGTATTGAAATCATAGTAAGCCTTGTTTTCTTGACCAAGGGTTCCATTAACAACGAATGTGCCCGAAGTAGCGTTAAATGAGTTTCCTGTCATCATAATGTTTAGTGGTCCCGTAGCTTGCGTGTTGTCAATCAGCATATTACCACCCAAGTATATATCACCACCGTGATATGTAAAATCTAAACTGGTCATACCTGTGTGTGATATTAAAACCAAATAATTGGCAAGGTTGATACTTCCCTCAAATTCAATACTTGTGGTGTTGGGATACAGATTCATGTACCATGCATCACCTGGACCCGTAGACGCATCAATGTCACCAACGTGTTTGTAGTCACTAGTAATATCTTGTGCATAAAGTTGTAATGCATTAGCAACTCTTAGTGATCCCAACACTAGGAATGGCTTTAATAAACTGACCATTTCTAATAAACTTTTATTGATTGCCTATCTGGACTATTTTATTATAATAAACATACATATGGAATAACAAATTAAAACAGGATGGTTTCAGTTTAAATAGTCTAATATCAGAACTTCAGAACAATGTTATTGTTTGTTTTCAATATTGTTTGAATTCAGGTAATCAAATCGTCAGGTGATTATGATACTAGCTCAACTACCGAAATTTAATTAGTTTCGTTTCTTTTCATACTGAAATAATTGAAAATTCACTGTAGATAGGTTGTTAACTTGAGTATTTTTTCCTTTTCTAATGAGTTGTTTATAATATTTTGATCATCTGATGTAAAACCATACAATTATTTTGTTTATCAAGAAGTGCTAGGCGAATTTATTAACGCCCTACTGGATAAAATACTGTAATAGTTATAAGGAGCCCAATTGCTTATAAAAATAGAAGTATCTGGATTGCAGTATAACTCAAGTGTATATAGAAAAGATAAGATTTGTTACTGATGGCACCTTTTTCTTGTTTGTAGGTATATATTGTTGCAAGATATCTGCTAATTCCTTTTGTTACTGTTTACTGTTATAATTGATTGTTTCTTTCATATTATTTAAAAAGGATACTAAAAAAAAAAAGGAAGATAATATTTGCTTATTAGTATTTCTTTAAACTTATATGCTGAATACTCTGTGAATGAAATAAAAAAAAAATGCTTGGGATCAGAAGACGTCATTAAACGCTTTTGGAAGGATACATAAGGTGATTATCTAGTCTATTATGACTTATTAGCCCTGAACGGCTCATGTTGATATTGTATTTTCACGACTATTCTATGGGTCTAGAAATATAGCGCAATGGTTGAATGTGATTTACCACAGAGACCTTTATAATTCATACTTACTTTCAGCAAAATATGGATCATGTCATTTTAAATAACTTCCATTTTTAGAAGCTAATATCGGTAAGGATTTTAGGTAATATTGGAGGTTCCCAATTAGTACATCCACCTAATAAATAATAAAACAAAGTTATATCACTTAAGAATCTTGTACAGTAAATCTCTGTAAAAAAAAAAAAATTAACTTACCAAAAAGTAGGGAAAGTCTTCTGAACAGTAGCCCAGTAGTAGCACCTTTAAATGATATTGAGAAATTTTTTTTTTTTTATCCCCAAATCCAACATCCATAATCTTAGAAACAGTAGTATAGCAATGCAACGAAGAATCTAGGATTGGGAGTGACATATTTTTACCGTAGAGAACGTACTGGCGACTATATTTCCATGATACGTTTCTTTCTGCTCCCCCGGAAATGAAATTCCCTAAGAAATGAAGAACAATTCCCAGGTAAATCCCTATGACAATTGAAGAAGAGTAGACGAAAGGCGAGAACAGGATTTTTATTTTTTTTTTTTTTTTACTTAGCATTATCTGGTGCAATAAATGTTTCATACCTACAATATCTTATTAATACTGCTTGGTTGAACATACAATAGCCTTTTTGAGTGTAGCCCAGTAGACCTTCTAGAATAGCTTAATCAGGCATTATACCTCTTTGCTCTAATTTGCGCTCGATCAGCCGTTCGGCTGACAATCAAAAAAAAAAAGAAAGAAAGTAAATTAGTAAATCCCAACAGAAATAGTGCCTATTTTCTTTTTATTGCTATGATTTGTGGGCAAAAAAAATCTTTTCCCTTTTCAATTCAGTCACCTGATTGGGAAAGTTTGCCATTTGTCACAGAGAGGAGCGGCTCTCGTTAGGTTGTGAGTAAGCTAGCCTTGGTGGTATGATGCGACCTGTCCCTTGTGCTAATGTAGCTGCATGTATGGCTTTAGAGTATTGTTACTTTAGCGGTCATGAGGGCAGAAAGAAATCTGAACTCGCCAGGACGGAAATAAAGATTTTCGTTGCACTTCCTAAAATAGTGCGCGTTACGACACATCAGCTGATTCCAATGCTTGTGACTTAAAGAGAAGTACTAACACAGTAGTAAGCAAAGCTGTTTTTAAACATTTGAGCTAATATCCGTTACAAGATAATCGACTATAAGTGAAGAGCAGTTGATTAAAAATTATAGTTTTCAAGTTATAATGTATTGGGTTATACGGAAAAGTTTCAAATATATTATTGTTCATTAAAAAAATCAGGTACTCGTACATATCTACAGAGTATCTTTTGTTCATCTGATTAGCTTTCTGTTACCAAATATGGGAGTGAATGTTTAATACGGAAATGCCGGATACATTATTAAGTTTTGGTTTATCGTAAAATGATGGTCACTCAACTCATCACACCACGTACTTGTTTTATAGGTTGATGTCCAGGTAAATCCTACCTCAATAGTTTGTGCTTGTTTCTCGCCAAACCAAACGACAAGACATGGGATTTATGTATTGTTTGTAACAACACATATAATGCAAAAAAGTGGATACCATTTATCTTGTTGATATAGTTATCAAGTTTTACAGAAATATAATAGTAATACCCCCCCCTCCCCCCGGAATATTATAGATGGAATTGTGAGAGTATAAATTGAAGCACTACTGCAATATTTGAAGACAGACCATCTTACTTTAATGATATAATTGACCATCTAACTTGATTCAATTGGTCTTATACGTGTTTTGCACGTGATTTTATCATTACCGCCAACGTGATCAATTATTTTGTACGTTGATCACGTTATATGCAACTCTACGAGAATCACATGAATGAGTTTGTAAGGGTAACTATTGTCTTTTTCTACGATAGGAGCTTATTTGTTTTTTTGGCACTTCGCTTTTAAAGTGTTTTGGTAGTATACGGGTTAGTATAATCACAGATGTACAATATGCGTGCTGTTGTTAAATATAGTTCAACTAACCTGTAGCGTGTTTTAATTTTAGTACAGCTAACTAGTAGCGTGTTTTTAATTTTAGTACAACGAACGTACCGATATATTATTATGGTATCATGTCTTTATGGTATCATGCTTTAATGGTTATTTGTAGATTGTGTATTGATAGCGTGTAGTTCATGTTTATGTAGTATGTTTTTATCTTTCAGGGTAATCCTTATTCGATAAGCGTAAGGGATGGAAATAAAGTTATCAGTTTATATATCCCTCAAAACTCTTTTCCGAGGCCCCTTGAGATGTATAGTCAAACATTTATATATTTCTACGCTTTCTTATCTTTCCATGTTGCTCTTTTTCTTTAATTCCTACAGCTTACTAATGGCATCATCCCATGCCTTTTCTTGCAAGAATTGCAGTGGAACTTGACGGAGACATATTGCATTGTCAAATGCAACCAAAGAAGTAAGCTCTCTCTCTTTCTCTCATACTTTGCCTATGTGTCTCTCTCCCCGCTTTTATTTATCTCTACTTGATTCTGCCCCCGCTTCCTTTCCCCTCCCTTCCAATCGTTGTACCATCTGACGCTAGGCAGAGAGTCGGCCCTAGCTCTTTGTCTAGGCAGAGCCAGGTAGAAGTTAAACTGTAGTAGGGACGGTCTCTACGCTGAGTCCCTCTCCCTGCGTAGAAGTAGTTTTTACTCTGCGTAGAAGTAGTATTTCCCTGCGTACAGGCAGGGGAGAGAGGAGCTAGGCAGGAAGATAGAGGGAGAGATCTAGGCAGCGTCAAGAGTTTAAAGGGAATGTTCTAGGCCATCAGAAGTGTGGGGAGGTAATTAGACTTAAAAAAGAAATTATAGTACCCTTTACCACAGATCAAAGGTGCTATTAAGAGATTTCAATGACATTTCTAACCCTCTTTTCTTTCACACTGAACAATGCAATACCCCCTCCTCACCATTTTGATCCCATTAATTGCTTAATAGGGATGTCCCCAGAGTCAATAAAAAGTAAAGAGTTATCTCCGCTGGGGGCTACGGTTTGTTCCTCTTATATTAATAATGTTTAATATTATACTATATATATATTCAGACATAATATAAGCCCTTTGTATAATATATTGTAATCAGGACCTCATCTCAGAGCGTAAGCAGAAAGAAACCTTCCAATCTGTAAAGCAATAAAGTGATGAGTGTTAAGACTTCAAGGATACAGAACGTCAATATAGTCAGTACTAATTACTCACGGTACGGTGTATCCGTGTATGATAGGTTATATAATGGGAAAGGTGAAGGGAGCCGGAACAGCGATGTGCAGAGGAAACAGCTTCCCGAGCTGACGAAGTCTGAATCGATGGCCTCTGACCTCGACAACGACAATGCCACTATCTCTACGAACAATTCCAGGAAATCCCTGATAAAACGTAAGTACAGGTCTCTGTTCTCAGCATCCTCGAAGAAGTTGATAACAAAACTGTATGAACATGGCTCGACAACAGACTCGTTCTCGATATTCTCCCACAAGGCCGCACCCGAGACCCAACCCGAAGAACTTGACGTAGATGTGGTCGATAGCCCGTTGATCGAGCAGAAGCAGTTCAGCGACCTCCCTGAAGAAGTGCTAAAAGTCGTCCTAGGGAACTTAAAGGACGATCAAGTCTCGTTGGTGAACTGTCTGTACGTCAACAAGGCATTATACAATGCTGCAAAACCTGTGCTGTACGAGAAGCCCAATTTCTCTTCTACTTACCGCGTGGCCCAATTCGTTACTTCGATCAGGATCACCCCACAAAATGGTGCTTTAGTGAAGGTATTGGACTTATCGAATTTGAAAAATGGAGTCATCTCTGAGAAATCAGGAAATGCAAATGTCAACAATACCCCATCCACCGTGGCAGATTCCCCCGATATAGATATTAGCAACGTCTTTACCGGTAGATCACGGGCTACTTCAGTGACTAGTACAAACTCTAATCCATCCATCATGACTACGAATGCCACCAATGGTGGTAAAGAAGTTGCCTATGCTGGGTGGAGGGATTGGAGATACAGACATGACCCCTTGTACTCATCTCCGCTCTTAAATAGCTATAATAATAAAAGAAATAACTCACGTCCAGCGTCGGTTAAGTCTGTATCAACGTCCAATTCCAGTACTTCATTATCCCTGTTCCCAAACTTATTATCAAAGGACGGAAACACTGGATCCAGCTCAGAGTCCAAGAACAATGACCATCCCTTATCTACATTCAAGAGAACTAGGTCCAATAGTTCGGTATCATCTATTACTAATAGTATCATGTCTTCCCTTTATAACGGCTCCCATGTGTCTTTGAACACTACGGTTTCAGGGTCAGAATCAGCAATACCGAAGACACCTACAAAGACCAAGTTACAAACACCTCCTGCCAATGCTGAGGATAGTGATCAATCTCCTGCATCAAGCATTAAAGAAGATGACACTTCTTCCTTTGGTATGACTAATGATAAGGCTTCAGGAACGGCTACTACATGGTTTAGAATGAAGTTACGTGGTACTAGAACAAGGGGACAGAGGAATAAGGATAAAATTCTTGAGAAAGAGTTGAAAGCAAAGCTAACCAATAATGGAAGCAGTGAGAAAATCAAAAAAGAAGTTACTATTAAGAGAGTTCAGCCATTTTCCTCCCCACATCCCTTCGCTAATAAATTTCTGTTAAAATATGCACCATATAAAGATTTACCCCTGGGCTATATTTTACATATATTAGACCATTGTCCACACTTGACTGAATTAAACCTTTCAAACTTGGTGTTATGCTCTGATTTCGAAATCATTGAGAAAGTAAAACGTAAGAGGTTTAATTCCTCTTTACTACTACCTTCAGTTCAGGAATCTGTTATCTCAACTGATACATCTGATAACCTTGCTGTAGTGTATCTCACGGATTCCAACAAGTCATATGATTACTATGATCGGATGAGTAATGTGAATAAACATCGCCGTAATTCTAGTATGAATGGTTTTTGGAATTCCCCAAGCTGGGGTGATGGACCCGCACCTATCGGTTCCAATAAGAATGAATTGAAGAGAACCAATTCACAGAGCCTCATCAGGTCGGGTGTTGAACTAAGAAAGTTGAACGCGTCTGAAATATTCCAACACATAGTACAAAACCATTCAGCAGATTTTGCTACAAAATTGCATGTTAAAATCGATAATGTTCTTTGGTGCAGACAAGAGATAGTCAAGAGTTTTATTTTGCAAAGTTTTGAGAACGAGAAGGAGAGCCATAAGGATGATTCCAATGATTTGTTCGAAAATGACCTTGTGTTCAGCTTCGAGAAATCTGGACTTAATAGGAATACTGCCTGGACCTGTAAAGGTGACCTTAAAGATTTTGTTACCTTAGTTGTTTTAGAAGAAGTCAATAAAATGGATGATCTTGAGCTTGAAAATGTTTTTAATATTAAGGCTGAGAGACATCTAGAGGCTGGTAGTACGACAGATAAGGCCCCTGAAATATATGATGTTTCTAATATCTTTAATGTTGAGTATGGGTTTCAATCTGACCATAAGAAAGTTATGAAGTTCAGACTTACAATACTGAAAAATGATATGCCAATGTCTTATGCAGTCAGACAGATGACGAACCAATACTCTTCTATTATCGTTGATCTCCAAAATAATAGAAATGTTGCAATGCCACATCCGGTGACTCCAAATGAAGAACATGAGGAAAATGAGGTTATGGAAGGTGTGTTCGTAGCGGATGTACCGGAAGACAACAACGCACCTGATCCCAACGCTGGAATAAATGAACCATTAACTACCGATCCCAGATTGAGAATAGAGAGGATCACACAAGAAATTGTAGCACGTTTAAAGGAATTAAGAGGTTCTGATTTAAGAAGGAACATAGGAGAAAATAACTATGTTCGTGAAGAGTTCCGAATTTGATGCGACTATGAAGTTTTTTTTATAAAATGAGTGAATGATTTTTATTTTTTTATGTTCTTTTTCGTTTCGTTCTATGCCCTGATATCTAACTATCACAATACCAGATTTTGAAGGGCTCATTATTTATATTTGATTTTGATTTTTTATGCATTTATTGAACCATATTCTAGATTATTGAATTAGCATTATGTATTCTTTGGTATTTAATTTTAGGTATTATTATTATATTTTGTTCAATATTGTTTATTTCTCATAATACATAAAAAAGCTGAAAGGACCTTATTGTTAATTATTCGTTAACGTCAATAAATTTTTTTTCAAAAAATAAATAATCTATCATCAAAACATGAAATTTTCCTCAAATGTCTTACATAATTTCTTAGGATCATTATAAAACAGGTTGTGGCCGCAATGTTCTACCTTTATCAGTGACTTATTCTCGTCCGCTATGTCAATGAAAAGGTCAAAGAGCTGCTTAACACCGTCCTCTGAGACAACTTTGTCGTTCTCGGCATATAAAACAGATATCTTGGAACCATTCTTTGTTAGAGCATCAGAAAATGAATCCCAATCAGGAGTAATCCATCCGACTAAGTATTCAAAGAATATGTAAGAGCTGTTTTCGATATTTCGAGAAAACTGGCACAGCTTCCAATATTGAAGTAAGGTGCGGTTAGTTTCGAGCTCTTTACCTTCGTAGAAAAAATTCTTTATTCCAGAACCCTCGAGTCCATAACTCCGATCGAAAAAAGACCTGTACCAGTCAAATAGTATAGGGACCCGAAGCAAAACTCGGAACACAAATTGCATCTTCCAATTTGCCTTATCCAAAATCGGCACGTAAGGGGCCGGCGGAGTGCACATTACAATTTGTTTGACATGGAACTGTTCGCTCAACTTTAAATAAAGATGTGTGCAGATGTAACAGCCCATCGAGTGTCCCACAAGACTCAGAGACCACTCCCCAAGCGCTGTCGTAGCAACCAGCTTCTGAGTTACTATCTCTCTAATAATATCTGCCACGTGATCCATATCGTACTTAATATTATCATCTAGTGGTTCGCTACCACCAAATCCCGGAAGATCTACTGCGATCACAGGTAACTTGTTCAGGTGAAGAAGTTTTATTAGAGGCTCAAACTGCTCCAACGAGCCTCCGAGACCGTGGATCAATACAAACACCTTGGTACCACTGGTTTCATCGAGGTTATCCCAACACCTCAACTTATACCTCAACGACCCCGCTGCATCCTTTGGTTCATCTGACCCCACATGACTGCAATGCTCCTCAATGATCTTCAACTTGAAGTCATCTACGTTACTCGGTCTCGACACCATCTCTGCTAATAACCCGCGCGGCACCCCACTGTACTTCGAAACAACTTCATCCACACTCAGCCCAGAGACAGGCTCCCAGTCCAACGAACTAGCCTCATCCGCCAACATAGCGTGTCTATTACCAGAATACTAAACCCTCAACTAAGATGAAGTGCCTCTCGTTTCCACTAAAACATATATGGTATACTAGCATGATATATGAGGAGAGGGTCTTTAATAAAGAGCCAACTCCCCTATTATCACAGTGTACGTGACTAAGTCATGTTCTATAATAGTATACGTATTATCATGTGATTGTCGCGTATTTAGTTATACATCACGCGATGGTTCCGTATCTTAATATAACACCACGTGAAATTACGTATAAATCGATATGTCCACGTCGCCAACTCATTTTTTTTTGAGAGACCCATTGTCGAGATGGAGGTTTCCAGTTTTATGGATATTATGTAATTTAGTAATCCATTTGGAACTCTATCATATTTCCTTGTAGGTTATAAGCAGTAAGCAACTGAACCGACGGGAAAGCGCCTTTAGTGTTTAGAGAAAGGAAAGCACAACGAAAGAAGTCAATGAGCGGTAAGAAGAAGCTGATGCCGAAGTCGGCGATGTTTGTGAGGAAGTATGAGAAGACGCTGAGACTGGGGTTTGCATCGTTTCTGATGGTGTTGACGCTGTTATTCATATTCCACTCGCCTCAGGAGGCGAGTAGTGTGGGGCCCTCGGTGCGTAAGGCGCCTCGTGGAGGTATTGATATCTCGAGACCTATGATCCGGAACGGCGATCCGAAGTATAAGCTGCCCACCACTGACCGTCTCCAAGGTATTGCTGAGCATCCTAAGGACGGTAAGAAAAAGGAGAAGGCTGTGTACATCACTTTGGCTAGAAACAGAGACTTAATGAGTTTGGTACAGACGATTAGACACGTTGAAGATAGGTTTAACAACAGGTACCACTACGACTGGGTTTTCTTGAATGATGAGGACTTCACCGAGGAGTTTGTCCGTCTGACCTCTGCTCTGGTCTCTGGTAGAGCCAAGTACGGTAAGATCGCACAGGAGCACTGGAGAGTGCCAGAATTCATTGACAAACAGAAGCTGGAGAAGCAACTGGAACTGTTCCGTTCGAAACCAAAGATTCCTTATGGTGGGTCCATCCCATACAGACACATGTGTCGTTTCCAATCTGGGTTCTTCTATAGACATGAATTGCTGGACGAGTACGACTACTACTGGAGAGTCGATACAGATATCACTGTGTTCTGTGACATTCAATACGATATCTTCAAGTTCCTGAGGGAAAACAACAAGAAATACGGGTTTATCCTGTCCGTTACCGAGTACCAAGAGACAATCCCAACTCTATGGCAAACTGTCAAGGAGTTCAGCGAAAAGTTCCCTCAACACATAAATAAGAACAATCTGATGAAGTTTATCTCCGACAACGGTGGTTTGACTTATAACGGTTGTCACTTCTGGACCAACTTCGAGGTCGGGTCCTTGAACTTCTGGAGGTCCGAGGCATACACCGATTTCTTCAACTACCTAGACCAAAGTGGTGGTTTCTTCTACGAGAGATGGGGTGACGCTCCTGTGCATTCCATCGCTGCAAGTTTGCTCTTGGATCAGTCAGAGATTCATTTCTTCGACGGTCTGGGATTCCACCATCCAAACTTCTTGTCTTGTCCTTACGAAGAAGAGATCAGACTACAGAACCAATGTATCTGTAATCCAAAGGAAGACCACACCTGGTGGACTTACTACTTCTGTACCAGAAAGTACTTCAATGCCAAGGATATCCCTCTACCAAAGGAAATCCCTGACTACACACCACATTAATCATTTTCACAATAAAAAAAAATAATAGACGCTACACCAATATCCTCCATTTTGTAAAATAATAATAAAAATTGTAATGATTTTAATTTTCTTATAACTTCAATGCATATGGACTAGCACCACATTTACAACACAGCACCATTGTAACTGTAATACATTGTAATAGCACCCTGTAGTAGTACATTTGCTGCAACGATCAGCGTTTCGAAATTACTTCTGCCATCTCATCCATTATCGCTGTTTTATATATTTGTTACATAGACCCTCGTCTTCAAGAGAGGATGCGAAGGCAATGCAAGGGCATCATTGCCAATAGCATCAGTGCAATACGCAATCATTGTATATATTCGAGTTGTTAAAAGTATAGTGAGGTTGGAATAAGCATTTTTTAATATTTTTTTTAGGTTTTGTGTATGGTATGCCCTGGTGATAAAATTTGTTCACTAGGCGATATATAGGTGCACTCTGGGCGAAAGCTGTCACATATAGCCAAAGGGTACTGACGAAGCAAGAAATCCAAAAGCCTTAATTGCACAGTATATCACGAGAGACCAATGTCGTTTGAGCAGGTGTTCTCCTTCCAAGTTTTCTTTATATTCCTCCGGGAGTCGCTGGAGATAGTAGTTATCATATCGATTCTGCTGACGATAGTCAAGCAAGGGCTCTCTATAGGTGAGCATGACGAGGATATATCTCATGGGACGCTACCATCTGGTACAAGACCAGCTACTGAGGACCAGGTGCCACTGACGGTGGAAGAAGAGGAGCAAGTCTACGAGGTTCAAGGTGCTGATGCTAGCCAGGAATCACTGTCTTACACGGATAACTTGAAGCTATACAAGAAACTTAAGGTTCAGATCGTCTCTGGAGGTGCCCTAGGTCTAGTGATCTGTGGGTTTATCGGAGGTGCGTTCGTTGCGGTCTTTTACCATGTTGGAACGGACTTATGGACTCTCAGCGAGCACTATTACGAGGGTGTGCTGAGTCTGGTGGCCTCCTTGATCATCTCAGTTATGGGTTTGTTCTTCCTACGTGTTGGTAAACTAAGAGAGAAGTTCAGAGTGAAACTGGCATCCATTATATATTCAGACAGAGGTAAAATGCTAAAGATGAACGCTACAGAAGCTGTCAGCTTCAGTGAAAAATATGCATTCTTCATTTTACCATTTGTCACAGCACTACGTGAGGGTTTAGAAGCCGTTGTCTTCATTGGAGGTGTAGGCTTAGACCAGCCTTTAATGGCAATCATTTCCTCCATGGTCTGCGCCTTCTGCATAAGTGGTGTCTTCGGTATATTCTTCTTTAAGTATTCCAGCTCATTATCGCTTAAGATTTGCTTGGTTATCACTACATGTTTCCTATACTTAATTGCTTCAGGTTTATTTTCAAAAGGTGTCTGGCAATTAGAACTACAGGATTACGTCAATAAATGCAATGGTCAGGATATGAGCGAAGTCGGTAACGGTCCAGGCTCCTACGATATATCACGATCAGTTTGGCATGTAAACTGTTGCAACGGGGAGAGTGATGGTGGATGGATGATTCTGACTGCTATCTTTGGATGGACTAATAGTGCAACATACGGATCTGTGTCAAGTTATATCATATACTGGCTGGCACTTATTTTCTCTATTAAAATGCTCATGGCCGAGGAGAAATTTGGTTATATCCCAGGTGTCCCCATTAAATGGCAAAAGAAGAGGATCATAAAGAGATTGAAAATTGCACATAACTCATTGAAACTGAAGCAAAACTTACAAGAGCCCACCGGAGGCTCTACAATAGAAGAACCGACTCGTACATCGAAGGACAGTTCTACGCCTTTGATAGCTGCAACAAACAACTTACATGGCTCTACTGCAACCAATTAGATATTCTGGGGCTATCTGTAAATAAGTTCTATACTTGAATAACATTCTAAAAAAAAATTTATGAATAGCAAAACTTGTTAATTTTAGTATTGTCCGTTTTTTATTATGATAAGATCAGTTTGTACATAAATATAACTAATAATAGGTTTATTGTTAAGCAAATTCTATAATAGCAACAGCATCACCAGCGTCTATCATATCTCCGTTTCCATGGAGGATTTTCACTATTTTACCATTTTTATTAGATGAAACAATCATCTCAGTCTTCATGGCTTCAATAATTAGTACACCTTGACCTTCTTTAACATTTTTGCCTTCTTCGACAATAGGTTTCCAAAATCTGCCAGCATATTCCGAAAATATGAATTCTTGGTTTTCAGGTAATTCTTCAATTACTTCTGGTGCGGACACTTCGCTGTTTAACAGCTCATTGTTAGACACTTGAATTAATTTGACAAATTCATCAAATTTTTCACCTTTTTGGTTTTCCTGGAAATCTTGAATAGAATCAATATTATCCTGGACCCATTTTAAGTAGTCACTGTGGTCGAAAACAATGTCTTTAACCTCAACTTGATAAGTACCATTGTCCCAATCTTCAGTGTACTTGTCTATTTGTTCTTCACTAACAGTGTAAAATTCAACTTGATCAAATGGGTTCAATAACCATGGTTCGCCATTTGGAAGATGTAACATTAACTTATCCCAAATTGGGATCGTTCTACCAACTAACTGATAACCACCTGGACTATCAGCTGCATAAATGCACATGTACATACCACCAATACCTACCAGACCACGTTCTGTGTAAGTTCTTGATGGATTATACTTAGTTCCCAATAACCTATGACGGGGATCTAATGGCAAGGCACAAGGAGATCCTAAAAACACATCACCAACACCTAGTACCATAAAACGAGCGGTATAGATCATCTCCTGAACATCTTCATGAGTCATATTATTGATCTGAGCTATGAAGTCTACATTGTTTGGTAGCCATGGTGCAGAAGAGCGAATAGTTTCTTGATACCTACTCACAGATTCCAATGTCTTAGAATCCTCAAAAGCCATAGGTAATCTAAAGAGTCTTGAATTAACCTTCCAATTCTTATCAAAAGGTAATTCATTTTCATATGCCACTAGAGTCTTCAAAAGCTCAGATTGCGAAATTTGGTAACCGTCGAATTCTACTAGTACTGAACGAACACCTTGAGACATCTCCACAATACCAGCTGTCTGTTTCCGTTCAACCATATCAATGAGACATTTAATTCTATAGCATAAGTTAAATTCAATTACCTCTTCACCATATTCTATCAAAATGTAGCGATCACCAGCTTGTCTATAAACAACTTTTGGTGTAAAATCCTTCCCTTTCCCATGGGTGTAAAGAACTGGATTTGTGATAGCTGACTGGTAACTGACATCTTCCAATTGAATCCCTTTTTTCGTTTCCAAATGAGTGATAGCCAAGTCCTGTGTTTCTTTTAGTTCCCTAGCCATATCATAGTCAATAGGAATAAATTGAATGGTGTCACCAGGCTTTACTTGACCAACTTTCCATAGTTCTGCTTCAACAACCACAGCTTCACAAACAAAACCACCTAAAGAAGGACCATCACAGGTAATGATTACAGGATCATCACCAGTAAAGTTAATTGCACCTAGAGAATAGACATAATCATGAGTATTTGAAGGATGCAATCCACCTTCTCCACCATCCTTTCTAGCCCACTTAGGTTTTGGACCTGACAATCTTACACCAAATCTATTAGAGTTGTAATGAACTTTCCAACTAGTCGCAAAGAACTCTTGAACACTTTCCTTTTGGTAAATGTCAGGGGCCCCATGTGGACCACAAGTCACACCAATCTGCCAATGACCATCAATGGCCATTTTTGGTCTAATGATTTCTGGGGCAACTTCAATTGGGTAACATGGAGCTGGAATTTCATCTTCGCTGAAAGAACGTGGTAGAAATAGTACATCACCTAATCTTAGAGGTCTACCATTGTAACCGCCCAGTTTACCCAAGGTAAAGGTAGAGAATGAACCCAAGTATTTAGGAATATCAACACCACCCCTTATGGCTAAATATGCTCTTGTCCCACCACTGACCTTTCCAACGGACAGTTTTGAGCCCTTTTTCAAAGTTATAGGTTCAAATTGCGATACATATTTTCCATCAACCGTAATATCAACCTTTGCACCGGTAACCGCAACGACTACATCTGTATGTGTTATTATTGTAGGACCTTTCAAAGTTATCTCCAGTCCAGGTGTTTTGGAATGGTTACCAACAATACGGTTAGCTAATCTGAATGAATAGTGATCCATAGGACCACAAGGGGGGACACCAATACGCCAATAGTTCACTCTGCCAGGGTAGTCTTGAATGGTAGTTGAGGCACCAGCATCAAGTATTTCGATAGCGGGTGGTGTATATACAAATCCATTTAGGTAGTTTGTTGAAAAGTTGGCCTCCTTAAAATCAACTGATCCAACGATTGATTTTAAATAATCAAGATTGGTAACACAACCATAAACCCTAGTTTCATCTAAAGCCTTCAACATTTTTATTATAGCATCATTTCTGTCTTTTCCATGAACGATAATCTTTGCTAGAGTAGGATCGTATTCTGCAGAAACTGTGGTTCCCTTCTTTACCCAAGTATCAACTCTACAATCTTTTGGAAATTCTACGTGAACTAATTCACCCGGGGAAGGTCTGAAGTCCTTTAACGGATTTTCAGCGTACAGTCTAACTTCAATAGAAGCACCTTCGATGTTAATTTTAGACATATCAAAATCAGGCGCTTGACCTGCAGATATTTTTACCATCCATTCAACTAAGTCCAACCCTGTAACCATTTCTGTAATAGGATGTTCAACTTGCAATCTGGTATTGACCTCTAAGAAATAGAATTCATCACGAACCCCGTCATAAATATATTCCACTGTACCGGCACCTCTATAGCTTAAATGCTTACCTAAACTTTCTGCACATTGTCTCATTTTTAGTCTAGTAGTTTCGGGTAGATTTGGGGCAGGAGTTTCTTCGACAATTTTTTGGTTACGACGTTGTAGAGAACAGTCTCTCTCACCTAGTGCTATGGCATTACCCTTACCGTCACCCATTATCTGGATTTCAACATGTCTAGAGTTTTCAATATATTTTTCTAGAAATACCCCTGAATCACCAAAGTAAGAAGCACCTTGATGCTGAACAGACTCAAATACACGAGATATATCCTGTTCGTTATCAACCTTCTGTAAGCCAATTCCACCGCCTCCAGCAGTTGATTTTACCATCACTGGATAGCCAATCTTTTTAGCAAAATCAATAGCATCTTCGGCGTTCTTAATTAGCGAGGAACCTGGGACTAAAGGAACACCTGATTCTTTTGCAACCTCTCTTGCCGAGTGTTTAAGCCCTAATTTTCTAATTGTATTACTAGTTGGGCCAATAAATACGATACCTTCTCTATCACACCTGTCAACAAATCCTGCACTTTCTGACAGGAACCCATATCCTGGAATGATGGCGTTGGCACCGTGCTTCTTAGCTATCGATATTA
Source organism: Nakaseomyces bracarensis (assembly GCF_045282275.1). Taxonomy (NCBI): domain Eukaryota; kingdom Fungi; phylum Ascomycota; class Saccharomycetes; order Saccharomycetales; family Saccharomycetaceae; genus Nakaseomyces; species Nakaseomyces bracarensis. Next base: position 369,178 of record NW_027263960.1, read on the forward strand.
TTTTATCTTCATGTAGGTAAGTTTCTGCAGCTGAAGTTCCACCTAGTGGTACTGAGATATCTGCATCTTGCACATGCTGGGAGTATTTATCAACATCAGAGTAAATAGATATAGTTTTTATACCCATCTTCTTTAGTGTTTTTATAATACGTACAGCAATTTCACCTCTGTTAGCAATAAGCACGCTATCAAAGGTCTTTATATTCCCATTCTTTTCTACTAGTGATTCGACATAAGGTTTAAATCCACCAAATTCCGTAATATCAGTGGTACCTTTAGATAAGTAGCCATATTCTTCGCAAATGAAAGATTTCACCCAGGTTCCATCATCTAATTCTACTGAACCAATTCCTAAAGGTGCAGGTATCATAGCCATGAATTGACCAAATTTATCCAATGGAATGCTATATGTTTCTAATTGTATCGGAGCACCAGTGCCATCATCTACCCTTCTTAGACCGGGCTTTAGAACTGGACCATTTTTCGGTAAAGCGTACAGACGATAATTTGAAGCAGTCACTGGTGAGCTTACGTATGTGGCGTTAACTTTCTCTAACTGCCAGTGCAAAGGAAGACCCTTCAAGTGAGCCCCGACTACAGCTACTACAATTGATTCATTTGTGTCTATTTCTGGACCCTTTAAATTGTCATCAGCTAATTCGACATATTTATTAGGGAAAATTCCACAAGGGCGTCTTCCATCAGGGTATAATGTAGACAAGAATTTTTTAGCCAAATCCAATAACGCATAGTCGGTGAACTTTCTTGCAATTAGAGTTACACCATTAGGTAGGCCATCGGCACGGAAACCAACGGGAATAGCTAAAGCTGAGAAATCTGCCAAATTGACAAAGTTTGTCCAGGTTCCTTGCCTAGAGTTCACTAACACTGGTTCCGCAGCAACTTCTTCGAAAGTTGGATTCAAAGGACAAGTAGGTACGCATAAAACATCTATATCCTTCATCAGTTGATCAACTTTTTTTAGTATACTTTGTCTTTTGTATTCAAATTTGAAGAAATCCGATGCACTGAACCTTTCTGCACCCTTAATGATATTTGTTACTACAGGATCTAATGATTCTTTAGATGGATTGGAATTGAGAAATTCACTCATAGCAGCGTATCTCTCTGCGACCCATGGGCCTTCATATAGACAGCGAGCCAGTTCCAGAAGTGGCTCGAAATCGACTTGTACAACGTTAGCTCCTATCTGGTGTAAAATTTCTACAGCCTTGGAGAATATCTTTGGATTCTGTGTCTCACCATACCATGGTACATTCTTAGGGACAGCGATCTTGAGATCCTTGTTAAATTTTTGGAGCGGATTGCTTGGGAACTCTCTGGAGTATTCATCGTTTTCGAAATCAGGTACGCTTAGTAGCTTTAAGCACCGTTCAGCATCAGACAGATTCAATGTGAACACAGACACACAATCAAGCGACTTACAAGCTGGTACCACACCACTACATGAAAATATGCCTCTCGTTGGTTTCAACCCAACAATGTTGTTCAAAGCAGCTGGTACTCTACCTGATCCTGCGGTATCTGTTCCAAGTGCTATGGGGACTATACCTCTAGCTACTACAGAAGCAGAGCCGGCAGACGATCCTCCCGAGACATGTTTGTCGCTAAAGACGCAGCTGGTTTTACCATATGGAGAACGTGTGCCTACTAACCCAGTAGCAAACTGGTCTAAGTTGGTTTTACCTATGACGATGGCACCGGCATGCTTTAACAGCTCAACAGCCTTCGAGTCCCTGACTGGGAAGTACGAAAAATCGGGACAAGCAGCCGTGGTAGCAAACCCCTTCGCATCGATGTTGTCCTTAACAGCTACAGGGACACCATAGAGTGGTAGGCTCTCCTTGTTGGCTCTGGTCTGCAAAACCTGCCATTGTTGCTCCAATAGCTCTCTAGAGGCCACAGAAATCCACGCAGGATCCTCCGGAGACACCCGCTGGTTACCTAACAAATCCAAGAGCAAATCTATAGAGGCCTGCGGAGTTGCATTACGATGGAACCGGATCCATTCCTCAACAGACCACCCTAAAGCGTTACTAGCACTCAAAGTAGTCATAATTTTTTATTGTTATATTGTGTCGTTTAATACCTTGAAGATAATGAAGGAAATGTTAGGATAGAACAAAGAAACATCTTCAAGTAGCGTTGCTTAAATATCCCAGCCAGGCAACAATTGATCGCCAGATCCAATAGTTCTCAATCAAATGCTTAAAACCAAGTTTAGAGCATCTCTTATTAGCCTTTATCGTTTATCCTTATCTTATCTTATCTTATCTCTCTATCTTTAGGGTATCGCCTGGCGATGCCCTGAAATTTGCGTTTTGTTTTGCGGTTGTTTTTTTGTTCACCCACAGCATTGTACTCCTTTTGCAGTGGCTATCTCTGTCAACGGAAACAGCAAGCGACTACATAGAGCCAAAAATAAACCCCGGGGTTTCTTTTTCTATCTGCGACTATCTTTTTCTCAATCGGGAAATCGTTATCGGCTTTCAGGCCATCTTTTATAGCTAGAGCCGGGTGATACCTCAAATTTGCGTTTTAGCAATCGCATCTACAGCACACAGCATTACAGCACACAGTATTACAGCACTACCACCAGATCAATACAACGCAACAATACAACGCAACAATACAACCGAAACGATCTAGCAATACTTTAAGTAATGCGTCTTTTACCATGTCGTTGTGTACTATTTGAAAGCTTGCGTTGATGACAACATAGCAGCTTTAGCTCCGTACTAAATAAAATAACGCAACTTGAAGTGCTCTAATTGCTTATTAAGACAATTATACGTAGATCAGGAGACCGACGTTATGAGAGATTGAAAAATAAATAAAAACGCAAATTTCAACCTAGCATTAAAAAAAAAAGTACTCAAAAGAGCGCGAACGTGTGATACAATATTGCGAATTGGTATTAACTGTAGCAATAAAACCTCGCATTTATACTTCCATAACTATTTTGTTTATTGCTAAATAATCTTAGCCTTTGGAATAGAAACGACAAGACATTTTTTGACGAAAAAAAATTCAGAGCTCGCACTCAGGATCGAACTAAGGACCAACAGATTTGCAATCTGCTGCGCTACCACTGCGCCATACGAGCTTTGTTAAACTTTGACATCTTGAAATGTCTCTAGTTATACATACTCTGAGTTTTAGTATCAATAGCAAGTCCTTTTATTTTTTATTTTATTTGAACTATATTAGTAAAAATATGAAGAAAAAGCTTTTAAATTACATGTTATATAAGCTAGACTATGATATAATTGACATTACTTCTAAATATATGTTTACCTATGTGTTCACATTTTATTTTAATATTTAGTTCTTAAAAACGTAGAAAAACTTCAAAAACTTGAATCGAAATCAACTCTTTTTTTGTCTCCTAATTATAACATTCTTTTTTAATTAAGTTATATACTATCATACCCGTGAGTTCTATTAATAATATCTCCAAGCTCCTTCCCCAAATTACTATTCGCCTCCACCGTTTTCTTTGCCCACGAGCAATGGTCTTTGTAATCACATAGGCGACAGTACTTGTCATAATTAGAGATTGTAGGATTTATTGGTTCAATAGGCCTTTTACCAAACCAAAAACCAGATGCATCCTTACACCGTTCCAGGAGAACTTTTTCGTCATAGCTGAATCCCAAAGTTTTAAAATTCTCATTGTCATGATAATATTCTATATTCAACTGATCAGATAATAGATTACCTATAATGTAGTAAGTTTGTGCTAGCCTCATAGCAAAATATTTCAAAGTCACTGGTTTTACAAATGGTCCATTAAACAATGTAGAAGCCTTCTCTTGGTTAGCCTCGATATTGCCAAGATACTCGTACTCTAGTGAACCCAATTCCATAGAGGTATTCCCCAGGAATTTTTCTGAATCAAATTTCTCGAAGCCAAACAACTCACCATTATGAAGCTTTATGAAGTCATCAATAATATTGCTCGACTGAATCGCCATCCACATTACATTACCTATATTTAATGGACGATCAGGATCAAGCCCTCTGGCCCTGGCATTCGCAAGGAGTAATTGATAAGTTATTGCTGGGTCTCTTCCTAGTATCTCTAAAAAATACCGGTAATACATTACCTGGGTTTTTGACGCCTTTATAATTGTTTGTTGAGACGGCACAGACTTGCTAGACCTAGTTTTCACATCTCCTACATCAATTGTTAATGATCTTCGCAGTTTTTTCATATTTCTGGTTATATACTTAATGGTTTCTCCCATATTCTTATTTGAGTCAAATTCCACTGTGGCATCATCACTTATTTTATATAGTGATAGATGATCTACAATCCCGCTGACTAATACATGGTTGTTTAATAACTTTGGTAATTGGTCATCGGTTGGGTTAAATTTCGGATCAAAAAGTGAACCATTCTCATGGTTTACATATCCATGACATATGACTTCACGTGCCTCACCTCTATGGAAGATCCCAAGCATCCTATTCGTGCTATCAAACCAATTGGTAGCTAGTTTGTGCAGCTCATCAGACTTAACATTTAGAGCTTCTTCTATCCCTGGTATCATATCAAGCGTCATTGCGGGTTCCAAAGTCTGCTCCTCCAAGAACTTGTGTACTTGTTCACCTTTTCTAATACGTTTATCCCTGAATACTGGAAGTTTAGAGTAAGCATCGTAGGCGAATTTAAGTTCACACCATGACTTTGTCAGTAGCTTTGTCACACTAAGCCTGTATGTCTTGAGATTCTTCGATATCTTCAAGTCCTCAAACGGAACCATTCCGGGCTTCTCATACATTAGATCACCATGTTTTGTGAACCCGAAAAACCTCCCAGCAGCATCCACTTTCCTGTGACCATGACTGATCTTAGTGTCTAAGGATTTGCTGATTCGAAACAGCTTGAAGTTCCATAACTTCTGCACATCTTTCATTTAAGAGATAGTTTTAATGGAGTCTTTGATTTCTTCACAAAACCAATATTTAGTTAATTTGCCATAGCATTTTTTTTTCCACAATTTTTTTCTATCTCTCCTTTGGTTTGCCATTGTAAATCGGACATGAAGTTTTTTTAATAGTACAAAAATATTGCATTTTTCTTTAAATATAACTTATACACAGTCTTATATAATAAATTGTTTAGTTGGAGGGGGATATATTATTTTTATTATTATAGATATTGGTCGTAATCATTTGCAATTTTTATTAGAGGTTTTCAGAACAATAGACTAATAACCTCTAGAACACCACCACCGATAAGCAAGAACAGGATGATGTACAACCATGTCTTGGAGATTGGCAATGGTTGTTTAGCCTCAGGCTTCTTCTTACCGTACTTCCTCTGCTTCTCAATGTTCTTGTTAAACTTTTCATTTGCAAGTCTTTGCTTAGGAGTCTGAACAGCCATCTTTTTCGTTTATTTGTGTTGTTGTTGGGTTTCTTGGTTATATCAATATATTGCAATATATCAAAATTCTAAAATATATATCATTAGTATATATACCAATTTCCTTAACATAACAAATATCACGTCAACCACTTTTCCCTGTTAATTTCCAGAAATTGAAGAAATTGAAGAAATTTGAAGAAATTGAAGAAATTTGAAGAAAGGCCTCTCTGTCCTCGAGGGAACCCCTCACCCTTAAAAAAAAAGAGAGAAGCAATAAGCCGAAGAAAGCATAGAAGCAGATCAAAAAGGTAGAAAAACCGTAAATCACCCTTGGTACTACAAGACATTCTAAGCAGCAGGAAATATTTAACACGGCAACAGCTTCTTTCTTTAAGGCACGCTGTAGTGAACACCTAACTACTTTAAAATATACTGGTGTACGTGTGATCCTATGACGATTTTCGTATCACAGTATTTTATTGTACTGGTGTACGTACCGTCATTTGTATTGTTCGTATCACAGTATTGTATTGTGCTACGAAAATGGACCGTGATAGCCGTACAACCTCATGTCGTACACAAGTATATATACCAGCGTATCGATTAAAGAATGTTGTGTTGTTTTTTTTTCGCGTTTTCTTTCTCTGTTTTTAAAGTTTCCGTGCTGGGTTCTGTTTGCTCTCTGAAGAAAAGTGCGCAGAGGAGGGTTAGTGCTGTGCTGTGCTGGGCTGTTTAGTTTAGTTATCGCCGTCCCTTTTCGTAAAAAAAACACCGCAGTCAACGTCGTGGGGGGGGGAAACACCGCAAATCCTTTCCAAAAAAAGAAAAAACAATTCGCGTTTAAAACACCACAGCACGAAAAGAATAGTAACAGCAAGCCAAGCACGAAAAAAATTGGGCGGTAGAAAAACGCCCGTACAGAGCACGAAATGGTAAACAAGTAAACAAAAACGGTTCTTGCTAGCACTGCCAAAAGGCAATGCCAAAAGGCATTGCCAAAGCACTGCCAAAGTGCATTGCAATAGCCAAAGCAATTGCCAAAGCAATTGCAGAGCTAATAATCAACAGAGCTATAGCACAGACTCTTGGAGGCCCAGCTCTGCTTATTGTTTACTTTTATTGGAAAAATAAACAAATAGTTTTTCGAGATCGAAGTTACCAACAAAAAAATTTTCTTTACCTCTCCTTATATATAAGGAAAGTAATGGGTTAAAAGAAAATTATATAATTCTTTACTCCTTGTCACATATATAACAAAACCCAACCATACTAAATAAAAAACAACAACAAATACAATGCTCTATCAAATTATTGGTGTGACGCTGTCGCTGTTAGTGTCAGTTTCTGCCGACTGTCAGTTTATTAGTGGGAATTACTACTGTTCCGAGACCAGTGCAGTTACTTACTCTAATGTAGGTCTGTCGAGCTCCTACCAGGACGTCATCTCTATGGATGAGAGCAGCTGTGTCTGCCAACAACAAGCCTATAACTTCGGTGGTAACTTGGCCCCATTCGACGAAGAGTTGTCCGTACACTTCAGAGGACCTCTAAGACTATCTCAATTCGCTGTATACTACCCACAATCATCGAACTCCAAGAGAGACCTGAGCGAACAAGAGAACTGTGACTCTATAGTCTCCAAGCCTTTGCACAAACATAAGAGAGACGTCGCCGTAGAAGTCGTCGAAGTCACCGAGACAGTACTTATCGATGAGAACGGTAACACCGTCACTCATTCCGCTACCGTTGAAACCGCTGTCGAGGCTACTCCAACAACTGCTGCTGCCACTCCTGATGCTGCCACGACTCCAATCGACACAACTACTACTCTAAGCTCAACTTCTTCTCCTTCTTCTCCAACTTCTTCTTCTTCTACTGGTGCTGCTGCCACTTCTACTTCTTCTGCTACTTCTAGTGGTAGTGATTGGTACAGATCCGCTTACTTCGTCCCAGGTTCTGCTGACGGCTGTACTTTCATGAACCACCAAGGTGGTACTGCTGGTTCCGGTATCTGGTCCTCTTGTTTCGGTAACTCCATCTCATTCGCTAACTCCGATGGTATCACCGGTGCTGGCTCCCCACAACCTCTTGGAGACGTCACTATCGAATCCGGTAAAGAATACATGATCTTCTCCTCTACCCAATGTTCCGGTAACAACGCCGAATGTGGCTTCTACAGAGAAGGTATCCCAGCTTACCAAGGTTTCGCCGGTAACCAAAAGATCTTCTACTTCGAATTCTCCATGCCAAGTGACACGAACGGTAACGGTTACAACCAAGATATGCCAGCTATCTGGCTCCTAAACGCAAAGATCCCAAGAACTTTGCAATACGGTCAATCTACTTGTTCCTGTTGGGCTACCGGCTGTGGTGAACTAGATTTGTTCGAAGTCCTAAGCCCAGGCTCCGACAAGATGATCACCCACATTCACGATGGCCAAGGTGGTGGTACTCAGGACTACTTCAAGAGACCAACAGATGGCGTCTTCAGAGCAGTCGTTATCTTCAACGGCTCCGATAAGACTATCCACCTAGTTCAAGTTGACAGCGCCCCATCCAGTGGTATCTCTAATGAACAAGTACAAACTTGGTTGAACCAACAAGGTTCTGCTGCTGTTTTGCCATAGTCATGATAGAACAAAAAAAAACAAAAAAAACAACTATTTATTCTATTCATCCATTCACTTTTTGTCATAAAGAATTTTTTTTTTCCAACTCAACACATTATTGTAGAAGTCATTAGGTTTTTATCTCGATTAACTTTTAAAGTCTTTAAACCGTTTTATTTTTTTTTTATTTCAATTTTAAAATAATGTCCTTATTCTCTTTAGAATAAAAATTGCATTTAACACATTAATATTCCTTGTACTATGCAAAAAAAAGTATTGGCTTGTGTTTCGGTTTAAAATTAAAAAGGTATTCCTATTGTGATCTAATGATCTTCGTTGCTGTATTATTATTTATCCCATTTTTTTTATTTACATAAATTTTTACTTGACTTAAGATTTTGTAATTTCTAATCATTCCATTTGTTATAACTTATTTTCAATAAAAATTATTTATTTCTGGCTTTGAAATATACTTCAACCCTTTGAAAGAAGACAATTAGATAAAAAAACATCTTGTTAAATTTATTATAATACAAAATAATACGTCAAATGAATAAAAATGCAAATAAAAATACTTAATCTATATAAAATAAAGTCTTTTAGTAGGCGGTCAAATATAACAAGTTTTCACCCCAGAAAAAATATGCGGCAGAAACTCATTTCGAGACACTTAATGCTATGTGTAAGTTTGTGTTGTTGTTGTTTTTTTAACGAAGTGAAAGATAAATGACATGAAGAGGATAAGGCAGTTTGTAAGTTTGTACCTTCAGCTTTATTCCAGTAATGAATTTTTTTTTTTCTTTCACTCCATGAAACTTATGCTCATCATCTATTTCTGTAGGAGCAGGGTATCCTCTCTTTGTTCATATTCCGTAATGCAAAAACTTAAGTACTGAGATCTTCGAAATTAGGATCTAACTTTTCAATATCAGCTATTCTAATTTTATAAGCTGCATTTGAGTCTTTCCTCGTCCTTTTACCCTTACGAGGCGAGCTATCGCTCTCTCTTTCGTGACCATGGGCCTTAAAGTAGTCTGAAACACAATTAGCATAATTTGGATCCGATATCAGATCTGATGACCTAGAGTATAACCTCGAAAGCAAGCCCCTATTGAATCTCTTTATAGGAGTTATTGTGGAAAAAAAAATACCAGAGCTATTATGTTGAGCATAGGGACAGTTTGCATTATACATAAACTCATCCGTTCCATCATTGTCAGAACCTTCATTCGATGATTGCCAAACCGAACATAACCAACGGTAAAACACATATTCTCCATACAGAATAATAAAACCAATGATAAAACCAACCACTACACAGGATAAAATATGATTTTCTAGCGTCTTCATAAAGGCAGCATCGTCCAGATGCCATGACGAACCCTTCTCGATAGAAAAATATGAGTTAGCATGCTTCTTATAGTCGGCAGGTTGCATTATTCTTACTTCACCATTCTCAGGCACACCCCATCTCTTGTATTGGTTCCACACAACACTGACAAATAGGGGCCCCGTGGATCCCATGATGGTCAGATACGGGATAAACCAGTATTTATCATAATGTTTCAGAGATTTTAATAGCTGTAAGTAAAATGGATGTCTGGGCACAGAACCCATAACATTATTAGAGACTCCCAAGGGTGATGTCTTCCTCACAAACGCGGGCACCTTGAGCAGAGGGTCTAGTCTCCGTTCACAACCATCGTCCAGGTCTATGTAGATACCACCATAGTGTGACAGTATAAAATATCTAATGGCATCTGCCCTCTGAATAGGGTAATTATACCCTTCGAACGTGTCCAGAAACCAAGGGTACTCCTCCTTGATGAAATTTAAAGCCATCTCATCCGTCCAAAGGATGTACTTGTAATCGGGATGCAAGTCCAGACACTTCTGTTGAGACTCCTTCCATTGCTCCGGTATATCTTCAGTCTTATACGTCTGGTGAATAATCTTAGGAATGAGCTCTGGCCTGTTATCCGAGATCTCCTTACCGGTAATACGGTCTCGTGGAGGATTCAAATCCGTCTCCGTCAGAGCATCTTTATAGGAGTCATCAATACATAGCATAAGAAGGTCAAAAGTATACCATAATACAAAATAAACAAATATTGCATTCGCAACAGTAAGAAACTTAAGCTCAGTCTTCATTTAGTCTTCGTTCGTTATCACGGTTGCTTGTCCTTCTCTGTACTTACAACGACCAAGTCCCTTTATAGTTATAGTATAGCTTTCTATTATTAAATTTTTTTATTATTATTATTATTATTTGTTTTTGCGAATGTTTTGCCAATTTATATCCCAGAAAAATATAACCTTATATTTAATTTTTAACTTTATTCCTCGTTAAAATATTTGTTATTTGTTTGCTTCCCAATTGATGGTAGTAATTGTAAATTATTTTTATAAATTATTTTATATATATATTACCCCATGTACAAAAAAACCATAAAAAAAAAAAAGCAAGAAAGAAAACCCTTTTCCTTAAGGAATTATATAACTTCTCTTGTGATCTTCACCAACTTTTCCCACCACCCTTTCCTCCTAGGATGAAGCTTAATGATAAGTTGTTGAAGTTGTTGATAGTGGTCCTGTTGGAGCTGTGAGAGCTGTTTAGAGCTGTGTAATTAATGAGCTCTGAGCTGTGATATTATCGAGGTTGATGATAATTTCGAGTTGGTGTGATTGTGATAGTTGTTGGAAGAACAACTTATACCTTAATAATGCTCTGTACAGCTTGTCCAAGTGGAATTGCTGTTGACGCACACGCTCTCTCTCTGTGTGTCTCTGTCTGTGTGTCTCTTTCTGTGTGTCTCTTTCTGTGTGTCTCTCTCTACTACTGTTCTGCTCTGCTCTGCTATGCTGCTCTGTAGACAAAAAGCTCGCTACACAGTAAAAAAACTTTTTCGGTGGCTGAGCAAGGGGCAGTGGAAATACACACACACCAGAAAAAAAAAGAAAGAAAGATATCGGGTTTTGTCCCTTCTTTTCACTTGATTTTCATTGGCTCCCTTAGAAATTGTTGGAGCACGCCACCAAAAAAACGCGAAAAAAACAACAACATGCTGAAATGACGAAAACGGAAATAGAAAAAACGCAACAAAACACATTGTAACCATACACGGTGTAATAACCCAAGGTCCTTTAATGACTCGCTTTTAGGTCAGCTCTTGTACCAAAACATGAAAAATGTCAAAAGCGTTCCATGCAAAGAAACAAATTTGTTTTTTTTCTGGATAATACCCGCCAGGGTAACACTACGCTAGGGTAACAACATTATACCGCAGGGTAATGAAACTATATGTCAGGGTAACTCTACTTGTAACAGATCAGGGTAACTCTACTTGTAACAGTACATCAGGGTTTACCAATACGTCAGGGTAATGAAAATACAAATCAGGGTAATACAATGATAAGAAAAAGTTTTTTTTTTTTTCTTTTTAGAATTTTTTACCAAGGTGAAGAAACAAAGAATCCTTCATTATTACATTTTTAAGCGCCGATGAATAAACCTGTTTCAAATATAGAAGAGGAAAGGTGTTTTTTTGAATAGAGAATAATGGTTGCATTATGATAGAAAAAACAATCATATCGTATCTGCGAAGATATGAAAAAAAAAAATACTAACGTTATGTCCCCCCCCCACCCACTTCAAGGTTTAAATTAAAGAATCAGATAAAATATCAACCTTGTATAGTCAACGATTTTATTCCGTAAAGAGCATATATCGGTAATAGCCTAAATTCCTTCCATATGTATTTTTATTTTATCGCTCTCTCTTTTTTCTTTTTTTTGGTACTTGCTTTCATTGCTCTACAGTTTGATTCTCTTTCAGAATAGTACGTGAATGTACTAATATGCCTATATTATGGAGGGTGTCTGTGTCGATCAATATGGGTGTCTCTTTAGACGAAGGCTTTTTACCTACAATATGCGCCATTTTTCCCTTTAATCTCATATTTTTTTATTTTTTGCCTCGGATTACTCATTGTCTAATTCTTTGATTTTTTTTTTATTTAAATCTTTCCCTTCGTATCTACCAGTGAGCTTTCTTCTTTTTTTAGCCGCCCGTTATTTTTCTTTTTTTGGAGTCCTTTTAACATTTTATATGGAATGGAGCCTGATAAAACTAGGCAACACAACAAAAAACAAACAACAAATAAAATTAGAGGTCCCTTTTTTTTCTATTCTAACAATTGCTTATATATATATGATTGAATCATAGTGATACATTTAAAGAAATTAAACCTTCTTATAAAACAAAAAAAAAAAAAAAAGATTCCTTACATTCATCAAAACTAACAACAAAAAACTAGAGAATTTTTAGTAAAAAAAAACAAAAAAAAACAAAAAAAAAATCAATAATATTATAAGTAAGAAAAAATAAAAGGAAACGCCAGTTATGAAAAAAATCTTTCCTTGGTTCTTAACCTTTCTATCCAATACTTTGATAGTTTTTGGTCAGAACCCATTCCCTTCGGGCTGTTCTCCAAACACCGCTCCAAAAGCAAAGGGTTTAACAATGGAATTATACGAATATAACTACCTGAACCCATTTGTCAAATGCTCTGCCAATGGTACCTATGACTGCAAAGAGTTTAACACCACTACAAATGCGAATGATTGTTTGGATCCTGCCTATAAGGATGTAAACTATCCCCGTTACGGCTATAAAAAATCCCGCCGTATTACTACTGTTGATGGCGTCACTGGTAACTTAGAATTCGATATTAAAGCCGATTTTTCTTGCAGAACTGTGAAGGGATATTTACCCAAAGCATACAATTACGATATAGAGATAGATATTACCAACTTCACAATGATTCTTTACGGTTACTTCAAACCTTTAACTACAGGTACCCATACTTTTACACTTGATGCTGATGATTTATTATATATGAACTTTGGGACTGAAAATGCGTTTGATTGTTGTAAACATAAAAGTACAGCTGATAGTTTTCGAAATTATCAAGCTTGGGCACTATTTGGGTCTCAGCTTGACAAAAAAACTTTTAGCGTGTACTTAAACAAAGATGTATATTACCCAATTAGATTATTTTTCAACAATCATGATTCAAATGCAACACTTCGTTTCCACTTCTCAACAGACGCGGATCCAAATACAATAGTGACAAACATGGAACCATATTTATTTCAAATTGATGACTCTCTACAAGGCTGTCCAAGTAATATTGAATACGTTACCAGGTGTGGCTCTGGTACAAATACAGTGGCATACGGTACCGAGTATAACACCAACAAACTATCTAATATAATTAAGACAACATATTTAATTGACGTACCTTGTATTTCATCATCATCCAATTCCAATGACGTACAATGCTCCAGTGACTCGTTCTACAACCCTGTTGGTCTATCATGTATACCAAATAAGGATGTGTACCTTCCCTCTGTTTCTCTCACTTCAACGTCATACATCCCAGGGAATTACAGTTTCGCGAAGACGCTGTCTACAAAATATTTAACCAAAACTTTATCAACCGGGGCTTTAATCACTGAAGAACTGATAATAATTGCAACTCCTACATATTCTCAACCAAATCCATATACAACCACAGTCACTGACGGTGATTATTCGGAGACTGATCTCATTTCCTTCTTCCCTACTTTAGGAAATGATGGCATTACCCATACCGCTAATAGTACTTATATCATTGTCACTGGCAAATATTCTGCACCAAGTCCTTTCACGACTGTTTTTACTATGGACAGTTCCGTAGAGACTGACGTGGTATCCTTCTTCCCTACTGTGGGCACCGGGAATGCCACCTATTATGTCAATTCGGAATATTCCGAGCCACATCCATATACCACCGTTGTAACCAAAGGTAGTAGTTCAGCCACTGAAGTTATTTCCTTTTTCTCAACAGTTAACTCTAATGGCAAGATTTACACCAGTAACATTACCTACCTATTCAATCCTGATAACTACTCCCAACCAAATCCATACATTACTACTATAACTAGTGGTAACACCTCGGAGACCGACATTATATCCTTTTATTCAACCTTGGACTCTAATGGGAAACTTCATACTGCGAACACCACATATAACATCTTGAGCAAAAACTATTCCGAACCAAGCCCTTATACTACCACCGTGACCAAGGGTCTTTACTCTGAGACTGAATTCATCTCATTCTTCCCTTCTCTGGTGAGCGACGGCAAAATCCTAACAGCTAATAGCACTTACATCATTGTCACAGACAGATACTCTGAACTAAGCCCATATAGTACCGTGATCTCAAAAGGTAACACCTCAGAAACTGGTATCATCTCCTTTTTCCCCACTGTTGGTACCGGTACTACCACTATTAAAGTTACTCCCAGCAGCTACTCTTTGCCAAGTCCTTACACAACAGTGATCAGCAAGAGCGGCACCTCACAGACTAATGTGGTTTCATTCTTTTCCACAGTAGGATCGAACGGTAATCTCCAAACTGGAACCAGCACACGTAAATTAAATTCTGGAGCCTACTCGAAGCCACCTGAGACCACCAAGGTCGTGACCAAGGACACTACCACCGAGACACAAGTGATCTCGCAGTTCCCAACAGTGGGCAGCGACGGCAAGACACACACTGGATCTACCACCTACACGCTAGGCAAGTCCACTTCTGGAGCCTACTCGCAGCCACCTGAGACCACCAAGGTCGTGACCAAGCCTACTACCACCGAGACACAAGTGATCTCGCAGTTCCCAACAGTGGGCAGCGACGGCAAGACACACACTGGATCTACCACCTACACGCTAGGCAAGTCCACTTCTGGAGCCTACTCGCAGCCACCTGAGACCACCAAGGTCGTGACCAAGGACACTACCACCGAGACACAAGTGATCTCGCAGTTCCCAACAGTGGGCAGCGACGGCAAGACACACACTGGATCTACGACCTACACGCTAGGCAAGTCCACTTCTGGAGCCTACTCGCAGCCACCTGAGACCACCAAGGTCGTGACCAAGGACACTACCACCGAGACACAAGTGATCTCGCAGTTCCCAACAGTGGGCAGCGACGGCAAGACACACACTGGATCTACGACTTACACGCTAGGCAAGTCCACTTCTGGAGCCTACTCGCAGCCACCTGAGACCACCAAGGTCGTGACCAAGCCTACTACCACCGAGACACAAGTGATCTCGCAGTTCCCAACAGTGGGCAGCGACGGCAAGACACACACTGGATCTACGACCTACACGCTAGGCAAGTCCACTTCTGGAGCCTACTCGCAGCCACCTGAGACCACCAAGGTCGTGACCAAGGACACTACCACCGAGACACAAGTGATCTCGCAGTTCCCAACAGTGGGCAGCGACGGCAAGACACACACTGGATCTACCACCTACACGCTAGGCAAGTCCACTTCTGGAGCCTACTCGCAGCCACCTGAGACCACCAAGGTCGTGACCAAGCCTACTACCACCGAGACACAAGTGATCTCGCAGTTCCCAACAGTGGGCAGCGACGGCAAGACACACACTGGATCTACCACCTACACGCTAGGCAAGTCCACTTCTGGAGCCTACTCGCAGCCACCTGAGACCACCAAGGTCGTGACCAAGGACACTACCACCGAGACACAAGTGATCTCGCAGTTCCCAACAGTGGGCAGCGACGGCAAGACACACACTGTATCTACCACCTACACGCTAGGCAAGTCCACTTCTGGAGCCTACTCGCAGCCACCTGAGACCACCAAGGTCGTGACCAAGGACACTACCACCGAGACACAAGTGATCTCGCAGTTCCCAACAGTGGGCAGCGACGGCAAGACACACACTGGATCTACCACCTACACGCTAGGCAAGTCCACTTCTGGAGCCTACTCGCAGCCACCTGAGACCACCAAGGTCGTGACCAAGCCTACTACCACCGAGACACAAGTGATCTCGCAGTTCCCAACAGTGGGCAGCGACGGCAAGACACACACTGGATCTACCACCTACACGCTAGGCAAGTCCACTTCTGGAGCCTACTCGCAGCCACCTGAGACCACCAAGGTCGTGACCAAGGACACTACCACCGAGACACAAGTGATCTCGCAGTTCCCAACAGTGGGCAGCGACGGCAAGACACACACTGGATCTACCACCTACACGCTAGGCAAGTCCACTTCTGGAGCCTACTCGCAGCCACCTGAGACCACCAAGGTCGTGACCAAGGACACTACCACCGAGACACAAGTGATCTCGCAGTTCCCAACAGTGGGCAGCGACGGCAAGACACACACTGGATCTACCACCTACACGCTAGGCAAGTCCACTTCTGGAGCCTACTCGCAGCCACCTGAGACCACCAAGGTCGTGACCAAGGACACTACCACCGAGACACAAGTGATCTCGCAGTTCCCAACAGTGGGCAGCGACGGCAAGACACACACTGGATCTACCACCTACACGCTAGGCAAGTCCACTTCTGGAGCCTACTCGCAGCCACCTGAGACCACCAAGGTCGTGACCAAGCCTACTACCACCGAGACACAAGTGATCTCGCAGTTCCCAACAGTGGGCAGCGACGGCAAGACACACACTGGATCTACCACCTACACGCTAGGCAAGTCCACTTCTGGAGCCTACTCGCAGCCACCTGAGACCACCAAGGTCGTGACCAAGCCTACTACCACCGAGACACAAGTGATCTCGCAGTTCCCAACAGTGGGCAGCGACGGCAAGACACACACTGGATCTACGACCTACACGCTAGGCAAGTCCACTTCTGGAGCCTACTCGCAGCCACCTGAGACCACCAAGGTCGTGACCAAGCCTACTACCACCGAGACACAAGTGATCTCGCAGTTCCCAACAGTGGGCAGCGACGGCAAGACACACACTGGATCTACCACCTACACGCTAGGCAAGTCCACTTCTGGAGCCTACTCGCAGCCACCTGAGACCACCAAGGTCGTGACCAAGGACACTACCACCGAGACACAAGTGATCTCGCAGTTCCCAACAGTGGGCAGCGACGGCAAGACACACACTGGATCTACCACCTACACGCTAGGCAAGTCCACTTCTGGAGCCTACTCGCAGCCACCTGAGACCACCAAGGTCGTGACCAAGGACACTACCACCGAGACACAAGTGATCTCGCAGTTCCCAACAGTGGGCAGCGACGGCAAGACACACACTGGATCTACCACCTACACGCTAGGCAAGTCCACTTCTGGAGCCTACTCGCAGCCACCTGAGACCACCAAGGTCGTGACCAAGGACACTACCACCGAGACACAAGTGATCTCGCAGTTCCCAACAGTGGGCAGCGACGGCAAGACACACACTGGATCTACCACCTACACGCTAGGCAAGTCCACTTCTGGAGCCTACTCGCAGCCACCTGAGACCACCAAGGTCGTGACCAAGCCTACTACCACCGAGACACAAGTGATCTCGCAGTTCCCAACAGTGGGCAGCGACGGCAAGACACACACTGGATCTACCACCTACACGCTAGGCAAGTCCACTTCTGGAGCCTACTCGCAGCCACCTGAGACCACCAAGGTCGTGACCAAGCCTACTACCACCGAGACACAAGTGATCTCGCAGTTCCCAACAGTGGGCAGCGACGGCAAGACACACACTGGATCTACGACCTACACGCTAGGCAAGTCCACTTCTGGAGCCTACTCGCAGCCACCTGAGACCACCAAGGTCGTGACCAAGCCTACTACCACCGAGACACAAGTGATCTCGCAGTTCCCAACAGTGGGCAGCGACGGCAAGACACACACTGGATCTACCACCTACACGCTAGGCAAGTCCACTTCTGGAGCCTACTCGCAGCCACCTGAGACCACCAAGGTCGTGACCAAGGACACTACCACCGAGACACAAGTGATCTCGCAGTTCCCAACAGTGGGCAGCGACGGCAAGACACACACTGGATCTACCACCTACACGCTAGGCAAGTCCACTTCTGGAGCCTACTCGCAGCCACCTGAGACCACCAAGGTCGTGACCAAGGACACTACCACCGAGACACAAGTGATCTCGCAGTTCCCAACAGTGGGCAGCGACGGCAAGACACACACTGGATCTACCACCTACACGCTAGGCAAGTCCACTTCTGGAGCCTACTCGCAGCCACCTGAGACCACCAAGGTCGTGACCAAGGACACTACCACCGAGACACAAGTGATCTCGCAGTTCCCAACAGTGGGCAGCGACGGCAAGACACACACTGGATCTACCACCTACACGCTAGGCAAGTCCACTTCTGGAGCCTACTCGCAGCCACCTGAGACCACCAAGGTCGTGACCAAGCCTACTACCACCGAGACACAAGTGATCTCGCAGTTCCCAACAGTGGGCAGCGACGGCAAGACACACACTGGATCTACCACCTACACGCTAGGCAAGTCCACTTCTGGAGCCTACTCGCAGCCACCTGAGACCACCAAGGTCGTGACCAAGGACACTACCACCGAGACACAAGTGATCTCGCAGTTCCCAACAGTGGGCAGCGACGGCAAGACACACACTGGATCTACCACCTACACGCTAGGCAAGTCCACTTCTGGAGCCTACTCGCAGCCACCTGAGACCACCAAGGTCGTGACCAAGGACACTACCACCGAGACACAAGTGATCTCGCAGTTCCCAACAGTGGGCAGCGACGGCAAGACACACACTGGATCTACGACCTACACGCTAGGCAAGTCCACTTCTGGAGCCTACTCGCAGCCACCTGAGACCACCAAGGTCGTGACCAAGGACACTACCACCGAGACACAAGTGATCTCGCAGTTCCCAACAGTGGGCAGCGACGGCAAGACACACACTGGATCTACGACCTACACGCTAGGCAAGTCCACTTCTGGAGCCTACTCGCAGCCACCTGAGACCACCAAGGTCGTGACCAAGCCTACTACCACCGAGACACAAGTGATCTCGCAGTTCCCAACAGTGGGCAGCGACGGCAAGACACACACTGGATCTACGACCTACACGCTAGGCAAGTCCACTTCTGGAGCCTACTCGCAGCCACCTGAGACCACCAAGGTCGTGACCAAGCCTACTACCACCGAGACACAAGTGATCTCGCAGTTCCCAACAGTGGGCAGCGACGGCAAGACACACACTGGATCTACGACTTACACGCTAGGCAAGTCCACTTCTGGAGCCTACTCGCAGCCACCTGAGACCACCAAGGTCGTGACCAAGCCTACTACCACCGAGACACAAGTGATCTCGCAGTTCCCAACAGTGGGCAGCGACGGCAAGACACACACTGGATCTACGACCTACACGCTAGGCAAGTCCACTTCTGGAGCCTACTCGCAGCCACCTGAGACCACCAAGGTCGTGACCAAGCCTACTACCACCGAGACACAAGTGATCTCGCAGTTCCCAACAGTGGGCAGCGACGGCAAGACACACACTGGATCTACCACCTACACGCTAGGCAAGTCCACTTCTGGAGCCTACTCGCAGCCACCTGAGACCACCAAGGTCGTGACCAAGGACACTACCACCGAGACACAAGTGATCTCGCAGTTCCCAACAGTGGGCAGCGACGGCAAGACACACACTGGATCTACCACCTACACGCTAGGCAAGTCCACTTCTGGAGCCTACTCGCAGCCACCTGAGACCACCAAGGTCGTGACCAAGGACACTACCACCGAGACACAAGTGATCTCGCAGTTCCCAACAGTGGGCAGCGACGGCAAGACACACACTGGATCTACCACCTACACGCTAGGCAAGTCCACTTCTGGAGCCTACTCGCAGCCACCTGAGACCACCAAGGTCGTGACCAAGGACACTACCACCGAGACACAAGTGATCTCGCAGTTCCCAACAGTGGGCAGCGACGGCAAGACACACACTGGATCTACCACCTACACGCTAGGCAAGTCCACTTCTGGAGCCTACTCGCAGCCACCTGAGACCACCAAGGTCGTGACCAAGCCTACTACCACCGAGACACAAGTGATCTCGCAGTTCCCAACAGTGGGCAGCGACGGCAAGACACACACTGGATCTACGACCTACACGCTAGGCAAGTCCACTTCTGGAGCCTACTCGCAGCCACCTGAGACCACCAAGGTCGTGACCAAGCCTACTACCACCGAGACACAAGTGATCTCGCAGTTCCCAACAGTGGGCAGCGACGGCAAGACACACACTGGATCTACCACCTACACGCTAGGCAAGTCCACTTCTGGAGCCTACTCGCAGCCACCTGAGACCACCAAGGTCGTGACCAAGGACACTACCACCGAGACACAAGTGATCTCGCAGTTCCCAACAGTGGGCAGCGACGGCAAGACACACACTGGATCTACCACCTACACGCTAGGCAAGTCCACTTCTGGAGCCTACTCGCAGCCACCTGAGACCACCAAGGTCGTGACCAAGGACACTACCACCGAGACACAAGTGATCTCGCAGTTCCCAACAGTGGGCAGCGACGGCAAGACACACACTGGATCTACCACCTACACGCTAGGCAAGTCCACTTCTGGAGCCTACTCGCAGCCACCTGAGACCACCAAGGTCGTGACCAAGGACACTACCACCGAGACACAAGTGATCTCGCAGTTCCCAACAGTGGGCAGCGACGGCAAGACACACACTGGATCTACCACCTACACGCTAGGCAAGTCCACTTCTGGAGCCTACTCGCAGCCACCTGAGACCACCAAGGTCGTGACCAAGCCTACTACCACCGAGACACAAGTGATCTCGCAGTTCCCAACAGTGGGCAGCGACGGCAAGACACACACTGGATCTACCACCTACACGCTAGGCAAGTCCACTTCTGGAGCCTACTCGCAGCCACCTGAGACCACCAAGGTCGTGACCAAGGACACTACCACCGAGACACAAGTGATCTCGCAGTTCCCAACAGTGGGCAGCGACGGCAAGACACACACTGGATCTACCACCTACACGCTAGGCAAGTCCACTTCCGGAGCCTACTCGCAGCCACCTGAGACCACCAAGGTCGTGACCAAGGACACTACCACCGAGACACAAGTGATCTCGCAGTTCCCAACAGTGGGCAGCGACGGCAAGACACACACTGGATCTACCACCTACACGCTAGGCAAGTCCACTTCTGGAGCCTACTCGCAGCCACCTGAGACCACCAAGGTCGTGACCAAGGACACTACCACCGAGACACAAGTGATCTCGCAGTTCCCAACAGTGGGCAGCGACGGCAAGACACACACTGGTACCACTACCCATACTCTTTCTGAATTTGATCATTATACTAACCCTGAGCCATGGACCTTTGTTGAGTACCCATCTGGTAAACCTCCATTTACGGCAGTTTTGTCGTACTACCCAACTTTGGATAGTAACGGCAAGCTACAAACCGGAGAGACTATAATCACCCTGTATGATAAGTATATACAGAGACCTCCATTGACATTCGTTGATGATAGGAATGAGACGAATGTGGTCTCATATTTCCCAACTATTGGAAGCAACGGCAAGACGCACACACATACTATCACTCATACTCTGGTTGACACCAACACATACTCCCAGGCACCCGCAACGACTAATGTCGTGACAAAACCTACTACTACCGAGACACAAGTGATCTCGCAGTTCCCAACAGTGGGCCCTGATGGTAAAACACACACGGGCACTACGACTTATACATTGCGTGACCCAAACAAATACTATCAGCCTAGCCCATACACAACCATGTTCGTGAATAATGGATCTGTTGAGTTTGACTTAATCTCCTGTTTCCCTACAATCGGCAGTGACGGCAAAACACATACTGGTACTTCTACGTATACCCTGGAATTCCCATTCTCATTGCCAAGTCCATACACAGTTACTGCTACTGTTGTCCTTCCAAAACTTGGTAATACAACAGAGACTTTGTTGGTCTCCTTCTACCCACGTGTGGATGTTTATGGCAGGACACAGACCGGGATTAAACGGTATACTTTAGGTAGCATCGGCGAGATACCCACCAGTTCCACGAGCTCTACTTCAGGCAAGTCGAAAACAACGTTTGGCACCTACTCGCAGCCACCTGTAACGACTAATGTTGTGACAAAACCTACTACCATCGAGACACAAGTGGTATCGCAGTTCCCAACAGTGGGCCCAGACGGCAAGACACACACTGGTACCACCACTTACACGCTGGTCGATACCAACACATACTCCCAGGCACCTGCGACGACTAATGTTGTCACAAAACCTACTACCACCGAGACACAAGTGATCTCGCAGTTCCCAACAGTGGGCAGCGACGGCAAGACACACACTGGATCTACCACCTACACGCTAGGCAAGTCCACTTCTGGAGCCTACTCGCAGCCACCTGAGACCACCAAGGTCGTGACCAAGGACACTACCACCGAGACACAAGTGATCTCGCAGTTCCCAACAGTGGGCAGCGACGGCAAGACACACACTGGATCTACCACCTACACGCTAGGCAAGTCCACTTCTGGAGCCTACTCGCAGCCACCTGAGACCACCAAGGTCGTGACCAAGGACACTACCACCGAGACACAAGTGATCTCGCAGTTCCCAACAGTGGGCAGCGACGGCAAGACACACACTGGATCTACCACCTACACGCTAGGCAAGTCCACTTCTGGAGCCTACTCGCAGCCACCTGAGACCACCAAGGTCGTGACCAAGGACACTACCACCGAGACACAAGTGATCTCGCAGTTCCCAACAGTGGGCAGCGACGGCAAGACACACACTGGTACCACTACCCATACTCTTTCTGAATTTGATCATTATACTAACCCTGAGCCATGGACCTTTGTTGAGTACCCATCTGGTAAACCTCCATTTACGGCAGTTTTGTCGTACTACCCAACTTTGGATAGTAACGGCAAGCTACAAACCGGAGAGACTATAATCACCCTGTATGATAAGTATATACAGAGACCTCCATTGACATTCGTTGATGATAGGAATGAGACGAATGTGGTCTCATATTTCCCAACTATTGGAAGCAACGGCAAGACGCACACACATACTATCACTCATACTCTGGTTGACACCAACACATACTCCCAGGCACCCGCAACGACTAATGTCGTGACAAAACCTACTACTACCGAGACACAAGTGATCTCGCAGTTCCCAACAGTGGGCCCTGATGGTAAAACACACACGGGCACTACGACTTATACATTGCGTGACCCAAACAAATACTATCAGCCTAGCCCATACACAACCATGTTCGTGAATAATGGATCTGTTGAGTTTGACTTAATCTCCTGTTTCCCTACAATCGGCAGTGACGGCAAAACACATACTGGTACTTCTACGTATACCCTGGAATTCCCATTCTCATTGCCAAGTCCATACACAGTTACTGCTACTGTTGTCCTTCCAAAACTTGGTAATACAACAGAGACTTTGTTGGTCTCCTTCTACCCACGTGTGGATGTTTATGGCAGGACACAGACCGGGATTAAACGGTATACTTTAGGTAGCATCGGCGAGATACCCACCAGTTCCACGAGCTCTACTTCAGGCAAGTCGAAAACAACGTTTGGCACCTACTCGCAGCCACCTGTAACGACTAATGTTGTGACAAAACCTACTACCATCGAGACACAAGTGGTATCGCAGTTCCCAACAGTGGGCCCAGACGGCAAGACACACACTGGTACCACCACTTACACGCTGGTCGATACCAACACATACTCCCAGGCACCTGCGACGACTAATGTTGTCACAAAACCTACTACCACCGAGACACAAGTGATCTCGCAGTTCCCAACAGTGGGCAGCGACGGCAAGACACACACTGGATCTACCACCTACACGCTAGGCAAGTCCACTTCTGGAGCCTACTCGCAGCCACCTGAGACCACCAAGGTCGTGACCAAGGACACTACCACCGAGACACAAGTGATCTCGCAGTTCCCAACAGTGGGCAGCGACGGCAAGACACACACTGGATCTACCACCTACACGCTAGGCAAGTCCACTTCTGGAGCCTACTCGCAGCCACCTGAGACCACCAAGGTCGTGACCAAGGACACTACCACCGAGACACAAGTGATCTCGCAGTTCCCAACAGTGGGCAGCGACGGCAAGACACACACTGGATCTACCACCTACACGCTAGGCAAGTCCACTTCTGGAGCCTACTCGCAGCCACCTGAGACCACCAAGGTCGTGACCAAGGACACTACCACCGAGACACAAGTGATCTCGCAGTTCCCAACAGTGGGCAGCGACGGCAAGACACACACTGGATCTACCACCTACACGCTAGGCAAGTCCACTTCCGGAGCCTACTCGCAGCCACCTGAGACCACCAAGGTCGTGACCAAGGACACTACCACCGAGACACAAGTGATCTCGCAGTTCCCAACAGTGGGCAGCGACGGCAAGACACACACTGGATCTACCACCTACACGCTAGGCAAGTCCACTTCTGGAGCCTACTCGCAGCCACCTGAGACCACCAAGGTCGTGACCAAGGACACTACCACCGAGACACAAGTGATCTCGCAGTTCCCAACAGTGGGCAGCGACGGCAAGACACACACTGGTACCACTACCCATACTCTTTCTGAATTTGATCATTATACTAACCCTGAGCCATGGACCTTTGTTGAGTACCCATCTGGTAAACCTCCATTTACGGCAGTTTTGTCGTACTACCCAACTTTGGATAGTAACGGCAAGCTACAAACCGGAGAGACTATAATCACCCTGTATGATAAGTATATACAGAGACCTCCATTGACATTCGTTGATGATAGGAATGAGACGAATGTGGTCTCATATTTCCCAACTATTGGAAGCAACGGCAAGACGCACACACATACTATCACTCATACTCTGGTTGACACCAACACATACTCCCAGGCACCCGCAACGACTAATGTCGTGACAAAACCTACTACTACCGAGACACAAGTGATCTCGCAGTTCCCAACAGTGGGCCCTGATGGTAAAACACACACGGGCACTACGACTTATACATTGCGTGACCCAAACAAATACTATCAGCCTAGCCCATACACAACCATGTTCGTGAATAATGGATCTGTTGAGTTTGACTTAATCTCCTGTTTCCCTACAATCGGCAGTGACGGCAAAACACATACTGGTACTTCTACGTATACCCTGGAATTCCCATTCTCATTGCCAAGTCCATACACAGTTACTGCTACTGTTGTCCTTCCAAAACTTGGTAATACAACAGAGACTTTGTTGGTCTCCTTCTACCCACGTGTGGATGTTTATGGCAGGACACAGACCGGGATTAAACGGTATACTTTAGGTAGCATCGGCGAGATACCCACCAGTTCCACGAGCTCTACTTCAGGCAAGTCGAAAACAACGTTTGGCACCTACTCGCAGCCACCTGTAACGACTAATGTTGTGACAAAACCTACTACCACCGAGACACAAGTGGTATCGCAGTTCCCAACAGTGGGCCCAGACGGCAAGACACACACTGGTACCACCACTTACACGCTGGTCGATACCAACACATACTCCCAGGCACCTGCGACGACTAATGTTGTCACAAAACCTACTACCACCGAGACACAAGTGGTATCGCAGTTCCCAACAGTGGGCAGCGACGGCAAGACACACACTGGTACTACCACTTACACGCTGGTCGACACTAACACTTATTCACAATTACCTGTTACTACTTTGACAATTACCGACCGTACTACTACTAGGACTCAAATGTTGTCTTTCTTCCCGACTGTAGCTAACGATGGTAAGACATACACAGGAACTGTTTCCTACGAAAAATATATTCAATTAAAAGCAACAACCTCTACAGGATATATGAGGGATTTACAAGGGTTACATACAATTTCAGTTTTGTATTCCTACGTTCCTCAAATTGATAAATATGGCTTCACTCGGACCGGTACTATCATAAGAAGAATTTAAAATGTATATTATGTTACATTAAAATAAGTTAACATTTGCCAGAACAGGAAATTAGTAGCTAAGTTATATGTGGCTTAATTATTTAATTCAGATTATTGAAGTATGAATATATTTTTTTATCAGTATTTTATTTTATAAGCTTCTACGAAAACAAAAATCGGTTAAAAGCGAATGTACCAAAACTGTATTATTTAATAAATCGTAAAATAACTCCAAAACATAAAACCGCATTTACCCTACAAAATTGCTATAATTTGGTAAAGAGGGCATCTAGTTTTAACAAAATTTATTTGTGAAAAACGTAGATTACCATTATTAGATCAATAATAAAAGTTCGCGAACAATCAATAACACTTTTATCAGTAACTTATTGTATATTATTTATCGTTTCGAAACAGGGAACTAATTAAAATAAAATTAAAGAAATTGAATACAAAGTTATCATTGAAAGTGTTTAGTTGTGTTCTAATAAGAAATAATGACATATATTTAGATTTATAAACAGCTTGTATAGGACACGGTGCTAAGTCAATAAGTGAACTTTAATCAAAACTCTAACTAACAAATTATTCCTGAATAATCATCAATACAGATCAACTGAGCAGAACATGAAGAACATTTAAGTAAAAAAATTATTCAAATAATAAGTTCCCAAAATATAATAAAAATATTTCATAAAACATAAAAAAAAAAAAAAAAACACTAAATATGCTGTGTAGTCCGGGTGCTGTGTAGTCTGGGTGCTGTGTAGTCTGGGTGCTGTGTAGCCTGGGTGCTGTGTAGCCTGGGTGCTGTGTAGCCTGGGTGCTGTGTAGCCTGGGTGCTGTGTAGCCTGGGTGCTGTGTAGCCTGGGTGCTGTGTAGCCTGGGTGCTGTGTAGCCTGGGTGCTGTGGGGTCTGGGTGCTGTGGGGTCTGGGTGCTGTGTAGCCTGGGTGCTGTGGGGTCTGGGTGCTGTGGGGTCTGGGTGCTGTGGGGTCTGGGTGCTGTGGGGTCTGGGTGCTGTGGGGTCTGGGTGCTGTGGGGTCTGGGTGCTGTGGGGTCTGGGTGCTGTGGGGTCTGGGTGCTGTGGGGTCTGGGTGCTGTGGGGTCTGGGTGCTGTGGGGTCTGGGTGCTGTGGGGTCTGGGTGCTGTGGGGTCTGGGTGCTGTGGGGTCTGGGTGCTGTGGGGTCTGGGTGCTGTGGGGTCTGGGTGCTGTGGGGTCTGGGTGCTGTGGGGTCTGGGTGCTGTGGGGTCTGGGTGCTGTGGGGTCTGGGTGCTGTGGGGTCTGGGTGCTGTGGGGTCTGGGTGCTGTGGGGTCTGGGTGCTGTGGGGTCTGGGTGCTGTGGGG